>NC_051064.1:85713033-86042199 GCF_004664715.2 Peromyscus leucopus
CAGAATTTCTAAGTACCAAATATGTTCTATGTGAGCCCTTATTTAGGGAACTATTTCCAGTGATCTATTACCCAAACTGACTAATAAAGTGCAAGAGAGATCCTCCATTGGGAATACAAACCACCTCTTGATATATGTTCAAAATCTCAATATCCACCATCTTGTCAAATAATTGTACATTTATAACATAATAGTTAATGCTATAAAATTTTATTACTAATTACAGTATTCTTTCTCCTCCCAGTCATCAGCATTTATTCAGTTCCCCCATTGACAGAAAGCCCATGCACACTGTACCGTATACATACCATTTACTCATTCAAAATCATCTGGCCTGGAGATGTTAATTTATCTGATTAACAAATGTAGTTTTGGAAGGCCAAAGAGACATATTCTCCAACTTAGAAAAAAACATTTTGGTAACTCCAGAAGGCCTCTAAAATATGAATAGTTCAAAAACAAAGAATTTTATGGATGAGAATTTGGTATATGTATTTTCATCATAGCATATTACCCATTGAGAAATGACATACTAAACTTAAAATCTTCAGTCTTTTATGGTTATATCTATACAATGTTGCTTTTTTTTCTTTATGTAGACTCTATAAAGAAATTTTAATGTGTCTCTAAATCCCACAGATACAATTAAAAGAATATAAGATGGACACTTAACACATACACAGACACACCACCCCTTCCACATAAAAGTAAAGTGGTTCCACTAAAATATTGAAGACTTCACATGATAACAGCTGATTTTCACTTTAAAAAATTTAACAGTTAAGCTAACAAAAATAACCTAATTCACACATTTAGAAAGGAAAAAAATATGCACGAGAAAGGCACATGTAAATGAATTCAATTCAGTGAAGAAAGTGGGTTAGCAAAAAAAAAATGTGAAATTCAAGGTTGAGAAAAGGAATTATTACAGAGAAATCATAAAGCTATAAATATAAATATTAAAAGTGAGAAGATCACACCTAACATGACATAGTCATTTGAATCTATTGAAATAATTGGTTTTTTTCCGAAATATAATATAGTAAGGAAACTACATAAAAGTAAGTTTTATTACATAAAAGTAAAAATAGATGCAAATATGCAATACGTCTTTGAAATTCCTGTTCTTTTGTTTGTTTGTTTTTTTTTTTTTTTGTTTTTTTCGAGACAGGGTTTCTCTCTGGAGCTTTGTGCCTTTCCTGGAACTCACTTGGTAGCCCAGGCTGGCCTCGAACTTACAGAGATCTGCCTGCCTCTGCCTCCTGAGTGCTGGGATTAAAGGCGTGCGCCACCACCGCCCGGCTGAAATTCCTGTTCTTGCTTATTAAAAATATGTGTCTCCATGAATGTCCTTCCCTCACCTGACACAGCCACTCATCATTAGGGAGGCTTCCTCCAGCAGCATATGGGAACAGATGCAGGGACCCACAGCCAGATATTAGGCAGAGACTCTAAATGGAAGTCTCCATGAAATCCCTCCCGTCAAAGCTCAGGGAATACTGAGGAAGAAAAGCTGAAGATGGAAGAGCCAGAGTTAATGGAAGACACCAGGAGAACAAGGCTCCCTGAGCCAAGTAAGCAACATGCAAATGCTTTCACAGAGATGTAAGCAGCAAGCACAGGACCTAAATGGGTGTGTACCAGCTCCTCTGCATATATAATATAGCTTTTAGCTTATTAATTTATCGGACTGTAAGAATGGGTGGGTCTCTGACACTTTTACCTGCTCTTGGGACTCTTTTTCTCCCGTTGGGTTGCCATGTTCAACTTTGACATGACAGTTTTTGCTTCATCCTATTATATTTTATTCTGTCATGTTTGGTTGTTATCTCTTATAAGTCTATTCTTTTATAATGAGAAACCAATTGGGAGTGGATCCAGAGGAGAGGGTAAGTGGGGAGAAAAAAGGATGAGTAGAAGGAGGAGAAACTATAATCAGGATATATTATTTGAATAAAGAATCTATGTTTGCTTAAAGGAAAAAAAATAACAATGATGTTTCTCTGTAACATTCAGTGAAGATTGCAGCAAACAGATTCAGTAGACTATACTGTTTACGACCAGTATTGAAGGGCATGAACTAAAAGCACAAAACTGGAAAAACTACAGCCTATATCTCTGTAGCTTTCATAAAGATGGAAAGAGGTGTTACAAGAAATAATTGCTAAATATAGATTGTCGTGTGCCCACCTTGAATTGCTATATTCAGCTCAATAAAATGTGACATATTAAAGAACATTCATGAGAGGGAAAATATTCACAAAAGATATCACAGAGCATTTTTTTACAAAAAGCATGAAAATTGCATGATAATTCTCCATAAAGTAGCCTGTGTAACTAAATCCACTACTATTCATAATGGAAACAAACCAAAATGACATGGGGAATCTAAAGGCCAGAACCATATGCTTGTATATTTTAACAGGTTTTCTTGTGGGCATAAAATTTTCTTGAAAATTAAATGAAGCAATGACTAAAGAGGAGAGCGTGTATTGTGTCATATTACTACATAGAAAATAGTGGCTGACAACCCTAAAATGATGACCTAAAGCTTGCTTGCATTCATAAGCATACACACACATATATAACCAACTGCTTTAATTAGTACTTGTACTTGAATTAGTACATCAACATGAACTTTCAGACTGACAGTTATTCTATTTATGAAGATACTACTTTCTAGCTTGGCCCTATAAAATAGTAAATACCACCCTTTCATTCATCATTTGGTACCTTACATGGAATATCCCAACCATATTCCTCTAACAAATTGAAAGTAGAAGTTGAAGACAAGCTATTTGACCAAGTTCCTTAAACTATAAATTCTGGTAAATATAATGTGGTTGCTAAAATTTTAAGCTCTTGTCACCAATAACAAGCCATTTGAGGTGTTATTAAATAAACAGTGTGAAGGTGCAGGCAAAAGCCATCAGGAAGCAAGCCATTGTGACATATGACACATAAACAAGTCAGAACTACTGACAGCAAAGGTTGCTACTTTCAGCTGCCAAGAAACTGTAGCCCACGTATCAAAAGCTTGAGTTTCTTGAGATGATTCCCCCTGTCTGCAAAAGCTAAAATATTTAGCACCACACTATCCTGCAGAAAGTTACATTCACTCACCCATGTGTATTTAACAAATACATAGATGATAGGTAGGTAGGTAGGTAGGTAGGTGGGTGGGTGGGTGGGTGGGTGGGTGGGTGGATGGATGGGTGGATGGGTGGATGGATGGATGGATGGATGGATGGATGGATGGATGGATGGATGAATGGATGGACAGACAAGGCAGACAGACAGATATAAAGACAGAAATAAATTGCCATGGAGAGTTCAATAACCGTAACTTACCAGTTTCAATTTAATAATGAACTATGGTAGCTCTAATATCTTATATTTGAGTGTTTAAAGATTTATTTATTTGATGTTATGTATCTGTGTACATAGTTCAATATATATATATATATATATATATATATATATATATATATATATATATATTCAGGTACCCACAGAGGCCATAAGAGTGCATTAGATAACCTGCAACTAGAGTTACAGGTCTATGTGAGCCTCCTGACATGGGTGCTAGAAACAGAATCCAAGTCCCTGACAAGACCTATATACCACTATACCATATTCCAGCCCCTAATATGCTGCATTTGATTCAAGCAACATTCATACCTTAAACATGAAGATTTAGTCATAAAAATACAGTGGTGATTGCAAGACCAACAAGAATTTGAAGGAGAAATGAGGAAAATGAGATAAGTTCAAGTCTCACGGCAGTATATGAGGCTCTGTTAAAAAAGTCTGGTCCAAATATTCACAGTCAACTTTTACATTAACTCTTTGTTGCATATGCAATTCTTTCAAAAAGAAATCTGAAATTTTGAGAAGCTATTGGTCAAGAGCAATAGGTGACTTACTCCGGTCCACTATGGACTGCATTCATTTTCACTCTGCCAAGCCTATATGAGATATTCAAAATGTAGAACTCAGGGAGTGGTCTCTGCCATTCACACTTCCACACTTCCACTCTACCTAATGAGGGAACCACATATAGGACCAGGAAACATGTTTGAGTGGAAACAGATTAAATGTAAAGCTCTCCATGAAAATTAGAAAATACAGTGTAGGGAAAGAAATGGAATTCAAACACTTAAAACTCATACTCCTTGTTTGCTAGGTGAAGATTAAGTACACAAAGGCTATCATCACAATATTGAGGTTTAAGAACCTATTTAAGGTCCTATTAATCAGTACACTACAAGGTAGACTATTGCATATGACACAAAATCTCATATGGAAGATGTACTGGAGAGGAAATACAGCATTTCACATGTGAGAAGTTATGGTATAACCTTTACCATTAGGATTTAAATTATATTTCACCCAACACCATGTTTACACAGTGTAAAACCTAAAATGGATGTTCAATGAGCAATGAAGATATTGTCTTGGGATTCCTGCTGCATTAACTCAAATCACCCAGTGTACAGTTAAATGCAGGCAACATATTGTAAATCGTAAGTCTCTGAATCCAAGATCTATGAGGTTTCTAAGGTAATAGTAAGTAAATAATAGGCCACACATCACCAAGAAAACTGTTCTGAAAGTGGGGATTTTCCACTTAGTTGCTGTCTTATAAATTCTAATAAAAAATACACAAATGGCAAATGCTGGCCAATTAAAGTGCCTCTATAGCTTACCTATGATAGATAGCTAAATAAGCCAAAAATAACTCTCAATTATCTAAAAAAATAGATCAGTCATAAAATTCAAGCCTATATATGATGTTTTCTCCTAGTGGAGCAACATATTTAGGCTTTAAAGATGAGTATTTAAGAGTGTATAATACTCAGAGCTGATCACTGTTCAACACCAAATGCATTTTGCTGTATATGGAGTTGCTAGGTATATATCAGTATGCAAAATTATCTTCAATATGCTCAAAGTGGCATAGAAAGGTATTGTCTTCAACATTCTATCCAAATGCCTGTTTTGTTTTTTGTTTGTTTGTTTGTTTTTTCCGGAATGCAAAAGCAAGGTTTAATTCTGGATATCCAAAAGCAATACAAGCCTAGGCAGGAACTTCGTCCAATACATCCAACGCAGTGGAGGCTGGAGGAAGTGCCCACATATCTGCAAGCTCAGCTTTTAAAGGGAAAAATCACAAGATGACATCGTTTAGGGGTGCTAGTACAGGTACAATTCTGATTGACTCACTTCTAGGGACTTCTAGATATTACTTCTAAGGGAGTGGTTGCCCGCCACCATTTCTCATTGACTGCAAAAGATGGTGTCACCAGGGTTGGCCAGGTAGATGTGATCATCAAGTTGACTGGACAGTTCATCTGGGAGCAACACTGTCTCTTCTGAAGCATCCCTCATCCTGATGGAGAAGTGATGTTCACATTAGAGCCTGGTGAAGGACCTGATGGGAAGCTTGTGACAGAGCTGCTGGTGCTGAAGTCAGGAAACAGGATCGTAATGGGCCGGATGATGAAAGAAGACTGATGCTGTTCTGAGCTATCTTTTAATGATATGTTTTGGTCTTCACACATATTTATCTGATTTTTTATAAGGGAAGAGATATTAACTGGTACGTTAATGTTGCAAAACTGTCTTATATCATGAAGGAAGACACTGAATAGGTAAAGGCTCACTGACTTATGGGGATAGACTCAAAGGACCTCATAATGTGTCCTGTCTAGGGTGTCATGCCTATATAGGCTTTGAAATCGGAGTAAAAATTGATTTATACTTAATTGAAAATAAAGTACTGCAGTAGGAAATTTCATGTGAGCCTGAAAAAGTGGAATTGAATGTGTGTGTGTCTATATATTAGGACAAATAAAATTAGAGAAATCTTTCATCAGAGGAACTGAAAATCTCCTTGAAAGAGAACAGCCTAAAAGACGGAGAACAATGTTCTGATCTTGACCCAATAACAGAGCTTTAGTTTCAGCTGAAGAAAGGACATTTTCAGTGAAGCATGGAATCTGGCATTCAGATTAACCTGGATTCAGTTTCACATTGATATCATATGGAGCAAAGAAATATCGGAAAGGAGCTTATAGGTAAAGGAAGGAGCCATTTCAATAGACTCTAGCTCACAGGAGGCCAAGCTGTAACAAAGCACAAAAGAAAAATGAAAAGATGGAGAAGGCATTCTGGTCCAGTTCAACAGTGAATCACTATAGTAACAGTGTACAGCTCCCAATAATGAAACTAGGAAAGATAATGGCAACACAGGGTCCAATGAAACCCAACAGGAGAGAGACACTGCTGGATGAAGTGGCATTTATGAGCTATAGGATGGAGATAGTTTTCCTAGCCTGAGGCTTAGCTAAAGTTGAGAAGAGAAGAAAGTGGTAGCAGGGATTCTTCAGAACATGTGGTAAGCATTTCTTAATGTTTATGTGCCTCCATTTGTAGGCACTATATAAGACACAGAAAATCCAGTTAAAAGAAGCACAAAGGGTAATTAAAAAACAAGCAAATGGGCCAGGTCTAATGTTCTACATTTGAGAGTATGCCAACTGAAACAGCAATAATCATAAAATCAAACTTCTGAGACACATTCCATAAATATAAAGTGATAATCAGCAAGAAGGAAATTGCACTGTGGTAAGAAAAATATATGAATTCAAATATTAAGTTTGAAGCACACATTGTGTTCTCATATTGTGGGAGGTGCGAATATTGGCACCTAACTCAGGGCCTCACATGTGCTAAGCAATACTATTGAAGATACTTTTAGCATTCATAATATTTAATAAAACCTATCAATATGTATTAATAAGAGTGTCTACCAAGATTTTTTGTACATTTCAAAGATTAACTTTGCTGCTGTATAATCTACATGAAATCAAAATCACTTACTTTGCTTGATTATTTTGCCAAGTGTACATGTCTTGTAAGCGTACATGTCTTGTAATTATTCTTCCAACATATAGGATATGCTGCTTATCCTAAGCATATTCCTCATTCCTTTGTGATATGTTTTCCACATCCTCCTTCTCCTAAATAAAAAGTGATATGGCTTCAAGCATGAGGAACTAGTCTTGTCAGCCTCAGAACTTTATACCAATGAAAGCACAGGATGTATGCTACTCTGTCTTTGGCTTTTTAGTAAGTGTGCAGTTCTTTTTAGATTCATTCACATTCTTCACTGTATCAGCATTTTTTTCCTGTCATATTGCTGTACAGTATTTTATGATGGAGCAAATGATAATGTGCTTATTCATTCTCCATCAATTTAGTTTTGAAGTACGCTTTTTCTTACATAAGCAATAAGCACATTTAAACCTTCACTTCAGTGTCACGCTTACTATTTCTAGTAGAGAACTACACAGATAGCATTAGCTAGAATGCAGATGCAGATATAGTTTCCCAAAAACCTAATACAATGCCTGATGGACTGCAAATCCCCTCTCTCTTCCCTCTGCTCTCCTCTTCTCCCCCTACCCCTAACTCCTTCACTGCCTTCCCCACACTCCTTTCCTTTACCTTGCCCATTTAGTTTGATATTGTATAGCAATTTACTATGAATTGGAATATTTCATCTAGGAGGAAAGTTTCTCAAGTCTGGGGTAGAAAAGAAATTACAAAGCTCCAGGTTGTAAATAATGTATAATTTCAGGAAGGTCCTGAATTTAAAATGATCCACCCGACAATCATATAAGCAGTAAACATGCTGGGCAGAGGAGTCTATGCTCAGACAACCTGTCTTCAAACTGTGCAGGAGCTGTAGGGATTGAACTTTTGGTTTTTTTGTTTGTTTGTCTGTTTTTGTTTTTAAGATTTATTTGTTTATGTATAGTGTTCTGACTGCACATGTGTCTACAGGCCAGAAGAGGGCACCAGATCTCATTACAGATGGTGGTGAGTCACCTTATGGCTCCTGGGAATTGAACTCAGGACCTCTGGAAGAAAAGCCAGTGCTCTTCTGTAGGCCATCTCTCCAGCCCGGGATTCAGCTTTTGTGACTTATTGTTCATGCTGGGTTGAGATTTCAAGTGATGATGCTGTTTTTGAGTTATCTGCACTCCTGTAATCAATGCCAATAAACTCACTGGTTAGCTAAGTTGACTTTTGAGGGATCACTACTTTGGTCTGTCATCGGTGTCCTATCAGTGTAAGTGGTCCTTTGTTTACATCTTCTCAGATAAAATCACAGTATACATTTAGGAGTGCGGGAAAGGGATAGAAAATCACCTTCTATGCATATAAATGACCTCAGTTCTGCACACTCTGCTGCATATGAATGGTCATACTAGTGCACACTCTGCTGAAGGAAGATGCTCAATGAATCTCATCATTTTTTTTTTTTTAGTTTTGTTTTAGATGATAGGGACTCAAGATGAGCAGATTCAGAAAGTTACAAATTATGGTGCTGATTGCTGGAAACACTCCAAGTCAGAACACCTATTATTAAAGACATGGTCTTACTAATTGTATGATACGGTGAAGTCGTCATGTTGAGAGAAGATGCCATACCACAAAGAAGAAAGGATCACTTACTATTATAAGCTCCAGATGGCACCATGGTCTGAGCTCCTAATTTCACATATTACCATTCTGTCCTCTTTGTTTGGAGGACACTTAGTGAGTCAGTTCTATGAAAGTTATAAAAGGTGCAATGTTTCTTTCTATCGCTGTCCTCAATTTACCTTGCTGTCCTTCCAAGATATGTTTTTCCAAGATATATGCAGAGGAAGGAACCCACATGTAATTAATTACAGCTTAGAGGTAGAATTTTCCTGACCCAGTTAGGCATGAGATGCTCAAATTCACTACCCTTACCATGACACTTCAGAATTGAGAGACTATGCTGAAACAAACAGCTAAACCACTTACAGATGTGTGGTTCTGAAATTCTTTTAGCTAATGAATGCTAGATTTTTGTATGTAAGTACCAAATCACACTTGTGAGGAGATAATTAGTGGAAGGCCTCCCTTTGAAGAAAAAAAAAATGTAAAACTTAGAGAAAAGTGAGAAATAAACCTATTTGAATGAATGTATTATTATGATTACTATTTGCAAGTGATATGTGAGAGAGAGTGGAGATGGCATGTGCCACAATGTAGGTGTCAAGGCCAGGGAACAGCTTTGTAGAGTCTGTTATCTCATTCCATTCTTGCCTGAGGGTTCTAGAGGTTGAACTCAGGTTGCCATAATTGCCAGGGAAGTATCTTTACCATTGAGCCATCTTGTCAACTTCCAGGACAAATAAAATTAAAACACACACACACACACACACACACACACACACACACACACACACACACACAATCACCACCAAGACCAACAACCAAAACTTTCTTATTCTCCCCAAAACAAAAATCTGCAACCTCTCTTAAGGAAAGGTGTGTGATGTGACCTAAATTACAGGTTAAGAGGCAAGCCAATATATGAGAGTAAGTGTAACTTGGTATATCCTTTGCTGGAATATACACTCATGATGGCCAGTACTTCAAATATCAAGAGCATGAGCTTATGGTATAATCAGTGCTTCCCATCTAGCAGGAAACACATAGAGATCTCCCAGAATGAAAATTATAATTTAGGTGGTCTGTGTAGGTCAGCCTGAGATGTTGATTTTTTTTTCTTTTGAAAGACAGGCGCGGGGGTATGTGGGGCTCACTATGTAGCTCATCTGTACTCACCATGTAGACCAGGCTGGCCTAGAACTCATGGATGCCTAAGTACTGAGCTTATAGTTATATATCATCATACTTGGCATGAAAGAAATGTTGCAAATCTAGCAAGACTATGAGTAGTTGATGTCCATGTTCTGATGTATAAACCGTGGTTTCAATAATAAAGCAACATTGCACTTGCTTGAGTCTGTAAATAAGTGGATGGACATCTGAGTAGACAGAAAGGTGGAAATTCCTATGATAAAAGCTGTGAGAACCTATTTTTGCTTGTAGAAGGCCTTGAGTATAAAACAAATAAACATTGAAGAGTCTCCATCTTACTGTTAGTACAAAGAGGCCTTCACTGTATACTTACAGGCTGGTTAACCCTAAACCATCAGGCTGAATTAAGAGGAGAACAGTGATTTCTGAGGTCATCAAGTGTGAGACACTTTATTTTAATACAGAGATTAATTCTCTTAGAATTTTGGCAGATGAATATCATTTCGGAACTTGAGCCAAAGAGATTTTAATGATCTATTTTCAAATGAAGAGAAAACCTTGAAGTGAAATCTGCATTCCTAGGAAAAATGACATTCGAGCTCATTTTAACCTTGAATTTTCTTTTTCCCTTGTCATATTGCCGAGACAAAAAAAAAAAAAAAAAAACTATAAAATTTACAATTTCGAGAGTTTTGCCTTCCCCAAGATGCTGCTCTCTCTTTCTTCAGAAAATACTTTTCTCTCATTGCCATTGTAAGCCTTCCTTTCTAGGTTTTGAAAAATGTGTGCTAGCACTCAGCAAAATAAAGTCATTGTTGGAAAAAAAGGATAGCTATACTTTATTTCTGAAAAGAGTCACCTCCTTTCTGTGCATTCTTACAGCTTTCTCTCTCAAGCCTCATTCATATTAGTGGCCATCCCACCAAAGCAGTTGCAGTCTAGGTTAAATACACCTAAAAAAGCCAATAATATAACATCTTTAATTATATTTTTTTTTTAAAAAAAGCAGATTGCCATTGGATTTAAAAAAAAAACATTTATTCTTCATTCCTTTTAAAAATAAGTAAAGGAGAACTGATACTGCACCTATCGCAGGAACAAAAAAAGGATATCACTTCTACAGTCTTTTACTAGGAACACCCAATACACCTTCTAAAGTTTAGTTCTTCAGGCAACTAAATTCCAGGGGACAAACACCTATGAAATTATCATTGATGATTAATATCATATCAGTGTAAATACAAGTGTGAAGCTTACCGCAAAAAGTAAGTGATATTATTTTTTCCTTTGTTTTAAGATAATTCATGTACTTCAAAATGGTTGCTATGAGAGGCAGATATATAAAGGCTTTCAATACATTCCTGTATTTCTTGAAGAATCTGGTATGTGGTTAGAGTTTGTTAGCTGGCAGTATAATGAGAATGAATGGCTTACCATATCTGGGTCTGACCCAGTTAGGCTCTCTCCCCACCACCAAGTGGGAGGTTGCTTCACAGGTACAAGGTCACACTCCTGCCACAATTATTCTGTCTAATGAGACATCACAAGGTAGCTACTATTTCACAGGTATATAGTAAGGGTAGCTGGGGATAAAATATTTGATATGTTTGTCCTGAAGTATTGACATACATTTCTGGGCAGATTCTTTGGCCTAGCACTGAATGAAATGAAAAAAAACAAACAAACAAACAAAAACAAAAAACAAACAAACAAACAAAAAAACACCACTTCTCTAAAGAACCATTTGTACTTGAAAGTGGTAGAATGGACTGACATTAACTTTCATCCTTGAAGATATGAAGGGAAAAGTCAACTTAACTATTCAAATGACTACTATTACAGGAGACAATACGATTATATGTAAGGCTCAGAATATAAATAACCAATTTGCTTATGTTCTATGGTTCTTAAATAACATGATAACAAAAATGAGGTTTAGGTCAAATAAAAGCACCCATTAACATGTTATTGTCTTTACAGAAATCTATGGCATTGTATTAATTATCTAGGTAGCTGATTTAAGGAATGTTTTAATGTTAATTGCTAATTAAAGAAAATTAATGGTGAAAAGTGACTAAAAATAGACTAAGATGAATGATAAAATAAAACAAGGCAATTTACAACTAATTAAATAGCTTTTCATAAATTCTTCTTCCAATAACCAATAATTACCCACACATAAGCTGGAAACATCCATGACAACATGCACAACTGGTAAGCTACCTTATCTCTAAATCTCTGCAACACAAAGCAAATAAGCCAGGGCCCTTTAATCTTTCCCAGTGTATTCACAAAACAAGCTACCACCCATGGGAAGCCAATTTTGCTCTGTGGCTCATTCTACTATACCACTCTAGTGTTTAAAATACAACATTATTAATAATTATAATTCTGTGTTTTAAATACAGTATTCTCACATCATTCAGTGGGTGTAGGACTTTAGTTTGTGTCATTATGCATTTATGTAACAAATTATAGTGCAATAGGGTACATGTGTCAGTGATGTGCAGTGGCTGTTTTCTAAGGAGCACTCTGAAGTGTGTGTTATAAAACTTTCCATCAGCTATAGGTACTTTATTGAAATAAACTTCTATGATAGAGCATCTTATCACAAGCCTCAGATAAGTATTTCTTAAAAATCGGGAATGTGATATAATATCCAATAAGAGAGAAATATGCATACAGTAATCCAGAGTATGTTAGTCAAAGACTTGACCATACCTACACTAGTTCAGAGTATGTTGTTTAAGACTAAATCACACATACACTATTCCAGTACATGTTGATTAAGACTACAATGTAAATACAGTAGTCTAGAGTACATAAAATACTATACCATGCATACAATAGTATAGTATATATTAATTAGAGATGAAACTATACATACAACATTCCAGCATGTGCCAAAACTATGCCATAAATGCAACAATCCAGAGTATGTTAAAACTGCAATATACAATAGTTCAGTTTATGGTCATTAAATTCTATCCCATATGTGCAAGTTAATTAAAAACTCTACTACTAACTGTAGTTAATTGAGACTACAAATTAAAGCTTATGAAATGATATCACCTCTATCACTGCATTCAAATGATTAGTAGTATATTTTAATAATTAAGACTATTTCCTTTAAAATAATATAACTTCTAATCTCCAATAATCAAACATTTGCACGTGCTTTTACCTTTCATTGATAACTTGCTTCCTAAATGTGCTTTATGGGAAGAAAATGGGGTATTGTTATATTGGTGAGGCAATTTGAAATATTCTAAGAATGATAATATTTTCCAAATTCTAAGAAGTAGTGGAGCTGGAATTGAACTCTGAAGTATGAGTAGGATCATTCTGATGAGGATAACCATAAACTAAATAGCAATTTTTCTTATTTTACAATGAAAGAGTCATTTATCCTATAGAACTTAAATTGAACATGAATGACATTAAAATTGTTCCTCAAAAATATTATGCTCGTGTGTAAGGCTCATGTGTAATGATACACTCTCACACATGTGACATTTCATTAGTTCTCACTTAATATGCCCTCTTATAGACAAGTGCTAGATTCAGTCTTTATAGATTGGTAATTACTAATATAAATTTTGTTTTAAAACAAAATTTTCTATAGTTATCACTTAATGTGCCTTCTTATAGAGAAGTGATAGATTCAGGCTTTATAGACTAGTAATTACTAATATAAAATTTGTTATAAAACAAAATTTGCTATGGTTATAAACAAAAATGAATTTTAAGGACAACACAAAATAAAGACACAAAACATAAATGCTATAAATATAGTCTCATTCTTAAATGCTCTCATAGTTTAAAAAGGACAATAATTATTTTATTAATAAAATGAGTATTTTGTAAGCTTATGACCCAAATTGAATGCAATGGTGGACACCATGGAGGGATCAGAATGGGACAAGGGAAAAGGTGTTAGCTGATGAGGAATGTTGATGAAGAACCTTTTAAGGAAAATAGCATGCTCGTGGTAAGGGCTCCACTGCACAGTACAATTTTCTATCTGTTAACAGCACCTGAAATTCATATTTGCCACATTTAGCTACAAGAATAAACATGGTGGACTGCAGTACATGACCAATGGCTGGGAGTGAAAACCAAGTCTTCAGGGTGTTTGGTATTTCCCCAAGTAAACAAAGTACAACAAGAAAATGTCAGCATTTGCTTAACAGATACAGTTCAAACAGACTGAAATCATGGCCATGGTGATGACCATTATGAAGTGTTCCCCTCAAAGTCTTAGATCTCAGATTTGGTTTTAGAAATATATCAAGTGAAATATAAAGGAATGAGGGGGAAAATGCATCATTACCAACAGAAAAATAATAAGAAACACATGAAAGGGCTCTGAAAAAACATTATTCCACAGTATGTTATGATGATTATCCTGTCATTCAGCACATGAAATACACATTTGTTTCCATATATCACATAAGAGTTTATAATGTTTAAGTTGGTGTGTCAAAAACAAATGTCTTATAAGGTATACTTTAAATAAATATGCTTTGAATACTGTCAAGGTTTCATTTAGGTTACTTTCGCTAAAGTGATATAATGATTCACCATTTGACTATAAAAAAGTTAAAAACCTGGTATTTTATTAAACTGAAATATAAACCAACAGAAATTAAAAACTGCAATTGGACTTTATTTAGTATGCATCTGAAAATAATTCATGGACTGAAAATGTTTAAGAAGTTAAAAGAGCTCATTTTTCAATTAGGAACTATGTGTATTAAAATCCTTTTGCACAATAGCAGTGGGTTTATTAATATAACAGCAATGGTAAGCAAAGGGTTCATCAAATTTTACTACAAGTTCACAGTTTACAAAATCAGATTTTAATCAGATACTTAAAGCTCTACTTCAAAATTCATGGAAATTATCCAAGTGTTTACTCTTGAATTATTTACAGCTAGTATATAAGCAAGAAGCATTTTAATCTTTCTTGTAAGAAATCTTGCAGTTTATATCAAGAATGTAACATGGCATTCATAAACTAGTGAGTCTTCCTGGGAGGGCTTGCTATAAGCTTTCATGGTATGTTTCTCTGAGCATGTTTACAATTCTTCCTCTGGAAAACAGAAGAGCTAATACATTCCTGATGGATGTCTGTAATGTCAGATATAGGCATTTGTTGCTTTCATCAAATTTACCAGCAAGACTCACAAGAAACCAAGATAGACTTATCAGACAACTGTACCATGGATGAAACGACCTGATAACCACAGACTGAGGTTCAGCTGTCAAAACTCAGAAACGTTTATAACACATGAAGAAACAAGAATTGTAGCTACAAAGTATCACTTTCATATTTTCAAGTCATTCTTATTCATCTTAGATATTATTCCAGATTTGAAGTTATTATATGTAGCTTTGGCATAAGCATAATGCATTTTGAAATTACTAGCTCAAAATAGACGTATTTCCAGAAAACAAGATAGACGTGATAACATAATTTAAAGTAAACAAACTCTGCCCATGATTTCTACTTAGAATGTATAACACACAAATATAAGTACAGAAAAATGGTGGATGTAGTAGTAGATTACAGATTAAATCAAATAAAATGAGAAACTATGAATGTTTAGAAAATGGTGATTTTAAAATGATAACATGAAAATGTTTTGGTTAATCATTTGGTTAATCAGCAGATCTTCTCTATATAGGGATAGTCACTGACAATTTTTTTTGTGTATATACATATATACATACATACGTATCATATATATATATATCATATATATATAATGATACACTATGAATTTGTTTGAAAATGGTTTATTACTAACTACATAAATAATAAGAAAAATAGTTGGGCAATGCCTTTCCCAGAAAAAAAAAAAAAAAAAAAAAAAAAAAAAAAAAAAAAAAAAAAAAAAAAAAAAAAAAAAAAAAAAAAAAAAAAAAAAAAAACATAACCTGTAACCTATCACTTTACTTGTAAGTTACCCCATAAAATAAACCTCCCTTTTAACTATGTAGAGTTGCCTTAATACTACAATTAATATCACTTCAGTGTCTATGGATGATTGATTGATAAATAAAGTGCTGATTGGCCAGTGGCCAGGCAGGAAGTATAGGTGAAACAAGGAGAGAGGAGAGTTCTAGGAAGTGGAAGGCTGAGGCTGAGGAGACACCGCCAGCCACCACCATAAGGAGCAGGATGTAAAGTCCAAAAGCCACGTGGCAACTTATAGATGAATAGAAATGGGTTAATTTAACAAAAAAGAACTAGCCATTAGGCCAAACAGTTTAAGTAATACAAATCTCTCTGTATTTGTTTGGGTCTGAGTGGCTGCAGGACTGTCAGGTGAGAGAGATTTGTCCTGACTGTGGGCCAGGCAGGGCCAGAAAAACTTCAGTTACATTATTCTATGCTCAAAAATCAAATAAATAATCAAGCAATGACTGGTTGCTAACACTAATATTATCACTATTTATTTCTATGTCTAATAAGTAATATTGTAATTGTATAGCTTTCAAAGTATTCTATTTCATCTATTTACTACAAAATTAGAAAATCTAAAATTTCAAACAGATGAAAATAATTAAGACTACTCTTTCTGTAGAAAGTAAAAAGGGATTCCATACTCTATATTAGTTTATGATGTTTCTACTAAGAGCAAACAAGTGGATAATTTTCTCTTATAATGAAACTCTATCATACTCTTCCTCCTTTCTTTCCAACAGTCATTAAGGCTAGTCACTGATTTCAATAATAAGTTCTCCCATTATTGCAAATTCGTTGGGCCACCAACATATTTTCTGTATACAATATCAATATTTCCATTTCATCACATATATTTTACTTGCTACCTGTATTAAAGGTCCCTATAACATAATCAATGGCTATTTAAAATATACGGTTGGAACACTGAGAACATTACTCAGTGGTAGAACAAACACTTGTTTATCTTGCATGAGGCTCTCAGTTGGATACCAGGACTACAAAAACTCTAAACCAATAATTAAAACATGAAAATGAAAGCTGTGACTACTTGGCTTAATAAATTTTATATCACTTTAAAATTGAACATCCTAATATTCAATATTTTAGTTGGGTGAGGATAAATCCTTGCAATTCCAGCACAGTAGAGGACGAAGGAAAAAGATGATGCTTCAACTCCAGCTTGAAATACATAATAAAACCCTGCCTCAAGAAACTCAAGGGTTGAGTATAAAACTCAGTGTTGGAGTAGAATGCATAAAGTACACACACACACACACACACACACACAGAGAGAGAGAGAGAGAGAGAGAGAGAGAGAGAGAGAGAGAGAGAGAGAGAGAGAGAGAGGATACCAATACCTATGAGAGAACTCAGTAATTCTACAAAAGCTGGTCAAATGCTACATAAAAAAAAATGCTCAAGATTTTTACAGAAATTCCTACTATCAAAGCCACACTGAAAACAAAATCATTTCATACACTGTTTCCCTTTTATATTGTGACATTGTCCTCAAGACAGATTTTGAGCTATATAGTGTGTACTTACAGCCTGGAAAGGGCACCCAAATGCATAAGATTGATGAGAAAAACAAGATACATGTCATACTCAACAGATGTTACAGTCACATCCCCAGCAACAAAGACCTGGAGCTCAGCCAAATTGTGAGAAGCAAAGCATGTGTCTACGGAGGCTGGGCTCCAGTGAGGAACCTGCACAATTCCAGGATGGCAAGCCAAAGGAGGCTAGGCTGACCACCTCAGGGTTGGCAGGGGAAACACAACCTAACGTTTTGTGTGAGATCATTACTTTGCATGGCAGCCTTTGACTGCTGCTGGGAATAATTCGAAAGCTCATCAATTTGTTATGCAGAAGTAATACAGCTGTACAGTCAGTGGTTCATCCTGAGGAAAGCCACAGAAAGAAGAGGTTCCACAAAAGGTGCATACAAAGATAGTAAGTTATCGGCTCAAAGAAACATTCAGCCAAGTCACTCTTAAATCAGATTCACAATTACCATCTGAACGACACATACATTTAACTATGATATTGCCTTTCCAAATAGAAGAGGCAATTATAAATCGTCATTATTCATGTCATCATTTTTATTATAATTTCTCTAAATTATTTACGACCACTTCAAAGTCTATATATATGGCTTTATAAAATTCTAGGAAGAAAAGTAAAACAGATAAAAAGACTATATAAATTTATATAATGGAAGTTCCTGTTTATCATAACATTAACTTTAGCATTACCCCTGCCCCAATATGAAACAATAATAATATAATGTTTTCAGTATAATTAGTCAGAGGAAATAATACGGAAAATAAGGTAGAAGAACCAAAATATGAGGTAACTGTCCATGTAAACATTGGTAAAGCAATGCACCTAGGAAGTAACTGGATAAAAAATAAGACTGTCCACAGAGCAAGGTCTCTGACAAGTATCACTGGGATGGCCTTATCCTGGTGAGCCAAAAAAAAAATAAAAAATAAAAACAAAAACATGTGGATGCTGCCACTAATTTGTCAAGTTCTGTTGAAGGTGCTATTTTAGGAAGTTCTCTTGAACTTCCTATGGAGACCTAATGCAAGATGCTATAAATTCATCTTACAACTGACATTCTATATATTTTAGGACTTTAAGGTTTCCCCTTAGCACATGATTCATATGTCAGGTTCTTCAAAGGTGTAATCAGAACTAGGTCATCACAGTTTAATAGTTTAGCAGTTATATCAAAGCATGTAGTGGACAAGTGTACATCATGAAGTTTCCCAGTTCGACTCCTCAATCCTCAATTCATCACTGAAATATCACTGGCTTCTTTTAAGCAATCAGAAGATCTTAGTGGGAAAGGAAATGTGTTACAGGTGGAACTAATGCAGTCACTCTGTTCACCATTTGTCTCTTATGTCTGAAAGATCCATTTGAAGCTCTTGAAATGAGTCATAGAGAACTTTAAATGCCTATGTTGTTTTCAGTTTTACTCTCTGTTCCTTAGAATTCTTACATCCCTGCTAATGTAGGGTAAGAGCTATCTTCATGTACCCTTTACTATCATAGTATATTAGTTAAAAGTACAATTTGACAAGCAGTTGCTCAAAGCAAAATGTGTGTTGGTGCAACACATTAAGAAAACACGGCTAATATTTTTTCATTGAAATTGATACATCAGAAAGGTCATTTCTTTTTTTTTTTTTTTTTTTTTTTGGTTTTTCGAGACAGGGTTTCTCTGTGTAGCTTTGCACCTTTCCTGGAGCTCACTTGGTAGCCCAGGCTGGCCTCGAACTCACAGAGATCCTCCTGGCTCTGCCTCCCGAGTGCTGGGATTAAAGGCATGCGCCACCAACGCCCGGCCCCAGAAAGGTCATTTCTATAGAGTAACTTTGCTATTTCTTTTGTCCTTTCAATATCACTGCACCAAATTTCCACCAGTATGTACAAATTATTGCTCACATACTAGAAAAGCAATAACCAATTCCTGAGATGATTTATTCAGCTTTTTACATTCGTTACTTCAGAGGTAATAGTTTAGTTACTACATACATACATACATATACACATGCACACACATACATACATATATACATACACACATACATTTAGCTACGAAGAATATTGGCATTCATGTTGCCTCCACTTTTGTATCAGATAAGTAATTCTAAGAATAAGAAGCAATATAATATAAATACAATAAATTAAAAATACTTAATTATCACAATCATTTTTTAAAATGTAATTCAGTACTATTTCTGCTAAAACATATGGTAATGAGAATATATAAACACTTTTAGGACCAATTCTTGCATTTTCTTTCACTGAAGTTCTCTGCTGCTTATGGTAACCACCCTTAGCCTTTATTTTGTATTTGCCGACTCTGACAATCCCTTGTGAAATGATCTTGGAGATGTACTCATCTGAATTGTAATCACTTGCAGAAGATATTCATAGACCCTAACCTTCATGCCACATCAGTCCAACTTCCTTGCTTTGCATTTGATTTTGCCATAGTTATGGTGCAGGGTTAACAGGCTCTTGGTTGCTTTCCAAATACTGTAGCACTTGGTCAACAGTCACTGAGGATGGCAATGTGTTTAAAGAGTGCTTATGCAGCATAGAATCTGTGGCCAATTGGCAATAGATACCTGGTATCTATTTTGAAAATAGATACCAGGTTCATTTGAAAATAAAATATTACAAAGCAGTTCAAGTAACATTGGCTTTCTCCACCTTGAATATTCAGAAGCTATGAAATGGTGGCATTCCTCATAAGGACTAATACTGTATATCTAGGATATCTTGCTATAAATCTAAAAAACTCTGTGCACCAAAAGGTCAATATTGTAAGGAGATTTAAACTATAGGGTCTGAAGGCAAGCTAATGGAAAGGCTAATATACCTTTTTTGTCTAATTTTTGAAGCTATAAAATAGATATAATGATTATATTAACTTTTAGAACTGATATGGAGGTAAATAAGACTATATATGAATAGGAATATATATATCACATAAGTAGTGACTTGCATATACTAAAGAATGAATAATATTAACTATTAACTATTATTAAAACCTTCTACATGAATATTTCTTAAGAGTTCAAGAGAAGATATTTCTGGCCAAAAATGTGAAGAACCTAAGATAAAAATAAGATCATAAGTGGTTCTTTTTTTTTTTTTTTTAAGATTCCTGTTATATTTTAGTGTACAGAGGCTGGGGTAATCTGTGTATGTGTGAGTGCATGTCCCTTCAGAATCCAGAAAGAAATGTCAGATCCCTTGTAACAGGTGACTGTAAGTCACTGAACATTGGTATACAGAAGCTGGACATCAAACTCAGATGACTGGAAATGCAGGGGTGCTGTTAACTGTGCAGCATATTTTTTTTTTATCATCCACAAATATGAATTTAAATCCACCTCTAATTTTGTAGAAAATAAAGTTGTAATGCCTCCTTCTTAAATAACGATTACTGTTTAAGAAATTGTTTTATGTTTTAAATTCTGGCAAATGAGATGTAAACAAACAATACAAATGCCAGTGTACTTCTATTTTTGAATTCTAAGAAGGCTGATGAAGCTTCATGTGTCTGAAATATACGAAGTCCCTGTGAAGGCCAAACAAATGGTCAGAAGTTGTAGATTTGAAACCAAATTAGGGAGAGGGGATTTCAACAACAGTGAGAAGACTGTTAAGTTATGAATCGTCTGATCTCTTCTGACCTGGCCTCTCATATTAATTGATTTACAGGTTCATCAGATAACATTTCTCATTGAAATACTGTTGAATGTTTTCTTTTTGCAGAAAAAATATCTATACTAATAAAACAATTACAAAATTGCTTACACACATAACAAATATGTCCTACACCTCTCTCTTTTATTCTCTCTCTCTCTCTCTCTCTCTCTCTCTCTCTCTCTCTCTCTCTCTCTCTCTCTCTCTCCCTCCCTCCCTCCTTCCCTCCTCCCTCCCCCCCTCTCATACACACACACATACACACTAAGAAAACCTTTTAAGATGTGCTGGCCTACTTTAAAATCTAGGTTTTGTAACTTAGCAAATTTGTAATGTGTTATTAAAGCTGACCAGTTACCAAAGTTTCTGTAGTACCATAGAAAATAAACAGTCTTCCAGCCATTCATTTTTTTTATAAGAAGGAATATCTTCCTGTGGACCAAGGAAATGCAAGGAAACGAGAGAATGAAGTACTAACTTCAATCATTCAATCCAATTCAATCAGTTCTACTGCCATAAAAAATGTTGTTTTCAGTCACAAAAGTATAAATGATGAGGCTGAACCATGTCTTATAGAAGAAACCACATGTGTTTCATGGGAGAAAACAAACAGAGAACACACACCACACTGAACGGACACTTCCCTCCTGAGAGGCCACTGAACATACTTCCACATTGCCATTGCAAGGAATGACCTCTTGGAACAAGTACTTTAAATAAATAGTTATTGGAAACTAATTGAATACATTATACATGCAATAACAATTAGTGACAAAGGAAGCCATGGATTTGAGGGAGAATGGGAAAGGGAGGGGGAAGGGAAGGAAGAGATGCAATTATATTATAATCTCAAAAATAAAATAAGAAAGAAAAGGGAAACTAATGAGTGCATGCACAGTGCAATGAGAAATTTTAAGTGAAGAGAAAATAAATTTCCCTGGTTTTGTGTTGCATTAAACTAGGCTTCAATATTTTGAACTATAAATTTTTATGCTAACACAACATAGTCTGTGTTCATAGTACCAGATAGTAATGCATTTTTGTATCCTCTATAAGACATTTAGGGAGAATACAGCTGGAAATATTATGAAATTTAGTCAGGAATCTTCTCATGAGTTTTATAAGATTAAATAGAATATATTTTTTTAATTTAAGGATACATAGAAATTCCAATTTGCTTTTAAAAAATATACATTTTACCTTATTCTTCCTCTGTGGTTTTCTACGAAGTGCATATCACAAAGCCTCCTCTAAAGCTATCTCACACTTCCTCCAATGTGAACAGAATTTGTTTAGTATCTCTGTTCTCTGCCAAGAAAGCCAAGACATTTCTGCCATGGTTCGAACTGCAGCAACAATAAGAATGCTCACTGTAACTCATACACTGTGATTGGAAAATGCAAGGGATAGATCGGAGTTTCAACTGTGACAGTGGCCTGGAGGTTTATTAGTGTTTCCACGCCATGTCAACATGAAGGTAGCGCAGTAAGTGCTCACCATGCTTTGCTGCTTCTCCTGATCTGGAGAGTGTGACACACAAGAGGAACTGGCAGTGGGGCATTCCAGCTTAGAAGATAAAGAAGGTTGCCAACATACTACAGTGGAAGACAGAGAGGCTGTCACTGCTAAATATGCAACACAGATTCCAGAAGAGATGCCTCTGACTCAGAATGATAGAATATGGGGGTTGTGACACCACAGACAATTTCTAAGTATGTACCTTACCTAGAATAGGTGGTACTTTGGGGAGATTTCTTTCCTTTTTACTTTGAATTAAAATGTTTTTAATGATCTGGTTATACTTGGTAAAGCCATAGGTCAGTCGTAACTTGGCCAGTCTTACATCTCTAGCATAATGAGTATTGTACTTAGCAGTCTTTGATACATGGAAAGGGCAGTGAATACCAGGGACCTAAACTCTGGGTTCTGCGGCTAAGTGCATTGTGTAATTACATTGTATCATTCTGAATGGTGACTCAGACTCAACAGAATTAGATAAGTTAGAGATAGAAGAGGGGGTGACATGTACCATAATACTTATTGTATCTTTAGTATTGGGGTCATTATCTTGTCTTTGATAATTTTTTTTTCTAAAATTAAAGAAAAAAAATAAATCATGGAGTGATAGATTACTTTTGTCTGTGTTCCGCATGGATACCTGAAGGCAAGGCCCCAAATTGGAAATGGGGCACAATGCATGTAAGAAGACTTCCCCATTGATCTGAAGGCTGGGTTCTAAAGTGGAAAAAAAAATGCCTCTAAATTTAAAACAATATTTGGAGGAAGAAGAAAAGGGCAGACGCTGTCTTTAGAGGAAGGGGACAAGATTTCCTCTCTCTTTCTTTACATTTCATCAGAATGTCTGATCTTGCTCAAGAAGAGTCCAGGTCATTGTATTAAGACAGCATTAAAGGGATGCTAGTGTGTACATGCGTGTGTGTGTGTGTGTGTGTGTGTGTGTGTGTGTGTGTGTGTGTGCATGTGTGTTTCCTCCAAAATAACAAGCTGACTAGATTAGTGGCTAAAGTCAGTTAGATATTTGAAATGGAAAATACTCCATTGTCCTTGACTTTGGTGGCATTTTGTGGATGTTTTTCTTTTTCTGTTTGGTTTTGTTCTCTGATTTGATATTTCCTAGCATTTGATACAGAATGTAAAATACATGTTATTTGCTTGTAGTCGAAGGAAACCATGTTTAGGACTTTTGTCCTAAACTACTCAAACCATCTATTTAAACAAAACGATAGATACAAACCCTAGGATGCATGCAGGCATTTAGTTTATTTACTTTAACATCTAGAAATTGAAAGTGAGTTTCTTGTTTTCCTCGTAGCTTTCACACTCTGTAACATGCATTCAAATAAACAGCAATTTACATAAATTGCACTATCTAAATGTGATGTTGCAAAATAAGAAATATGTAAAGGGAACATATACACAGGAAACATTTCTGGCTACATTCTCTGTCTATGTACCCATTAAACAACTCACCTTTTTAATACTAATTAGGTTGGACAAATATAAGTTTGGATTTCTTTCTAAAAGTTTTTAATCACAATTTTTAATTCAGTGAATATTAGTACATGTGGAACTGTCTAAAGTACTTGTATTTCAGAAATAATTAGTTCAAATATTCATAAAATCTGTACTTGATTAAAACAGTTTTATTGCTTCCTGACAGTATTCAAATAACTATACAAGGCTTCCCAGATAAAATATAATATACAATTAATTTGAGCAATCTTTAAACTCAAATGAAATACATATTCAATTATAAATTTGTTCTATTCCTTTCTTGGCATCTAATGTAAGTAAATGTGTATTAAAGTATAGAGAAGATGTCTTTTTTACTTCAATACATCTTCATCTTTGAGAATATTTGATAGGGTATTTAGAAAGCATAATTTATAAAAACAAGGCCTTTGTATATTGTACTTTATTTGATTATGAATTAATCAAATATAAATCACACATCAACTGTGAGTCAGAATCATTTTTTGACCTTTGATTATTGTATGCACCCTGGAAATTTTTGAGCACACTGTTTTCACAAAGTTCAATGCTATGATACATAAGATACTTAGAGTGGACACTGTGCTCAATACTATGACACAGTGGCATGTAAAAACTTTTTGGAAGATGAATTGTATTTTTATATATTACTGGATTGTCTACTGATAATTTACTACAAGATGTGCAATGTGTTGTCCAAGCATGTTCTTGATAACAAATTGCTAAGTACAACTAGACTGGTACAGAAAAACACTTCGTAAAATGGAAATTCATTTTATATTTACACCTTTTTTATATTTGAAGTCTTCAGTTACTTCCTTAACATATAAAGACTGAAAGTGGATTTCTTGTTTTCCTTGTAGCTTTCACACTCTGTAACACGCATTTAGATAAATAGCAATTTACATAAATTGCACTATCTAAAAGTGATGCTGTAAAATAATAAATATGTAAAAATTAAGAGAGGAAGATGGAAGACTATAGCCACTAAGAGCTTCTGGCTTTTTATCCCCTCTGTGTTCTCAACTCTTCTATTTGATTATAAAGATGCTAATTCAAAGATAGTAATTTGTGGAATATTTTCTCATTGGCAAGAGTAAAAGGTGCTTCATTGGTACACAAGACAACTGTCTCCTCCCTTCCAGGAACTCCATCCTGTTTCTCTGGAGCAAGGGGCAACCAACCAAGAAAGCAACAGACCAATGTCTGTCCAACATGGCTTCAGGACAATTAACTTTACCCTTTTTCAAATAAGACTCTTGCTCCTGCGTGGATTCTTAGATTATCACAGTCTAAGAATATCACAGTATAATCTGACAATTTCTCAAATGTTAGACCCAATTACATCAGTAATTATACTGGATTGTTTCAACAATGTTTTGGAATTGAAATGATGGGAAACTGCTACAACCATCCCTACCAGACAGACAATGCTTAGTTACAGAGTCTAGACTACCTCTCTTGGCTAACACATCAAATCCCAGAACCCTTGTTTCCACCCTCCATATGTCTTCCCCTAAAGATACCGTGCATTTTTTGTACCTTAGTTACGTGTCTTCATTCAGCATACCTTGAACAAGTTTGAAAAGTCTGCTCTACTGTTAACGCTTATACTGTTGATTGTATGAGTGTAATTTACTTGTTCTTTTTAATGTCCAATTGTTTTGAGATATCTAATGAAATCCAAATTAACTGAATGTAGTTGAAAGTAAAAAAATGCACTTAAACATATTAACAGATGAATTGAAGTGACATTCAACTCAATACAAAATTCTATTCATCTAATTTTCACTATAACTTATTAAATGGAATAATTGAGACTATTTACTATGTTATTTGTGTGGCTGCTATTTATTAAGCTCAGTATAGGTGCATATCCAAAAATAAACTACTGAATTAAGATATTTGCCTCAAACAACAGAAGATTCTTAAAAGTTACTTGTTATATTTACAGAGATAGGTAAATAGATAGTTGATGGATGTGTGGATACATACATAGCTAAGCAATTACTTTAATTATGATACTCCACAACTGATAGTTTCTAAAAAGTTATTTAAAAGAAGACCTGCAGGTTATTTTAAATGTGTTACATGCATTGCAAGTCACATGTTTTTAACACATAGAGTCTTTCCATTTGCCATCCTCTAGGATAATAAAGCTTTAGAAAAGCAGAGTTATTAAAAGTTACATTAAAGATATGCCTATAACCACAAAACAATTTGCACCCATTACAGCAATAATTGTGGTGTTTATTATTACTTATCAGTAAAGTGTTAGATGTGTATCCAAATAATTCTGTAAGGACAGTTTTTTAGCTTTCTACTACACTTAACATCCCAAAGGGAAGTGTCATTGGTACTGGCATGCTCTGCAGCCTCATAATGCTTGGGTTTATGTACCCTACTCACCATACGTGAAAGAAATACCAACACTGCGCAGATGAAGAGCAAAATAATTTTTGTCAATAGTTCAGCATTCCAAAGCTAGACATAATTAACATTACTTTGCTTTCTAAATTAAGTCTTTTAAGAAAATGATCCTCCTATCCAGAGCTTCGTAAAATACATAACCATGTGTTCTACAAAATCATCTTTATGTTGCTATAGTTACTGAAATAGACTTATAAATTCTATGTTGATATTAAGGGAAAGGAAGGTATGTTTGCTTTGACCAACTGCAACTGTGAGCAAATTCAGGTACACAGCACTTTATTAGAAAAAACTCCTTTGGTAAGCACACGTTAGAGGAATTAATCATTCATTCCCTGCAGACTGCTTATGTATTTCATCAGGCCATTATCTGATCTGAATAACAAGAACAATTGCATAATAAAATGCATTACTGCTGACACTAGCAACTTTATTATTCAACTTTAAAGTTGCAACTCCTGTATGACACAGAAAGTTGGTGGCAAAAAAGCTAACAATTTAATGACCCTGGCTATGCCTGATTTCTCTGTGTTTATAGAAACAGTTACCAGGTATCTCTTTAGGCTTGGTTAGAAACAACTTTAATTCAGGCTATCCTTCTTAACACTATGACATAATTATAGCAGAGGCAGACTGTGTGTCAGTTTATTATTATTAATGTTGTTGATAAATCTCCACTTTCAGAAATGAGACCGAACGAACAGTTCTCCTGTGTGTTGTGAGTAAATACATATGTAGTAAAATGCATGCAACTGCATGGTTGGTTCACTCTTAAGTGTGGCTGCTTATGGACTATTATCCTTTTATTTTGAATATTGTTTTTCAAATGTCATATATCATCTCACAGATGTGAGGTCAGAAATGATAGAGGTCATCATACACATAACCTAAATTTGATCAACCAATGATCTCAGTTTAAATTATTTAGATTCATTTCTAAACCAACCAGTCAAAGAAGCCTCACCGGAGAGCAATAAACGATCTTTACAATTTGGGTGAGAAATAAAATGATGCTGAAGAAACAATGACACATCTTTCCAAAGTGATCCCCATCCATTGTAACTTTGTATCACCACAATCTTCATCTCATCCATTGTCCTGGCTCATCACTCTGAAACTTATGTCCCAAGTCAGTCAGAACGGCGCACAAAAAGGGCAGGATTCTAAATGCCATTTCCATTCTTAAGCATTTTGCCTTTTTCCTATTTTTAAAATCAATGCCAAATGAAATTTTTGCTTAGCTATTTGAATTAATATAGAGGTGACAATATTTTGACTGCAAGAGTGTCACACAAATATGAGAAATCACTTAATCATTAATTGATAATACATGATCATCATAAAGAAAATTTGCCTGATAATTAGTTGTAATTTTCTGTCAAATTGTATAATGTTGCAAGTTTATATTTAAATCGGAAAAGCACGTTTTATATTAAGACAAAAAACTGAAAGTTAATGATAAATTACATCGACTTTCTTTTCTAACCACTATTGTACTCCAATCTGCATGAGTGCCATTGTGTCAAAGAACTTTGTGTTAAAATTGGTTCAGTTGTTTCTAACCTACAATTCCTACTGTACCTACTGTATCTGTAACAATGCAAGAATTAGATTCAGAACCCATTTGGCAGTGATAAAGAGGGGAAAATGCTGAAACGTTATTGATTCTTTTCCCTCTTGTGCAAAACAAACTGACTCAACTATATTTTTCCTGACATAACACAAAGGTTTTATTTAGATATTACAACATATTGGCGAATGTTAAGCTACACATGTCCCTTATTCTTTTAAGGTACCATTAACCTTTTCATGGCGAGAGGAAGAGTGCCCTACTTGTGTTCATGGAAAAGCTGCAGCCTCTGACAGGCGATGATAGTCCAAGAGAAATGCTATCTGCAAAAGTTTTTGATGCAGCGATTTCAGCCTTAGGAGACACCTTAAACCTCTCAGCGGCTGATGAGGCTGTCACAGTTCATAACCGGCTGTGTCAGAGTCACAGGCTCAGCCCGCTCTCACACTGCATTTTTCACAGTTCTCCAAATTAACTTCACCAAATTCTCCGCCTAGGCTGATGCCAGGACTTCCTCCACACATAAACTGCTCACAGACATGAAGTCATCCCAACAGGATTTTCTTCTAGTCTTGCAAACCATCTCTATTAACTTTCCCTTGACCCAATTAATTTTGCTAGTGATCCTTAGAACTAAAGATAAAACAAGCAAACCACTGAAGTCAGCAAAGGGTGGAACTTGGGGGTGGACCAGGGTTGAAGGGTGACCGAGGGAGGAGGCAATGGGATGGGAATCCTCAAGCTTTTTCTAGGTAACAGTCAATCTTAGAGCCAACCAACCAACACACTCACAAACGAGGTCTTCCAGCCGCCCTCGAACAATGAGCCTTTAACAATCAGACTCCTGGGAAGGCTTGCACATGCAGACACTCCTAAGTGATCTCCCACAAAGAAAGCCACACACACACACAAATGTTTAGCGAAGCACTTCTCAGGTAGAAATTACTCAAGTTATATAAGGCAAGTTCTTCCCTGGTAAAACGAACGAACGGGGAGAAAGCCTTCGGTAGACGCCTCACTTTAGAGACCAGGCACCGAGAGCAGTTTTACTTACTAGAGCCGCCGCTCCGCTCTCCTCGGGAACGGAGGAGTCTTCCTTTCCCTTTCTGCCAGTCCAACGGAGAACTGTCTTTCTATTCCCGGGTCCGGGCTCAACTGCAGACGGGGAGAGAACAGCCACAGCCGGCTGCGCTCCGTGTCGGTGGGCTGCAGCGCTTCGGCTTCTTTAAAAGTGGGCTCTGCGTGTGCGAGGGCGGCGCGGGAGGGCGGCAGCGCGCTCGGAGCCCGCGGGTCCCGCAGACGCCGGGGCGAGTGCCCGCAGGTGCGGCGGTGCGCGCGGGCGGGGCGGGGCGGGCTGGGCGGCTGCGGCGGGAGCGCCCGGGAGGCTGAGGCTCGCACTCCGCTGGCTCGCGCTCGCGCGCACAGGCGCTCGCACCCGGCCCGGCGCGCCGCCCGCGCTCACCTGCATTTCCTTAACGAGCCACTTGATGGCTGCGGCGGCGCGGCCGCGGCCCGCAGGAAGGACCGGCGGGGGGCGGCAGGATGCCGAGGCGACGGGAGACCCGAGCCTGGGTGGCCAGGCTCAACCTCGACCCCGGGCTGGGCGCGGAGAGCACCTGCCGGCTACCGGGCGCCGGGCAGCGTCGGGCCAGGTGCGCGCTTCTGCAGGTGTCCGCGCCTCTCCCGCTCTGGGTTTCCTTGGAGGGAGGCTGGCGGTAAGGGGTGAGGGATGGGGGTCTGAAAAAGGTAGGGGACAGAGCTGTCGTTCGTTCACAGTACAGTCGGATGATGTGGAGAAAGACAGGCTCTTGGGGCAGGGATATGCTTCGGAAACTGGATGTAGTTTGCAGTTTGGGCGCTGGACAGTTTGGCGGGTTTGAGGGGGAGAAGGGGCTCAGCCAAGGTGCCTGTTATTCGGAAGTAAACCTGTAGAAGAGTTGCTGGGAAGCAGCCTCCATACTCCGGAGATGGAGACGACACCCACAGGTATAGGAAGGAAAGGGTCCCTCACCGCCTCCTTGACACCCCAACGCAGATGGTCTGTGCTTCTTCGGGGGAGATGCACTTCAGACTTGGGGCTCTGGGGAGAGGAACTTAACCGTCCTCCTCCAAAAAGGTGGACGCGGGTACTGGATCCACAAGGACAGGGTGGGCAGAACAGAATAAAGGCTTTCTTTGCTTTACCATCATGTCTGATCAGAACACAACTATAGGCAACAAACGCTGTCTCCTGTGAGACAGAGAGCACATCACTCTGTTGGTGCTTAAAATAAAGAAAAACCAGAATAATTATCCCATCGATAATAATACTAACCCAGAGCACTGAGAGCATACTCTGGCTAAAGATGTTGTGAGCATTGTGGTAGAAAATAAATGTGAGCCACTGGCATCCACAAAGGCATAACACTTCATCAACATAAATGACATATACCCAGGGTGTTCCCCCTTTTTTTCATGCATGATTCAGTTCTTGTCTAGTTTCTTGGCTCTTCATTAGTGACCCATTCTCTGTCAGGCTCCCTGCTCAGCCTCCCTAGAGCCACTGTGCTCACCAATCCAAAAAGTTTCACAGGTACCGTCACTGTGTTTTAAAACCTCTTTTGGAAATGCCAATATGTAAAACAAGTGACACGCTGTGTAAGAGTGTGCACGTGATATCTTTATGCAATTATATAGAACACTTGCTTTTCTTAATGTGTTGTCTGTCCAAGATGGTGACTCATTCTATCTCTGTGTCTTTTCTCCGTTTCTGTCTCCGTTTCTCTGTCTCTTTGTCTCTCTCCTTCCCTCCCTCTCTCCTCCCCCTTTCCTCCCCCCTCTCCCTCCTCCTTTCCCTGTCTCAGCCACCCTCTCTCTCTCCCCCTCTCCTTTCCTCCTCCCAGCTTCTTCTCTGTACAAATACACCCCAGTCAGTCTTGTCTCGGTTCCTTCCTGTTAGTGTTCAATAATGGTTTTGCTTGAACTTTGTTAGGCAGCCTCTGACTACCAACAGGGAGTTGGAGCTGATTGGTAAGAGGGATGCTGGGACTCAAGGATGCAGCTACGTTTCCTGTCATCACCAGCTCATTTCATATGCTACTCTACTCAATGCCAAGTGGCAGCAGAAATGATTTCCTCTCTGCTGTCCATAATATCTTTATACTCCCCTTGGAAACGTAATTAATAATAAAAGAAATTAATGCATTTTGAAGCCATGGGAAGAGCAGATGGATGCTGATGTGATGTTAGTCACCTTCTCTGTTGCTGCTGCCGACAGGGTGGCCACTTTCCTCTTTCTACTGCTGCTTCTATTGGGTTAAGCAAAGCATTTGGCCCTTTTACTGTGTTCTCCTTCCATCTTTCCCTTGACAATAGTTTGTGTATTTTAAATAAAGATTTCATTCTGCCAACCCGCAGGAAGCTTTTAACAAGATGCAGCTGAGCGTGTCGATATCTTACATCTTTTTACTGCTCTATGTGCTGCTCAGCTACTTGAAGCTCCTCACTACTTCAGGCAAGCACTGGCACCTTCCCTAGACAGTGTTCCCAGGCTTGATTTACACTCACTGTTACAACTATCCTTTGGTGCCCTCTGGAAACACATGGGAAACTGCAGGTAAAGGAAGACTGAGTGTTGAACAGAAGCCCCTTCCTGTCCCTTCCCACCGAAAGCACCATATGTGTTCATTGTGGTTAGTTTCGTATAATGATTTTGTTGTTGGTTCTTGTCTTGAAAAAACAGAACTGAGACAGGAGGAAGGCTCTTAGGATGATTGTACCAAGTCTTAGGAGTTAAGGAAGTTTATCCGCCTACCTATCTGCTCTTTCTGGAATTTTTACTAGGATGTATAATTTCAATAAATAGGGGGAGGTTTATATGTCTTTATAATGCTTTTGCTGTATGTTTCCTTTTAAAAATCTTTAAATTGTCTGTCAATGAAACCTGTGTTAAAAGAACCATAATGTGAAATTGAAATCAACAAAACAGAAAATGTGAAAAGGTGAAGGAGCAGTGCCTGGAACAGGAGTCTTCAGGAAGATTACTTTTATCTGGCAATGTTTCTTCATTTACTACATATTAATTTTGCTTTGTTGTATTTAAGCTTATTATTGGTTTGAATAGTCTGCTGTAAGTGGAAGAAATCTTGGAATTTACATTTGGTTTTTTTTTTTTTTTTTTTTGATTTTGGAGTAAATACCACTTCCCTGCTTCAGTTTTTAAAATGGGCTTAGCAAAGCATCAGTAGCAAATCTACAACAATGATTTCCTGTTTTAATATATTTTTTAAATATTTTAACAGCATCATGAGGAAACGTCTTCATTATACAGCACTCTGTGTTGTGGAATTTAGTAGACAGGGGAAGAAAGCAAGTAGCAGGGTAGTTATGAAGCTAGGAAGAGGAGGAAGCCTGTTGGAAGAGATTGTGTGCTCTCAGAGGATACCCTGATCCTCCCCAAGGCACCCACCCCAGTCATCCACAAATTCTTCTGCTGTGTATTTCTCCAAAGGCAGCTACAGTCTAAAACTGTCTGTATTTGTTTTGACTATTTCAGGAAAGAGACCATGTTCAAATAGCATTTCTAACAGTGTATTGTATAATTGTTTCATTATTAATTGCTGTTGTTAATCTCTTACTCTCTTAATTTATAAGTTATAAATTAAAACTTGATGTGTGTCTAGGTAAAAATTCAGTGCATATAGGATTTGGTAGACTCTTTGGTTCCAGCATCCAAAGGTCTATGGAGAATACTAGTATTGATATACAGACTGCCGTTTTTGTGTTTGCTTCAGCCTAATAAATATTATCCTGGATTAATGTTTGGTTAACTATAGCCTTAACTCTAATGTTATGCTGATTGGAAGAGAGTGCAAATACAAACAATACTATGTTAATAATAGATCAGAAACTAGTGTACTTAATGAATCTTCTTATCGTTACATACGGGAGAAAGAAAACTCTCTATTCCTCCAGATATTATTTTGTGAGAACACAGTTCTGACACACCAAATGCATTAAATTTACATCATTTTTAATACATAGTTTATCATCAAGAATATTGTACAGGAATCCTTACCACATAAGGGAAGATGACTCACCTATACAATCATTCAAATGAAGAAATATGAGTAAATAGGGTTATATTTGTTATTATTATAGTCTCAAAGTATATATAAAGTTATACCCTAAGAAATTCAGAAGTACATGTTTTTGACATAATGTTTCTTTTTTTCCTTAGCTGTGCTGAATATTCTTCATCCTTCTCTTTGCATTCCCAGCTCCAGATCCACAAGGAACTCAGAATCCTGGGGATAAAGTTTGAGAACTTGGAGCATCCTGGTTTCTCCTGTCCTACTGGATTCTCTTTGTCAGTGGGAGAAAGGCCAGCCATCTCCAGTGCATTGGAGAGCTCCTTTCTGGCAGTGGCTGTGTTTGTTTAGGAGGACGGTCTTGCCACCACCATGCATATATGCCATATATGCACTTCCTTTATAGCATATTCCTTCTGCTGTTCACTAGGGCTGGAATTATGGCCCTTGGACTCCATCATCAATTCCTTTAATCCAGCAGCCTTTCTGGAAAATATTCTTCATTATCTAAATTTGGTTTAGAATTACTTCTAATTGAGACTTCCTTTTCCTTATGATACTTGGGATATCATATTTGTATTTTTAAATACAAAATAGTCAAGCATGATAAGCACTTTTCCTAATTATTATAAAGTTTAACAAATATATCAGCTACTGTGTACAGAAGTCTGAAAAGATTATCATGGCTCCACCTGAAAATAATTTTAACACAAATTTAATTGTAAACCGGAGTGCACTAAGAGACGCATAGAAGGAGCCAGGAAGACATCATTTCAGGGTTTGTATGCAAGGTATTTCCAATGGAGATTAGCATGTGAAGCAATAAATAAAGTCGGGATCACAACGCACCACTGTGGTTGGACAATCATCCAGTTAAGGCCTCAGAAACAACCTGTCCTTGGACATCAGAACTTTAATTTGAGGCTTCAGCCACCAGGACTCAAGCCTTTAGGCTCTGGCAAATTTTCTGGTTTTTACATGTCTGAAATATCCAATTCTTCCCTCATGATCCACTTAAAATTCTTTCTTGGAGCTTCTTGGCCCCCATAATTGCAGAGTGGTTGTGCACTTGGTTTTGTTTCTCTATAGAACCCTGAATAGTACACAGAAGATCTTTATCTAAATTTAGAGCATGTCAATGTTGTCCACAGAGTTGTCACATCTGTATACTAAATGAGCCTAATGCAGCAAATTTTTGAAAATGTCCTATGTTTTATGAACATATATCTTCACATTTTTATCTCATTGCAAAATAAGAATGATGGATAATTTGAAGCCTAGTGTTTATTATCTGACTAAGCAAGCCACTGTTTATTAAGGCGCTATGATTTTCATCTGTTTACATACTGCTTCAGGAAAACCACATGGGTCCATTCCTTTAATTATTTTTTAAAAGCCAAAGATGATCACGTAAAAGTGAACTCAAATTACCAATACTAATTCTCAAATCACTGTTCCATGAGTATACAATAGAATGAGCCTAGTGGGTCACAGAGACTGATGTGACAAGCACATGACCAACAAAGTGTGCACCAGATGGTCTGCACACACATTATGGTTATTAGCTTGGTGTTTTGTGGGACTCCTAACAGTGGAAACAGGTGGATCTCTGACTCTTTTCCCTGATCTTGGGACTCATTTCCTCCTATTGGGTTGACTTGCCCGGCTTCCAATAGGAGAGCTTTTGTCTTGTCTTATTGTATCTTGTCTTGTTGGGTTTGGCAGTCGTCTCTTGAAGCCTTTCATTTTTCTGAGAGGAGACAGATGGTGAGTGGATCTGGGAAGTGAGGACTTGGGGCAGGGAGCTTGGAAGAATGGAGGGAGGGGAAATTGTATTGTATGAGAGAATAATCTATTTTCAATAACAAAACAAGGGAGCCAATTGAATACACTCTTTTAAGCAAAATGTTCCCCAAAAATATGTAAATCAGAACAGATGACATCAAATCCTTAAATAAATGAGAAGTATAATTCTATAAAGAAAATATAATATTTGATTTGGGTCATTATTTTTATTTTAAAAGTAATAAAATATGTCAACTGCAAGATTCTTTGTATTTAGCTGTGCTTAGTTAAGGTATTATAAATTTCAGTTCTGATCCTGACTACTTTTGAATTTTATTTGCCAGATATGGCATGATAATGGGTAAGTACCCCACTTGTATTATTCAGTCATGTGAGCAGCATTCTAAGTTTCAGATTGAAGAGTTATAGTTCTGTGGTAGTGTGCTTGCTTAGTGTGCCCGAGCCCTCACTACAAGCACAAAATTAATGCACATATAGATGAAAAATAAGTTCATTTATTTCAGCTCTTAGAAAATTGAGGTTTTCTAGCTGGGTTAGGTCTCACAGATCACATAAATAAATGAAATGCATACCACAACAGCCTGTCTCTTGACTCTCTCTTCTATGTTATTCATCTGCTTCTTGTTGTTTGTGCCTATTCTATCTTGGATTTGGGAGCTTTTGAAATGTTTGACATAAACTAGAAATTTGTGATAGGTTAATGTTAAAATATAGGTTCAAAACAGAAAAAAAAGTGTTTTTCTATAAGAACTGATTTTCTACTTTTCAAGTAAGTCACAGTTCGCTATTCCAATTCGGTGGCCTTGCATATTAATTCCATATGAGAAATGATTTTGCTTGGTCCCATATAAAGTTTAATTTCATTATCTAGTTTGTATTCAGGAAAGGAAATAACTTTATGATTTTAGCTACATTATTTGTAAGCCTTTTCCATCACCATAATTTATTTTATATGCTAATTTCTCTTTTTGGGTAACTGTTTCCTTATATTCACATGATTTTATTTCCCACTTTACTTACAAATAAAAAGAATATAAAATCTATAATAGCTCACCTGTCTTTTACAATGAACAATAAACCCTTCTAGAACTTTCATAGGCATGCCCTCTATTTCAGAGAACAACAAAATATTTTACAAGTCTTTGTTTTTAGCCTTTTGTTCATACACAATGCTATTGTGGCAGGGAAAATACGTTTGCATTGGCAAAGATTTTATATATATTTGGAATATTTAAAGTTGTGAATTTTAAGGCAGAATCAAAAGGAAGAGTTGTAAAACAATAAAATTATAGAAACTGTTTTTTAGCTTTTGATAATCTGTACCTAATAAATCAATTGGAATATTTTATTTTATTTTTTGAAAGTATATATTGTGTTTGAAAAATTACAAATCTCTTTAAGTAAGTTTTCCACATAATACAAGGGGTGATATAGCCTAACACCTTGCCCTTCACTTCTCTTTCACAGATGAAACCACTAAATCCACTGTGTAAAATGCTCAATTTTATATAATAAAAATGGAGTCCAGTTTTCATATTCTTTATTTTTACAATAAATAGTGTAACATTAATTATAAAATGTCATGTTTTCTTAATGTAACTCTATATACATGCGTATGTATTTGTTTCTTATTTAAATTCAGGGTGTTTTTATTTGAATTACAATGTACTTTCTCAACCCCTCTTCTTATATTTCATTTAATAGGTATTATTATAGTATTTTTAAACAAATTTCAAATGAGATATTGAATAAGAAACTGCTGCACCCAGAAGGGGAAAAAAAAAGAGAGAGAGAGTTGTCTCAAAAAAAAAAAAAGTCTTCTAGAAAACATGAAGAGACATGCTTTGGGGGCATCCTTTTCACAGGTCCTTTCTGGAATCCCTTTGTTACTCATCCCTGCAAATCTTCTGCTCCTTTCTGTGTCTTCTCTGGGCTCCATTCCATGCCTATGCTGTTTCTCCGGCATTTATTGTGCAGTAAAAGGGACAGCTACAAATGCTGGAAGAGTGCGGAGAATTAGAATCAGAGAGCAAGTGCAGAATGTGAGGGAAATACAGAGATAAGATTTAAGACATTTATTAAAGGATGATCTCCCAAGTGACTACAGTATATGGAGAAGCCAGAAATGAGAGAAAACATTGTAGTGGAGTATCGCTGGGGAAAATGACTCAGGGCCTCTTCATGATTCCTTGAAATGCTCACTATTAGAACCTGAAATGCATTTTTCTTCTTTCTTTTTAAATGTTTTATTACTTTGGACATTCATAAGCTCACTATGTGAAGCTTAGAAGTGGGAAATGGGTGATATATATATATATATATATATATATATATATATATATATATATATTCATGGGTGATTTATATATATATATATATTCATGGGGCCTGAGCTTTCATCTATGTATGATTTATAAGTTATTCTTACAGTATATCAACATGATTTTTATCTAGATATTACATGTATTTTTCATGAATATTACATACATTTTCCTTTATAGTTTCATGGATTATATTTCTAAATAATATTTTAGTTATATTTTTCTTAATAGCAAATATATTACTTAAATATACACTTATACACATAGCAACAAAATAAATCCATTAAAATTTCCTTAAAAGTCTCTAAGCCTTTTTTAATGTTATTATAAACAAATATAAGAAATCATATGTGTTAATAACCCACAAATTGCATTGCTTGCATATTTGAAGTTACAGTTCAGTAACAAAAATATGTAACAGGAATAATCTGAAATATAATCTCACCTATGTTTTGAAATCTTTTTTCAGAAGACAGGACTAGCAAAGGGTCCATCAAGGAAACAAGAAAAGGCCATGGTATGGTGCAGAGAGACACAGCCCCCATGCCTCTCAACAAGGGTTACTGCAAGGGGTGCATGGTTTAGAGAGTCAGAAAGGCAAATAAAATCTGTGGGTTCATATAAGAGAGTACCCTTCTGAAGATTAGTAAAGTAAAACATATTTTGAAAAATACCACCAAGAATGCAGAAAGAGTTGTTTTAAGTAATCTTCAGAAGTGAACAGAAAACAAACCTAGGAAAGAATGTTGCACTCAAGTTTAAGAGTATTTGGTAGCAGTGCTAGGAAGGAGAGATAGAGAAAAAAAATGGAAGGGGAGAATACTGTGAGGAGGACCAAATAAAACAGAACCACTAAGGAGTTATAAAAAATCCACAAGAAAATGTATTTCATGATTTTATTTTATTTAGAAAGATATATATATATATATAAATTATATATAGATAAAATTATACCACTTGAGATAATATACCCCCCCAAAGCCTAGACTGTCTAAAAGAATCCAAGTGTTGATCATGAGAAACCTCTCTTTGAGTTCTTGGTCAAGGGAGTTGAATATAGGCTATTGTCTTTGTCCTTCCTTGTCTCCTAGAACTTTAATGTAAGATCCTGTTGCTGCAGATATCATACATCCTGGGTATAGGACAGAGCTGACCTAAAAGTCTCTTCTTTGAGGACTAGCTCTTATAGTATCTGAATATGGTGATATTTTATTTGTGCTGAAATTTGGTTTTATTTGTATGTTAATAAATAAAGTTGCCTGGGAGTCAGAGCTAATAGCAAGCCATAGAAGTCGGGCAGTGGTAGCATACACCTTTAATCTGATCACATGGCAGGCAGAGTCTGTGTGTTCAAGGACATAGCCAGCTTGGAAACACACGCCTTTAATCTCAATACCAACCATAGAGACCTGGAGGTCTGTATAGACAGGCAGTGATGAGGAGGTCATGTGGTTGGGTTTACAACCAATGAGAAGGCAGAACTGAAAGTCAATAAAAAGACAAACACACAGGAAGTAGGTCTCTTTCTCAGGGGAAGGACAGCAGCGGCAGCAAGTGATAAGAAGGTGGTTTTAGTCTCAGCTCTTAGCTACTGCTCTGACCTCTTGGGCTTTTAACTCTGCATTTAGCTCTGTGTTTCTTATTTAATAAGACTGTTACTTCTACATCTGAAGGTTCTATACAAGCTGCCAGGGGAAAAAGTAACATTCCTGTGCAGTCTAAGAAAAACAAGATATCCCTAGGGGTGTAGTAGTACTCAATACAATAATTGGGAGTAATCAATAACTATCTAATTGGACTTAATGCCCACTCAAAAGGAGGGAATTCATGCCTGATTCTTTAAACCTGTGACTGGTGAGGTGTGGGACCTAGAGGAGAACCTATAACTGCCAGTTTCCTAACCGCGTTCTGAATACTTACTCTTATACCAAAAATGAGTGTAGGTCTTACCTCTCAACAACAAAGTCTACTTTTGCAATAGAGACTATTACAGAAAACAACTGGTCAAAACACAGAGAACATTGTAGGGTGCCCAACCCCAATTTACGTCTACAACAAAATCTGTGCACCTAAGGCTTAGAGAACAGGTCAGAAAGATGCAATAGCCAGAGTGCCAGGAATCTGCTGTGAGGCAGTATCATCTACGTATGACAGGGAAGCTGAACCCATGAAATCTCAAAAACTATGATCACCTAAGCACAACTTGTACAATGACCACACCAGTGGACATGTCAACATGGATGAGGCCTTCCTATCATATGAAGAGTTATGACAATAATGGTTGCTGAGGAAAGAGAGTTAGTCTTCTATAAGGAAGAGTCCCCTAATAGACTGTAAAAGGTTATGCAGTCCCAAGCTCTCTCTCTCTCTCTCTCTCTCTCTCTCTCTCTCTCTCTCTCTCTCTCTCTCTCTGTGTGTGTGTGTGTGTGTGTGTGTGTGTGTGTGTAGAGGTGAGGAGGTTATGATGAATTGGAGAGGAGAAAGGCTGAAAGTAGTTTAGAGAAGGAAGATGGAAGAGTGGAAAAGATGTAAATACAGTACTCATGAAATTCTCAAACATTTTAAAGAATGCATACTCTTGTGAGAAGAAACAAAACAAAAGGGTGAAATCAAATAAAAAAACTCTGAGTAAAGATGAAGATACATTATTCTTCTGAGGAGAAGAGTGCCATAGAAAAGTAAACAGATAAAAAATCAAGTTTGTGGAAAGTGGGAAATGAGTAATAGTTGATTTTTATAGTTAGGAAAATTCACCTAATAGTGGGAACTCTAATGCCAAGAATTGCAATTAAATACCAACTTGTGCTTAGGATACATTTTCTCAAAAATAGTTTTACATTATTAAGTGCAATAACCCAAACTCAGAAAGACAAATGTCATGTTTTTTCTCTCATATACAGAGTATAGATTTCAATTTTTTAATTTGTGTTTATATTCATGTGGGGGTAATGAAAGAGCACAGGTGATAAAGCTAGAACTGAGGTACCATAAGAGGGAAAATTTACAGATCACAGTAGGGGAGCACAGGTCAAAGAATGTCTGTGTAAAGAAAAGAGAAGAAGGAATAAGGGCAACTTCCGTGAGGGAAGATAAAAGGGCAGGGGCCAGGGGAAGAAGGATCAATAAAACGAAGCTCTGTGTGCAACTGCATTAATAAAACCCACTGCTCGGGAGACACTGCAGCCCCCGCCAGGACAAGCAGCATGTAAAGACTCTGGTAAGCCACCAGCCACGTGGCAAGGTATAGATTTATAAAAATGGTTAATTTAAGATAAAAGAACAGTTAGCAAGAAGCCTGCCACGGCCATACAGTTTATAAGTGATATAAGTGTCTGAGTGATTATTTAATAAGTGGATTGTGGGACTGTGGTGCTTGGGGAACCTGGAGAGAAGCCCTCCAGCAACAAATGGCGCCCAACGGCTCGAGTTTCCACCTTAAACCTGAGAATATTTAATAACCAATTCTAAACAGAGCCAAAACCAGGTTCCTGCTTCTTGTCTCATATGGGCAGCTAGACATCGCAAAACTCGGGTGAAATATTTGTGTCTTTACTAGTATTTAAAAAAAAAAAAAAAAAAAAAAAAAAAAAAGAGGTTTCTGGGCTACACGCTGCTTTGATAAAAGCTTAGACCCACTATTTCTGAGACTTGATGACTCCCAGAACTGGCGGAAAAGGTACCACTGCCACGTTGGGAAGCTGAAGTGGCCTGAGCCAGCAGCCACAGCACCTTTTCAGTCTTAGAATGGTGTAGTTTAAAGCAATAGGCTCAAAGTAATATAAAAAATAAGCCACATAAAGATGGCTACCACACAGAGAATCTGGATTATGTTCTCTTTGATATTCGTAACTGAAGAAAAACATTTGATTGCAAAAGCTGTTGAGTTATGCCAAAATGTATATTTTAAAGGTACCTTGACTTCAAATTTGGATTTAAGGATATGTTGCTTTGGAAAAGAGGTTCTGCTTTTGTTTCCACAGAAAGGCAGAGGCTGTGGATTTGTTCCAGATTAAGATACATCAGGTTTCACCAGCCAAGACCCCCTGAAAGGTCTCCGATAACACCATGGCCCAGATGATCCAACATCCAGAGCAGTTTCAAGGCAACTGGTTCACACAATACAGCCTCACGGACTACCCTATAGGTCTAAAATTTTCTTTGCATCCCCATAAGATACAGTGCCCCCCTCCAGCAGGAAGTAGTAAGAGATGCTATGCCCAAATTCCCAAATATACCAAGCTGGCTTTAGAGGTGGAATTGGCTCACTCCCCTCTAAACCCAGACATATTGCTTTAAAAAAAAATGGTTAAGAGTTTCTTGCATCCCAAATCAAAAGAGCGTTCTGGTGTGGGACAAAGAAAAACCAATATTTTTATTTAAAACAGGTTGATTATGAATGTGATCTCTTTCTAAAAAAGAAAAGGGGATATGATATAGATATATAGGAGGATATGGAGATGATAAGATAAAAGGGTAGATTAATGAACCTACTTTTAAAGAACAACTTGTTTAAAATGTTTTACATTGGTATAGATTTTAGTTTATGTTTAAAATGTTTTACATTGGTATAAATTTTAGTTTATTGATACAAACTTGAAGTTAATTTTGTTATACTGTATATATATATATATTTCTATTCTTGTTTGAGGTATTATGTTTATGTAACTCATTTAAAATTGTAATGGATAATTAAAAAATAGATTAATAATTAGTCATTCTATGATAATCATATCTGTAGCCATGTTAGTTAAGTCTTCTAGGTATACATAGATATATTTCAGATAGATAGGTAATCTTCAAACACTTCATAGACCTAGAGAATATGGCATTTAAATAACTTAAAATTCTGTTGACTTGAGACACAATTGCTCCTGGGTGCACCAATTGATCCTGAGAGAATGTTGGGCTTCTAAGACATTTCCATTTGGAAGTTTGTCTTTTTGGCACAAAATGGCCTACTGGGCAAAGAACTGCCCTTGCCTTGATGGCTGACAGTACAAATATAATGCTGTCCTTTCTGGACAAGCGGGACACAAGGAAAGCGACCACTGTACTCTGCCAAGACAGGGTAAGATGGTCTCTCAGAATTCCTGCTTCTAAAAATGGTCTGTCAGGTACTCTAGGCCTGTAGCCAATTTAAATGCACCAACAATGCTGAGAAACATTAGGTGACTGTCCAGGCTGCCAGCTGTCTTGGTCTACTTTTGCAAGATTCCCGAAAGTTGCTTGCATCCATCTACCATTTCTCAGGTACCATTATGGTCCTTCTCAGGTCTTTGATGTGGTTGAAAACTAGATAGTTGTAATTTCCTCAGTTATGATAAAAGATAAGTTAGATATAAAACCTTAAACTCACAAATATAAGATAGATAGGACACCTTCTTTAATATTGTAACTATAATTCTTGCTCGGTAGTTGTTTTGTTATATGTAATTTCACCATGTTAAAGTTAAAACCTTCCTTTTTAAAAAAAGAAAAGTGGAAGTGCTGTGGATATTGCTCTATATAAATAAAACACTGTTGGTCAGTGACCAGGCAGGAAGTAGGTGGCCAGGCGGGAAGTAGGTGGGACAAGGAGAGAGGAGAATTCTGGGAAGCTGAAGGCTGAGGAGGGAGACACTGCAGCCACTGCCAGGACAAGCAGCATGTAAAGACTCTGGTAAGCCACCAGCCACGTGGCAAGGTATAGATTTATAAAAATGGGTTAATTTAAGATAAAAGAACAGTTAGCAAGAAGCCTGCCATGGCTTATATAAGTGATATAAGTGTCTGAGTGATTATTTTATAAGTGGATTGTGGGACTGTGGTGCTTGGGGAGCCTGGAGAGAAGCCCTCCAGCAACAAATTACCTTTCATGGAAGTAAGAAAGAATGGGGCAAATTTGCAGGCATGAAAAAACTATCCTGTAGTCATTAATATCCATTGTTGGCACTAATGTGTGATGCCTCCTACAACAACAACAAAAAAAAAAAACATTAGGTATCACATATTTTATATTGTTTAGAGAAAGACATTGTTAATTAATACTGTGTCATGTCAGGATTCATCTTAATTAACTTTTGCCTGAAATGTATATATAAATAAAAATGTATAATATCAGAGAATTAAAAAAAAAAACCCACTGCTTTGCATTTTAGTAAATTGTAAGAGAAACAATATTTAAAGACAGAAAGGTGCCCTTATCACCATGCTAGTTAAGGTGCCATAGATGTGTTGATTTATGTGGTCTGCATAGAACTGTGAAATGCACATTATTTTGGTTTCAGCCGACTGGGAAATTGTATTTGGACACTTCTGAGCCAAATATGTTCATTGTCTGGGGAGAAGCTCTACCCCACTCCCCTACTCTTGATAGAGTAAGAAACTGCTCAATAACATTGAGGTAAAAACATTGTGTCACTGAGAAAAGTTGAGACTTAAACTATGTTCAACAGAGGATACTATTTCACCCAATGATATAAAAGTGTCCACAATGGGAAAGAGATGCCAGAGGTTCAGCTGTGAGAAGTTCAACCACTGGGAGAAAACTAAGTTGGGAACTCCAGCAGACTGCCTCAACTTTTCCATTCCATTCTTCTGAATGTTTGTAAGCCCCCTGTTGGATGATGTTACCTCTCCTTTTCCTTTGCTTGGAAGCCTCACCAAAGGGAAACCCTATCCAGGCATGGAAACTCCAACTGGCTGTACTGTCACAGCTTCTTCCGATGGTTTCTGCAAATGCATCAGTGCCTGATTTGATAATGTTTTGTTGTCTACCTCTTCCTAGTTATTCTTCTACTTTCCCTGACTATGGATGTAATGAGCCCACTTATTCAAAACAAAAAGAAAGGTTCTCATAGACCATTCACTGGACCTTAGAGAAGAAAAAAAATCTTACACAATAGAGTTAAATGAATTAGTTAAATCTTTCTCTTATTTTAAGAGGGTTATATGGCACCTTAACCATGCTTCATTTTGCCTTAGTCCTAATTAAGTAAAAAATTGGCAAATTTTTATTAATTTATATCTTGATTTAATTTATATATTTATTAAATTAATATCTCCTCTTGTTTGAAAAGTTTTATAATACTAAATTTTAGGGGGGTCTTATATATTTCTCAAGTATCTGCAAATATTACAGCAATAAAATTTGGAAAGATTCACTTGTTCATTGTGTTTCACTTCACAAAATTGTTCCTACTCTGTAAAGGAACAAAATTATCACAGAATAGTTCAGAAGAAAAATAGTACAAGATTGTTTAAATATGTGATCTTTAAATGTTTTTGTACAAGTATATTGGTTTTCTAAGTTCACTTAAATGATTCAAAATTGTTTTCCAACAAAATACTTCAAAAATCAAATTATATTTTTCAATGTAAATGGTATGAATAAAGTCATCAGTATTAACTATACAATTTGAAAAAAAATGAAAAGGGCAAGAGAAATGTATTGTTCTGCTTGTCCACTTTCCACTTGAAAATGGAAATCTCTTAAGAAAGCCAATGCTGTGACAGAAAAGGGTTACGTTTCTCTCTCTGTATTTTCTTTCTGGAGTTTTTACTGAGAACAAGGTCCTTTTGAGATAACAATTCTTCATGGTAACGGAATCCTGAGACAAAGAACTACATTTTCCTGTTACAAGTAGCCAGTTTCCTAAGTGGTTTTAGTGGTTTCAACATTTTTTTCAGGGGGGAAAAGAGAAACCAGCAAACTGTATCACATAGACCCTCGAGAAGCTGTCAGATTCAAGTGGCTTTCAGCCACCATTGACCTCAGTTCTCCAAACACAGATTTCACTTTCTGGATTGTCTTTCCTTTTCTTTCTTCTTCTTCATCTTAATGTCTACAAGCAAATATCATACACTGAAATGCTAAAGTAGTGAACAGAATACCTTAAGACTGAATAGTGTTTTTTCCAATCTGATGAGGCTAACATCTTCTCGTTTTCCATGTGAGTCAGCAATGACAACTCACTTTTCAGTACTGAATGATGAGTAACTACTTTAGTGAAAGATGCGATTTCCCAAGAATTAGCTGTGGTAGACACTGACATAGGAAGGTTATGGGACAAAGCTCAGGTCAAATATTCTATTTCCAAACCCCACGTATTCTATTTTCCTGTTATTTAATTTAGGATAAATATTTCAATCTCTCTTAGAAGTGCATTTTCTTCACTTCTTTCTACATAAAATTTCCTCTCTGTAAAACATACACAATACATGTGTTTTAGGTTTCCTTGTCTCAATGACACTAAAAGTAACATCACTCACTCACACAGGTTTATTGGGGCATACAATATGTAATTTATACTTTGTAATCTGTAACATAGGGGGCTTCATTTGTGCTGTGGTAACAAATGTGGATTAATTATTTTGCTCAGGTTTCTTTCAGAGACATTTCATCTCTTTATGTCACTATGACTTAAGAACTCAAGGAGGGTGAATTTTGGATACCTGTCAGTCTATACCCCTGTATTGAAAGGACTTTTTTCTGAAATCTGTCTTGTTTCCACCATTGATGAGGTGATTATATTTGATTATGTAAAGAGAGCAAAGCTGATCAATGGGAAATCAGGATAGCTCTTCTCTTGCTCCCTTCCAGCTTTCAAGGTTTTACTGAAGAGGCCAAGAAAATATAGACGGAAGATGTATTTTCAACCTCAAGTCACATAGAATTGTATCAGGAAAACTATTCAGAAATGTGTAGCAGAGAAAAATGAGCACATACGGCAGAGGAAGGACTCATCTAGGATGTGAGGTGAGAATGTAGCAATGTTAGGTCTCACCTCCCAGTCCCCTTTCCCTTTCTCTACTTAAAGATAAATAAATGCATACTTTAGAGAGAGATATATGATGAAATTATACCACTTGAGATAATATACCCACCAAAAGCCTAGACTGTCTAAAAGAATCCAAGCATTGATCATGGGAAACCTCTCTTTACATATATACAGTACAGTACATATACTGTAAAGTATATATACACTTTAAGGTCTGTTTTCATTAATGCAAATAAAATATGAAGACAATATATTTTGATGAACCACTGATTTTTACATTGTTCAACTTAGTGATTCTTAGTCAAACAGGTATTTTTATATTACCAAATTATAAACACTGCACTCTCTGATAAATGTCTTATGAAATATGTGTTAAAATGGGGGGGGGGCGGGGACTGAATCCAGGAAATTCAGCATTTGTCTGATGAAAATTAAATTTGATGAATTAATTTCTGTTAAATTTCAATAGCTATTTTGAAAGAAGCCCACAAACTGACAGGATAAAACAAAAAGGAATGACATTTTTAAAAATGAAAATAAAACATACCATTTTCATGCAAATATATATTGTACTTTGAACATGTCCCTCACTCCAATGCCCTACTAATCCAGTAAATTCAAAACACTTAAAAATGTGCCATGGATTATGGCTTTGTACCAAAAAAAGATACCTCTAATTCCAAAAATGTAAGAATTAAAAAAAAAATTACAATGACTTTGAATCAAAGGTTCTGTAAGAAAGAATTTTTATTAAGAATAGCGTTATAGAGCAATTTGATTGCAAATTGATTAATATGACCAAAATTCAGCCTGATTGAAAGAAAGTGTTTCTCTTTTTCTTTTCTATAAATTATTTTCATACAATGTATTTTGATCCTGGTTTTTCCCTCCCTAAACTCCTTCTAGATAGTCCCCAACTGCCTACTCACCAAAGTTTATGTATTCTTTTGTTTATTCAAATTTTATTTCTCTTTTGAAAAAAAAAAAATCTCACAAAACCACCAGAATGAAAACAAATAAACAGAAAAAAACAAATAGGACAGAAAAAAAAAAAAAGGCTTAGGCTTCTTCCTATTTATGTTGATGTTCTTATTCCTGTTCCTCTGACTCAGTGATCTACATCATAAATCCGGGCCCCAGAAGAACAAATTAGTCCCACTATGTACATTAGTGGAAGATTACACACATAAAAGAAATGGTTTTGGGTTGGGTTGTATGAAATCAGCTTTTTGGTGCCATGAAAATTTTTTTTTGCCAGTTCCCTTGGCATTGCCAACAGTTGTGGTATATGCTCTGAAACACCTAGCTATTATTCATTTTAAACTTTCTTGTTAACTTCAGTTTGCTGTTGGAGAAAAATGTGCTTGAATCTATTGTTTACTCTTCCTAACACCTTTGTTGATTGGAATGACCAATTGGTAGAAGAGTCACTCAGTGAGGTGCTCCTGAAAATATTTGCTGAAAGAAACTATTAGTTGCAATGCCATCTTTGACCTTTTCAGGTGCCTTCCTCCTAGTCTGGGACCTAAATAATGTGCCCTTTATAAGGAATGTCACAAGGAAGGATGGGGAGAAAAAAACATGCAAAGCCAATATGCCTGCCAACATCACTAAGTCAATTCTGGGTCAAGGCCCTCAACTTTCTCTTTCCATGAAAATCATTAAGTGTTAAGGCATTGGGACTGACTTTTCTTGTCAGCTTGACTTAATTTTACCTATTGCCAAATGTACTCATCACTTATCCTCGAGTTATCTTTTAAAATAAAAAAGTAGATGAATTATGACTAAATGTAATTTATGGCTCAAATGTGACAGGATAAGGAAAAACATAAAACATGTTTAGGTGAATGGAACTCAAAATGTTAACAAAAGGAGAGTTAAATAATTCCAGCTAAAGAGGGGAATTAGGAAAGCAGTGGAAACTGAGTCATCTGTTTAAGGAGAAGAGCAAGCACTAACTCAATTAAATAACTCTCTTTTAAAGCCTCTACTTAGAAAAAGAGCTGAGGAAAGAGAACCATTTCTGTAGTTACAGCAATAAATGAATTTTATTAATATGTGTGTACATTTGTGTGTTATACATGTTTATAAACCACATTAAATATCTAAGGAAGCAAATCTAGAGAAAAGTAAATGTGCACAAGATGGATGGAAAGGGGGACGTTTCTAGGTTACCAATCTGAATCCACAATCCTGAGCTTATTGTATTAATAGAGGTCACTTGCGGATTTATTTTAGAGCACGTTCATGACTGGGCATTAAGCATATATACTAGAAAGAGAACGACTTTAAAGAAGGCATAATTTGGAGAAGAGATTAACTGGCATGTGTTCTTCCTGAATAACAGAGTAGACACAACTATTATCCCCTCCTGCTAAATCATTTGTCTTGAGTCATCACTTCATAATATTTTGAAGTTGAAAAGAATTTGAAAATATGATCCGCAACTCTTCCCATGGGAAGCAGCCTGTGACTGACTGAATGGCCTAATTACCTTCATTCACTGTGGTTACATTTTTGAAAGGTGATTCAGATTTAATTCAGTCGCTAATGGAACTTGAATTGCTATCTACTAACTTGCAATTAAAACAATCATGAAAACTGTAACAGAACCCTGGTAACTGAGGCTTAAGTACTGACATCTAAAAAAGATAAACTACTTTGTAGGGATGTAGATGACCTGAGTCCATCATTGACACAGGAGGAGGGAGGAGCAAATGATCTTGAATTGCATTTATAATTAATGTTATGTCTTTTCGTTTTTCCCATGCTAATATATTTTGAACTTTACTCATTTCATTCATTTTTCTCTTCGTTCATAAATTCAGAAAAATGTAATTAATGAAAACAACCCACAGTATAAACGTAGGTGGGATAAGATCATAGAAGCCCTGACTCACAATCCCTTCTTTGCCCAGCATGGATGACTTGGCAGCCCTTTGTGCTGGCTGCTTTCTGTGCACATGCACCTTCAGTAATGTACTCTATGTTTGTTTTCATTCAAACGCCATTTTAGTGTTTCTCTTCCACTTGATTGCTTTTAGATAATGAATTAAAATTACGTTTCATTGATTGGCCTATTTTTTTTAGTTGAACGTAGTGAATAAAGTTAAAAACAATGTCAGATGTTCACCCCATACTCTATGTTTTGAGCACTTCAAATATAGTATCTAAATTCTTTATACAAGCACTCCTACACACAAACACACACACACACACACACACACACACACGCACACACAATTTGTGGCAAAATAATGACTATTATAGATATCTTGTTAGCATTGAATCTGAGGCTATGCAAATCATCTCCCAATAGCTGACTTAACAAGTCCTTAAGTATAGAGCACTCAGGAAGTCGCAAGTCTTTCCCCATTATAAATAATGCCTCTGTGTGCTTACTTACTTATGCAGTAAGTAAGACAGTAACTTTTAGAATTACAGCTCAGCTGCCCTTCATGAGCACTTGCTACCAAATATGACACAGACTAGTTTAAGCCTTTTAATATTTTCTCCAATTTGATAGGTAAAAATTTGTACTTAACTAACACTTGAATTTATCTATCTTTGCTGAAAGACATCAAACATATATTGTGATTTTTATGACACAGATGTATTTTATACAAAGCATTGGATATCTTATTCTCTATTTCTACTAGCAAGTATACTCTTTACTGAGTTTATTTATTCATCATTTTATGTGCATGTGCCTGAGTCTATGTATGTGTACCAAATGCATGCTGCAGTTCTCAGAAGAGGGCATTGAATTATTTGGAACTCTATATTATTTGGAATATAGAGTTTCAGGTGTTTGTGAAGGTCCTTATATAGGTGCTGGAAACTGAACTCTGGTCCTCTGGAAGAGCAGCAAGTGTTACTGACCACTGAGAAAGGTCTTCAGTCCTATGTTAGTTTATTCTAATGGTTTATATTTATATTTTCAATATTTTTATCTTTCATAATGGAAATGAAAGAACAGTCTTGACTCATGGTCTCCATTGTTGACCTCTGACTGATTGTTACAAATGGTTCCATTAGATGTTTCTCAAGGTTTCTTCCTAGGCCTTGACTGTTCCATGTAGATGCAAATACAGGTTCATCCCCATGGGAACCATTAATCCTCTTGTGTGACTTTGTTCTGAAATCTGTTTAGTACCCATGCTGAAACTGTCTCATAATTACACTGTTAAAAACTCAAATTGCTTTCTTTTCTCTTTCCACTTTGTCTTCTCATGATGGTCCGTAGTTTCATTCCAAAATCTGACTCAGTGTTTGATTATATTTATTTATATTTTATTTAAAGTAGTTTAATATGATCAAAGCAATGTTTTGTGTAGCTTTTCAAAACTTTTCATTTTCTGTATTTGTTTCTCCAAATAAGCACTAGTATCAGCTTACATTCAAAAGTAGTTAAGGCACATTATTGAAGTTACACTTTCTATCAACTAAATGCAGACATCTTTAAAGCACTGTCTATAAGGAGACAGAGTGGATTTCCAGGGCACCTCAGAGGTCTTCATCTGCCTCTGTAAAATTTTCTAGTCTTTGGAAAACTCACTTTCCCTGATTTCTTGATGAATTGATAACTATGTCATTTATTTTTTATTGTTTAACTGTAAGTATTTCCTTTCAGCTGTGTTGTTACAAGCACCTGAACTATAAAGGTTTCATATATTTTATGTATTCCGTGTTTTTTATTTATAAACTGAAAGAGCAAACCTTTAAAAAATACAGAACCCCAAATTAACCTGAATCATTTTAAATTGATCCTGGGTTCTTAGTTACTTCTTTCTGTCACTTCATTTTTGACTTAAAGTTTCAAAAGCTTCAGCACCTGCTTGGTTTCCCCCCTTATTTTGTTTATTCTTAAAGATTATTGAAAATCTAATTCTTCATTGAGTAAATATAATTTTGTATCTGTTTATTAACTGAATAACAAATTAGTTATTCAGTTTGCTCATTTCTAAAACACTGGAACACTTCTTTTGTGTCTTACTGAAGATAGAATCGTGGGAACAAGTAATAACATGAAAGCTGTTCTTACCTGCAGATAGGAAAGAAAGAAACTATGTAGCAGTGTTGAGGGGGTGGCTACTCACATCTTGATTAGTATATGTAGCAAAATGGGTAATACAGTATCTCATTTCTTGAATTTTAGTCTTTCACTTATAATAAATGTTTGTTATTGTGGTGGTTTTTACTTGTTTCTTCCAAGAAAGTTTTTCTATGTAGCCCAGACTAGTCTGCAAGTCATCTTCTAATTCCGGTTAGCCTAAATATCACATCAAGTCTGCTGCCTCAGCCTCTCACTTCCAAGATTTCACAGTCTTCCTTTACACAACAGTTGACATGTTTCCAATACACTGTCTATTGATCTACTTAATCCCTTTAATAACAAGATAAAGGCTTACCAACGATGTATACTTACTAATCCTCAAAGCACAAAGGAAGGAAAGAAGGGAGGAAAAGAAGTGGTACCTGACCACAGACATGCTTTCCATCTCTCCAAAAAACCTTTCCTCTACAATCTTATTCTTTGTTGTTTTATCTTTACTTTCATATGTACTTATTTGTTTATTTGATTATCATCTGGTTCCTATAAAAAGAATCCAAAGAGAAAATTTATTTTGTTTCTTTCTTAGATATGCTTAGGAGGTAGCAAACAACATGATAAATTGCTTTTTATTTTCTATTAAAGGTAGTTAGTTTGACAATGGACAATATTCCCTAAACTTCCTTTACCTTGTAATACACCTATTTGTCCAAACTATAAATACTTCTGAGCCATATCACATCCACCCTCTTTGTGTTGATTAGTGAATAACATCAGATTATGAAGTTTAGTTCCCACCAATGGGATAAAACACAGCCACCACCTGCATTAGATGTAAAAAACAGAGACCATTTAGGCCTTGTATGCTGCTTGCTAGTTTGTTTTAGGTTCTGGTGCACACTTGTTACAAAAGGAAATTATTTTGCCCAGTGTCTTAGTTAGGGTTTCTATTGCTGCAATAAAACACCATGACCAAAGAGCAAGTTTAGGATGAAAAAATTTTATTTGGTTTATACTTTCATATCATTGTTCATCATCAAAGGAAGTCAGGCCATAAACCTGGTGACAGGAACTGATGCACAGGACATTGAGGGGTCCTAAAACTGTCTTGCTCCTCGTGGATTACTCAGCTGCTTTCTTATAAAACCCTGAACCATCAGCCCAGGGATGGCACCACCCACAAAAGGATGGACCCTCCCCCTTCTATCACTAATTAGGAAAATGCCCTGCAGCCTGATCTTATGGAGGCATTTTTTCAATTGAGGTTCTCTCCTTTCAGATAACTTTATCTCATGTCAAGTTGTCATAAAACTATCCAGTACACCGAATAACTTTTAATTGTTTGCATATTCATTTACTAGATACTAGAGTTATTATTTTCCAACAAATTTTGGCAATATTAATTGAAGAAATCCTGTATTTAATACAGTTTTGTATTAGTTCCTTTTCAGTTGCTGTCCTTAAGATGCCATCACCCAGGCAGTGTATAGAAGAAAAGGTTGATTTGGACTTACAGTTAGAGAGATAAGAGTCCATCATGACAGGGAAGCTTAGCAGCAAGAGGCAGGAATGGTGGTAAGAGAGGCAAGCTTAGGGCCCACATCTTCAAACTAAAAAGTGAAACAGAGTGAAGGAACCGGAAGTGATGTGAGGTTTTTAATTTCAACACCCACACTCCATGAGTGACATACTTCCTCCAACAAAACTGCCCTGTCTAAACCTCCTCAAACAACACTACCAATAGGGGACCAAGTGTTTAAATGCCCAAGACTATGAGGGGCATTTCTTATTCAAAGCAACACACTCCATTCCCTGGACCCCATAGGCTCATGGTCATATCATAAGATAAAATTCATTTAGTCCAACATCAACAATCCCCATAATCTTTCACAGTCTCGACACTTTAAAAAAAATCTGACATCTCATCTGACACTCAAGGCAACTGCTTAACTTTTACCCAAGTAAATTTAAAAAAAAGGAAATTATATACTTCTAACATATAATGGCAAATAATACACATTACCATCCCCAAAGGTTGGAACAGAACATATTGAGGATATACTGGCCCAAAGCAAAACCATAACCCTAGTGTTAGTGGCTCTCTGAAAGTGCAAAGGAATGATCCATCAATCACTCATTCTTTCATCTTTCATGTCTGTAACACCAGCACCATGTGGAAGATACTGCCAAATTGGATCTCCAGCTTGTGCTGGATCCTGCCATCTTGAATCCCATTAACAGTAGCTTTCTCATTAAATTGATTTGTAGGAGCAGGAGGTGCCTCACGATCCCTATCACATGTTGGAAGGTTACAGGGTGGGGTCTTTCCCTGAGGATGGCCTTTTCTTTAGTTCAGGGCAGGCTTCAACTCAATAGCAACAATTTCCTCAGCAATTGTAGCTGTTTTCTTCAGCATAAGCCTTGGCTATAAATTAAGCTTCCTATGTTTGCTTGTTTGTTTCTCTCAAAACTGTAATAGTGTGTTTCTTTCTTCCTTACATGTTCTTTTTTTCATTGTGGATTATTCAAAACCATTATTAATAATTAAGCATCCAACAGATTTAATATTATCCTGCTTTGAAATGGCCTCTGCCAACAAAATCTGTCTAATATTTTTAAATGCAGCCTCAGGAAAATTCTTAGGTAATGGGCAGAAAATAGAGTCTGCTACAGTAGCATAGGAATGGCCGTTAGCCTAGTTGCTGAATTGCTTACTTCTGAAATCTCTTTAATTTTTGGACTCAAAAAAATAAATTTGTTCTCAGCACAACCATTGTCTAGGATCTACTAGGAGAGCCCTTTGATCTCTGCTTATAGAGTTCCCTTACTTTTCTAGTTCAAAATTCCAAAGGTTTCCAGATTCCTTCAAAAAATACACACAATAAAAATATAAAACAGAAACAACAACAACAAAACATAGGTTCCTCATGGTAACAGCCCACTCACTGTCTGATATGAAATTCTGTATTAGTTACTTTTCTGTCTCTGTGATAGAACTCTTTGCCTGAGGCAACTTATGGAAGAAAGAGTGAATCCATCGTGACACGGAAGTATGGAACAAGCAGGTCACCACGGTGACAGGATCAGAAAGCTGAAAGCTCATGTGTTCAAACTTAGGTATGAGGAAGAGAGAGAGAACTGGAAATGATGGGATCCTTTTAATCTCAACACCAGCACCCAGTCACATCCTCCTTCCAGCAAACTTCCCCCATCTAAGCCTCCTTAAACATCACCACCAAGTGTTAAAATGCCCGAGACTATGGGGAATATTTTTCAATCAAAACACCACAAGGTCTTTAGTTTCCAGATGGCCCACACATTGCTATATCTCAGAAGTTATCTTCAATAGACCCTGATGTTTGCTCCAGAAAAGAAAAGCTGACCAGGTTGCGATTAGGGTTCAAAAGCTAAAGTTACATGTTGTCATGGTCAATTGGGAAATAATGAGATGTACACAAAAAGTTAAAGAAGACTATGTATGTTAACATCCTTCTTTGAGAAAGAACTTTAAGTTCTTAGTTTAAAGTATTGATTTTGAAATAAAAAAACCAAAAAACTCAGTACCAACTACATGGTTTTCCTAATAGGCACAATAAACAATTCTATGTCCTTGGTCATCTAAGCTACATGTCACATGAGTTCTTAAGATAAGAAAGAACACGGATTGCATTGAATCTGTAGATTGCTTTTTGGTAAGACTGCCATTTTTACTATGTTAACCCTGCCTTTCCATGAGCATGGGAGATCTTTCCATTTTCTGACATCTTCTTCAATTTCTTTTTTCAGGGACTAAAAGTTCTTGTCATATAGGTCCTTCAATTGCTTGGTTAGTGTTACCCCAAGGTATTTTATGTCATTTGTGGCTATTGTAAAAGGTGATGTATCTCTAATTGCCTTCTCAGCTTCTTTGTCCATTGTATATAGGAGGGCTACTGATTTTTTTGAGTTGATCTTGTATCCTGCTATGTTGCTGAAGGTGTTTATAAGCTTTATCAATTCCTGGGTGGAATCTTTGGGGTCACTCAAGTATAATATCATGTCATCTGCAAATAGAGAAAGCTTGACTTCTTCCTTTCCAATTTGTATCCCCTTAGTCTCCTTATGTTTTCTTATTGCTCTGGCTAGAACTTCAAATACTATATTGAATAAGTATGGGGAGAGTGGACAGCCTTGTCTTGTTCCTGATTTTAGTGGAATTGCTTTGAGTTTCTCTCCATTTAATTTGATGTTGGCTGTTGGCTTGCTGTAAATTGCCTTTATTATGTTTAGGTATATTCCCTGTATTCCTGATCGCTCCAAGACTTTTATCATGAAGGGGTGCTGGATTTTGTCAAATGCCTTTTCTGCATCCAGTGAGATGATCATGTGGTTTTAAAGTTCCAAAAGTTTCCACATTCCTTCAAAAAAATACACACAATAAAAAAATAAACCCCATCCAAGGACTGAGGAATCTGAATGCAGATGTCCACGGCTAGGCCACTGGTGGAGCGCTGGGAGTCTAATTAGTGAGAAAGAGGAGGGTGTATATGAGCGAGAATTGTTGAAACCAAGGTTGGATAAAGCACAGGGACAAACAACCAAATGAATGGAAACACATGAACTATGAACCAAAGACTGAGGGGCCCCCAACTGGATCAGGCCCTCTGAATAGGTGAGACAGTCGATTGGCTTGATCTGTTTGGGAGGCATCTAGGCAGTGGTACCAGGTCCTGTGCTCATTGCATGAGTTAACTGTTTGAAACCTGGGATTTATGCAGGGACAGGGATGCTTGGCTCAATCTGGGAGGAGGGGACTGGACCTGCCTGGACTGAGTCTATCAGGTCGATCCCAGTCCTCGGGGGAGACCTTGATCTGGAGGAGGTGGGAATGGGGGGTGGGCTGGGGGGAAGGGGAGGGGGGCAGGAAGGGAGAGAACAAGGGAATCTGTGGCTATTATGTAGAACTGAATAGTATTGTAAAATAAATAAAAAAAAAGGATAAGATAAGAAAGGACAAATGTAGTATGAACCAATCATCTATTATGGTGTACTTACTAGAAGGAAATACAAGAAAGAATATAAGCTAGAATTCACACTCTTAATGGTGGAGAAACTGCTTTCATAAAATTTTGTTGGTATCTTTATGAAATTCCAGGCCCTTTCTATAGATTTTGAGATTCTTGGAAATGCAATCTGGCTGATAAGAGACAAGTGATTGCTGCTCAAGTTTCAAAAGTAGCACCATTTTGTCAGAATTCAGTCTTTACTGGTCCAATATACTTGCTAGCACATGGCTTCTACTCTGTCATGATTGAAAAAGGACAAAAACAGTTTCCAATGGTTTTTTTTCTGGAAGCAAAATTTTAAATTATCTCCAAGAGTCTAGATAATTGACAAGATAGTTAACCAGAATAAGACTGGCAATTTTATGTTTTAAGTAATAAGAAACCTCAAAAGGAAATAAAGGCTCAAAAATAATTAATGCTCAAATATCTTTGCCTTACTTCGAGTAAAAGGAAGCAATCATGGGAAACAGCTGACTTATCTCTGGAGCCTGAGGAAATAAGATTGTTAACATGTCTTCTTTCTGATGTCACTCCTCCCTAGTTAGTGTTTCTTTTCTCCTGGAGAAGAAGCATCCTTCATGAGAATTTTTAGTCTCTTCGGGTACAACAGGATAATTCAGAATTTCCTTTTGCCCTACTGTTTCTAAAAGCCTTCAACTCAAAATCATCTCTAGAGTAAAGTGACATGCTCTGGAGTGCAGGATTGTGTAAAAATCACACGAAGTTTTTCACCGAGAAAAGATGAATATGCTAATTCCACTACAGATTTCCCTCCATGGGCCAAACTTAGGAAACTTAGATTCTAGGAACTGGGGAAAGGCTTAGAATGGGGCAAGAATTAAAATCACATAGTAAAGAGACTTCAGGGGTAGGTGACATGAGTGGAAGCTGTGTTTTGATGCAACTGGGTCTTGCCACCATGACCACAGACACTTCTATTGAGCAGCAGTGATGTGCAGTTCTTGCTCTTTTCTCATCTTTTGCTGGGGTTGAGATGAACTAAACCAGTTGCATTAAGGCTTCAGAGCAGATGTCCATCTCTGCCTGACCCATGTTGTCTCTGGCTGGGGCTTGTCCTATGTAGTTTTTGGTGCAACTACCTGTTATGGTTTGAGTGTGAACTATTCCATATATGCTCACATATTTGAAAACTTGTTCATAGTGGGTGGTAGTGCTTGGAAAGGTTTTGGCACCTTTAATTAGGAGGTAGAACCTAGCTGCAAGAAGTAGGGAAAAAAAACAAACAAACAAAAAACGTGTCTTCAGGCTTGAAGGACTAGCCTCACTTCCTGTTTACTCTCTTCCTCCTGAGTGTAGATTCAGTGTGGTCAGCCAGCTCTCTGTTTCTAGCACCAAGCCTTCCTTGCCTGTTGCCACATCCTCCCTGCCGAGATAGAATATATCCTTCTGAACTGTGCCAAAGTAAACCCTTTCATTCTTAAGTTGTTTCTGTCAGAGTATTTTATCACATCAATGAGCAAATAACTAAGACAGAAACTGATTCTAGGAAGAGGAATGGTTGCTATATTAAAACTGACATGCTGTTCTTAAACCCTTAGAACTGCTTTGTGTAGGAATGTTACCAATATGGAAAAGTTTGTAACTTTGAGCAAGGAAAACCCTTCAGTGCTATAAGCAGAGAAGAATGTGCCATTCTGGAAGGAGTTTGGAAGAGCAGAAATCAGAATTCAATGTGGGAGGTAGAAGTCATCCCCATGATGTTTCCCAGGGATCAAAGATTTTTTTGGTTCCTGGGCTAGAGGCCACTCTGCAAAGGATCTAGCCATATTCTGTCCTTGTCTTGAAGACTTACGTGAGGCTAGATTTTAAATTAATGACCGGATTTGTTCAATGGAGGACAATTCGAAGCAGGACAACATGGAAACTGAGCCATAGATAGTGCTTACTCCTCTCATTCAGATCTGTGGTAAGACAGAGAAGTAAGAGTAGCAAATAAATTTAAAAATGTGAAGTTTGATGAGAAAAGGTGTGAGACCAAGCTTAAAGTTGTGTACGAGGAGAATGCAGGTGAGAAACCATCGAAACCATCTTGAATTGTTAGTGAAATTGGTATCATCCAAGATAAACCCAATGTTTCTCTGTTTAAGTTTTGTACAGATAACTTGTCTATTGAAGAGAATGGGGAATTAAAGTTACCTAATAACACCACTGTCACTGTCATAGAGTTAATCTGTGATATTTACATCTAATATTATTTCTTTTATGAATTTTAGAGCACCAATATTTAATACACACTTGTTTAGAGTTGTAATATTCTTTTGGTTGATTTTTACTTTAATAAGTGTGAAGTGACCTTCAATTTCTTTTGACTAGTTTTAGTATGAAATATATTTTGTTAGCTATCAGAATAGCAACATCTATTTGTTTCTTAGTTCCAGTTACTAAAGACACCTATTTCTGTCCTTTTACCTTACAGTGGCATATGTTTTGGGAGTCAGTAAAAATATAGATCTGTTTTCTAATTCAGTCTATGTGCATCTTTTCATTGCCAAATTGATTCCATTAGTATTAAGTTTTAAATGAAAGATGTATATTAATTTCTGTCATCTTTTGCTCCTGTGTCTCCTTAGACATATTTATTTATTCTCTGTGACCTCTTGAGTGTTTATTTTCCTCTTCAGACTGAGGAATTCTGTCCATTACCTTCTGCACAGCTAACTTAGTGGTAATAACTTTTTTTAGCCTATTTTTGTCATAAAAGTTTTTATTTCTTCTTCAATTTTAGTGAATAGTTTTGCTGCATTTAATAGTATGGACTGAAAGTTATAGTCATTCAAACTCAGAATATGTCTTTCTAGCCTGTTTTGGACTTAAATATTCCTTTCAAAAAGCATTTGTTATTCTGTTGAACCTGTCTTTGTAAGTGACTTGACTTTCTGTCCCGTAGCTTTCAGTATGTGCTGATCTTTCCCATACTTCACCTCACAGTCACATGGAGCTGCATGTCACAGGTGTCATCAGCTGTCTGGGAGCTGAGCCGCACCACTAAAGAGCTGGTTAGAGCTGCGGACCTCCTACAGATGGCTTAGCTCAGTCTTGAGATCTCAGCCTGATCACCTGAGGATCCATGGCACCACATACCTCCTAAAGGCCTCCTGACAATATAGCTAGCTTTCCAACATTTTCTATCTCCATCCTAGGGTTGACCAGAGCTTATTGAACTTAAAGAAACTAGATTTGGAGAACTCCACCAACGAACAGCTGAGGCGGTTGACGAGAAGGGGGTTAAACCTTGGATGATGCCTTTACAAGCAGACTGTAGCAGACTCTCAGAAGACTAGAAATAGAACCTGTAGTCCTCTTTGCAACCTCCACAAAAGAATAGGAGGTCTCAATAATCTTACAGCTTGTGTTGGTTTGAATGAGAATGACCCGTGTAGGGTCATACATTTGAAAGCATGGTCTCCAGTTGAGGGAACTGTTGGGAAATATTACAAGGTATGGTCTTTTTGGGGGTGGGCTATAAAGTTTCCAAAGCCCATCCTATTTCCTGCCAGTATTTTTCTGCATCTTATTTGAAGATGTTAGTATGCTCTCAGTTACTATTCCAGTGCCAAGCCTGCCTGTCTGTTGCCAGGCTTCCCACCATGATCATCATGGTCTCTAACCTTCCGGAACAATAAGACCCAACAAAGCCTTTCTTTTGCACTTTGCCTTGGTCATTGCATCTCTTCATAACAGACACTACTTCACTTTCTCCTCAACACTGTGCATGTATGCTCTGAAAGAGGAAAAGAGATTTGAGCAAAAACTAAGATGAAACTAGTAAAATAGTTGAAGTCCCAGTGCATGACGAAAAGTAACATGAAAATCTCAGAGAATGTGGTGATTGCTTTGAAGTCATGAAAGATGCAAGACTGGGAGAGTCATGGAGAACAATAAAGGTCCATATACCTGGAAGGTGGCCTTGAAATCCCAATGTGTGGTGGTATGCAGGTGAAGCCTACATTACCTGAGAGAACCCAGGATACCAGAGAGGCCAGGATCACTGGATAATCACTGAATAAAATTTCATATACAGAGTGACAAGGCAGTAAGTTGAAGGAGCAGTAACAACTAAGCTCTTTGCAGATGACATTAATGTAGATAATCTCATTCAGATATTTGGATGCCTGCCATGGAGATGAACTGGATTTTGATTTTTCTTTGTTTCAGTCCTTCCTTCTTTTGCCCCCATTTTTCTCTTTAGATTGTGAATGTATACTCTGTGTCATTATAGCCTGGAAGTATATTATTTGTTTCTAGTTTTTGTAGGATGTCATGATTAAGAGATTGTCTAGATTTTGAGAAGAAACATTAAATTTTGGACACTGACACATTCAGATAGCTAAATACTATGGGACTTTTGAAGTTGGACTAAGTGAATTTTATTTCTAGTCATTGCCATGAGCCCATGGATTCCAGGGCAGAGTGTAGTGACTTGATTATTAAATATCTTTCCACAGGTTCAAGTTTTTTAACATTTCTTTCCTAGAGGGTTGTGCTGGTTGGGAAGGTTAGAGAGATGGAGTTTTACTAGAAGTAGGTCCCTGAGTGCAAGTCTTGGGACTTTATAGCCAGACCCAACTTCTTTATTCTCTGTCTCCTAAGTGTAGTTGGTATGTGACCCATCAACCTTCTGCTCTGGCCACATAGACCTTCCCTGTTTGTTGCATGTCTTTTTTGACATTATGGACTGCTCCCCTTTCTCCCTTAAGTTGCTTGTGTGAGAGCATTTTATCACAGCAACAAGAAAATAACAAAAGTACTACCAAACACTAGTATAATGACTGAGATGACTATTTCTGAACAACTTTATAGCTTGCAAAATAGCTTTAGTTTGTATGTGGGTGTGGTTTTCTAATACAAAAGATTAAATTCAGAACCTTTTAGTGCTAGGAAAGCATTCTAACACTTAGCCACATCCCTATCTTTACAAAATAGCTTCTTAAAAATAATTCATTCATGTTTATTTTTATGTGGATGAGTATTTTTCCCACATGTGAGTGAACCATGTGGATGCTTGGTGCCTGCAGAATTCAGAAAAATTCATTGGAAACCCAGAATTTTGTTGCTGATGGTTGTCAGCTGGGAACTGTGCTTTTAACTGATCATCCGTTTCTTCTGTCCCAACAAACATCATTTTATAAGTATGTTTTTTAATGTAGAATTTGCATTGACTGTGACATTGTTCTCTATGGTTTGGTTTTCCAGTTACTATGCATGTGCTGTCTCCCAGTCTAGAGCAGATATGTCTAGGTAAACAATGACTCCCAGAATATGCATATTCAATTCAGTATTACAGCCAGGAGCTCTATAAACCAAAACACTTATTTAAGATAATATAACATCTAGTACACTATGACTATGCTCCTCTAATAACAATAAATATTATCAATATGAAAAAATGAACTTTTTCTTCCTTCTTGGAAAAACTGATTAAAAGTAATGGAAAGTCAGTTAAATGTTGAATGCAATAGAAAGTAAACTTCTAATTAAAAGCAAAAAAATATGTATTATTCAAAGTCATTTGGAGGAACAGATCTGATAGAGTGAGTGTACATGATAAAAGGGGATTTACTGGACAACAGCGAGATCCGACAGTGGCTGACACATGCCTGAGAACTGGGTAGCTGCTGGTCTCTTAGCCTACAAAGCTCAGCTGTTCCAAGGCTGTGCTGAGGATTCCTGAAGAGTTCTTGCCTTCAGTCTGTTTTTAAAGGTTGAAGAAGCTGCTTTCTTGTGAGAGCAAAGGATGACAGCAGTGGGTAGACACATCAGCACGGACACCGAGAGGCAGGCAAGCAGCATTGTCTTTCAGTAGGGCTTCTGTCTATCTGGACTTCCACAGAAGCTGATGTCCACTCTTGGTAGGTCTTCCAGGTTCAGGTAATCTTTCCTGGGAATACCCTGCCAAACCCAAATAGAGGCCACTGTCTTAGTTGATTCCAGATCCAATCAAGTTGGTACTGAAAATTAGCCAGTCCATCTTATAAAGTTTTTTTTTTTTTTCCTTTAAAAAGAAATGCAAAATATTAAGAAAATTAAAGGAAAATGCATTTTGTGTCATTGACTTATTTGGTCTATGTAAACAGGAAAACTGTTTTCTCTGATTTTTTTAAATTTTCTTTTTTTTTGGGGGGGGGCAGGTTTGCAAAGTGAAAACCATTAAGAGAGCAATCCATATGATTTAAAATGTTTTTTTTCCATTTAAAATCTTTAATGAAAGAAAAATAGCACATATGCATATTAATATATTAACTATTGTAGAATCAGGAGCTACAGGCAGGTTTCCTAATGTTCACTAGTTTTTTTTTTTTTTTTGTTGTTCTTTTGTTATTTTTTTTTTGTTTTGTTTTCTTTTTTTTTTTTAGTAAATTTATTTTACAACATCATTTAGTTCAACATAATAGCCACAGATTCCCCTGTGTTAGAAATATGGTAGACTTTAAATGATAATATGTTGAAAGTGTCTCAAATAAATCTCTTGTCCATCTTATTTACCATTGTGAATTCTGCTTTCTGCTAGAGATATGTGTTTCTAATCAATCAAGACATTAGGTTTTGAGTTACAATCTAAATTCAAACAAAAGTAACACAAAATTTTATCTTGAAATTCTTCCTTGTTTCAATAAATTATTCATTATTTTCAATGAAACTATTTATTTTCCTAAACTTCAGGAAATTTGAACTTGAACATCATTCTTTTTACACTATTTTTTCCTAATACAGTTTCTCAGCAAAGGATTATCTTAAAACATTTTTTTTTTCAGTGCTAGGACTAGATATCTGGTCCATGCACCTGTGAGGAAAGAGTACTTCCATCCAGACACTTCTCTGTCCTCAAACTTTTAAAACTTGAATCTTAGTACTATTAATAACAGACAAACTCCATACACAGACTGTTGTAGTAATAGCCTTTAGAACATGAGTCTTACATCAAGAAAATATGGCTAGTGTGAATAAACTTTAAAATTTATTTTTATACTCAAAATCTGTAGAAATACCAGGTAGCTATTTTGGCAAATATAATTTTGATTCACACTTAACTCCTCCACTCTAGTTTAAATGTCACTTTAACTTGTTCAGCATTGCTCAACTAATATGAATAAAACATCTTATATAAAATTCAGATGCCTATTTTGTCAGGTAACCTTAAATGTTCTTTGAAGATTTTTACTTGCTCAATATCAACTCAGAATTGGTGGCCATATTGTAAATAAATTTTAAAAATTTCATTAACATCTTTGCTTTAATCTACAATCTCCTAACTCCAGTGGCTACTTGAAAATAAACTTTTTTAGCTGGGAGTGATGTAACACACATTTAATTCCTTCATTCTTGAGGCAAAGGCAGGTGAATCTATGAGTTCAAGTACAGTATAGTCTATGTGGTGTCCTGGCCAGCCAGAATTTTATAGCAAAAGCCTGCCTCAAAATTAAAATAAATAAACAAAATGAAATGAAATTTTCTATTAGGTATATTTAAACTGAAGGAAAAGGAAAAGAGAAACCTATAATAATACCTGTTAATATATTTAATTTTGACAGTACTTTAATATTCATTTTATCTTTTCACCTTCCAATTATCTAATTATTAAAAAAATGTTCCTTTAATAAAGAAAGAAACTAAGACTCATAAATTTCTCATGTGTATGGGTGTTTGGCCTGCATGTACGTATGTGTACCATGTGCATGCACGCAGGGACCAGAAGAGGATTTGAGGATACTGTGATCTCGAGTTAGAGAAGGGTGGGAACTACCACTTGTGTGCTTGGAATGGCACATCCCCTCTCTGCAAGAGCAGCAAGTGCTTCTAACCCCGAAAAGCCTCTCTCCAAGCCATTACTCATAAGGTTTAAGTGGCATTTGAAGTTGCTCTGCTAATGTGTGGTTACACAATCATAGTCATTGCCTAGAATGCCGAGGTCAGCCTGTTTGCAGAGCTTTGGAACAACTTCCAGTTTTAATCAGGAACAAAGTAAAATGCAACGTTTCCACAGCTGCTCCAGAATGGGATTTATCTTCCTTCTGCATTTTGGTGTACATCATGTGTGTTATTTGTCACATACATGAGCAGGATAACAGTTTAAAAATAAATATATAAATACCAAATAGTATCAGAACATGACAATAACTGTGGAGCATCAACTTTTGTTTGTGCATGAACTAAATATTAAAAGAAGCACCTTGCATAATCTTGGAATGAATGCAGTCCATTTGAAATTCTTTGTCCTTGTTTCAGCCTGGTGTTTTATTTCTCACACACATCAAAGGTAGCTCATAATACAAAAATTCATAATGTTATTAAGTTTCTGAGCTATCACTTTACCAGATTAATATATATTTTGAAATATTTTACTGAAGTGGTTTATAAAGTTCAAATCTTCTACATTTTTTTTGTTACTCTATTTCAATATAAGCTATTTCAACTTACCAATCATTTTTTCTTTAGATCCTTTCTAAAGTAATTCTGAAGAGGGAAATTTCACTTTCCATGAAACACCTGCCATATGTACACTATCCTTCAATCAGCTTCATTACACCTAAAATAAATTATAAATACAAAATTAAAATGTACTATTAATCTACCAGAACTTGGTTAACATACAAGAAAGAATAAACATTTATATCAAGATTAAATTATTTACAGTTTTAAAAATAGTAAGTTATTTTGTGTTTTAGAGTCTTTCTGAAAACTTACATATGAGGTTCAAAATTACCATGAAAGATTAAGAATAAGTTATTTATTTATATTATATGCAATTATGAAATATTAAATTATATATTCATATATAAAATCCAGATTGAGGCCATCCAGTTTTAAAACATTCCTTTGATATTCAATGTGGTAAATGACTGCTGTCTTATAAAAATGAGAATGTAATGCACAAAAATTTCAATTATTTAGATTAATACTGATCATACATTCTCATAAACCAGAATGTGGCATCTGACCTTCTTTTGTATTCATCTTCTTAACTGTAATGGAAGGCTCTGACATTTGAGGCTGTAAAAGCATGGCTCACTACCTCGGTGGTGTGGACAGTCATCTTACATCTCTGACGATATTCTTGCTGATTGTGTTCCAAGAAAGACCATTGTGAGAAACTGGCACTTCTTACTCCAGCAATTGTCTTTGCAGACACATTTGCTAGCAATTGTAATCACGGTGCAACAGAAGAAACTTCTGGAAACTCTAATAAATAACATGCTTAAAGTTCTGAGAAAGAAAATCCACAGCAAAAGGTAAATAGAAAACTCCTATTCAAGGAAAAGAAATAACTGATAACCTTGAGAATTATTGAGGTTCTTATAAATCTGCGTTTTCTCCTATAGCAGGAAATACTCATTGGAAAGAAACTAATTTATGAATGATATGTTAGAAGTACAGGATGACAGTAACAAATAAATCTAGTTTTTCTTAAATATGACTACTTTATTTAAACTTTAGTTAAGCACACACACAATTTATGTAACACACAATAAACCAGAAATCCAGTAGCTACAGTACCTTGTCAGTGAAGAGCTCTTTGTGCAAAATCACTAATACCTTAATAAAGGATTTTAGCATGAGTTTTTTGATGGTCATTCAAAATATAGAGCATTTATCTCTTCTGAGAAATAAGCATATACTGAAAATATGAGAATTCCTTTTTCTTTAATATTATAGTGTATGAAACACAGATATGAGATGATTAACACAATATTACTCTAGATAGTTAAGATAAAGCCAATGAATAATTAGGATGCCTTTCTAGGAAGTTATGAGCAATATACATAAAGGGGGAGAATTCAGTTAATAATATAAAGCAGCAAAGAGATCTGGCATATAGTCCATTTAAAGTTTAATAACTGACAGTGTACATCCTGGTAACTACCAAAGTTTAATAGGTGATGAGATGACAGCTTCCTCTCCATGCTAAAAGCTCACAACAGAGAGATGGATAAACCTTAAGATACACAAGTTTGTGTGTTTACAGAGGAAAACATTCAAAGGTTGAAAGAAAAATGCAGTAGAAAAGCAATATTTAAAATTATGATTTCCTGCCTATTTATAGATTTTTGTTAAACATCTGAATATGCTTTATTATGTAGATGAAACAAAGATTAAAATTCTACTGGAGTGTTCAGTATTAGGAAAACACATGATATGGGAGAATGGAAATGGTTGACTACTTAAAATGCCCAATTTGACTCCTCTGCAAGCTGGGAGAATTAAATCCCACCACCAACATCATGTAACGGGAATGACTATCTGGATCTACATCCAAATGGTGAATTGTTTGATCTTGAAACCAATCTAAATCTCTTGATTTCTAAAATGAGGATGACCTTTATTCATTTAATTTAGGGCAATTAGATTACTACAGGGACAGTGGGTACTGTGACCAGTACTTGCTTGACTAGCAAAAAGAATCAGATAAATGTTAACAAATGTTCTTATAATTTTATTATTCTCACTAAAAATATTTTTTTTAATTATTTGGAAAATAAACTTCATTAACAATGTAAAAAAGTTTTAAAACATTTGCTTGAAATTGTTGGTATTGATTGTAATTACTATTTTATTGATATTGCTAGATTTATGATATCTCCAACTTGCAAGTATATGTGAAGCACATTGAAATGCATATATTATCATAATAAATATGCATGTTTAGTGTTGATGAGTCTTTATGAGAGCTTATTGCAAAGGCTACCTTAGTTCAGGAATGATAAAACAAAAAAATGAAAAATTTTTGTAGGATGTTAACTCATTTGTCTGCAAAAAGACAAAGAAAGAAATCTTTCAAAATTACAATATGGCTCCAAAGAATATATAATTTAGGCAGGATCATCCTTGCCTGAACTTTTGAGCCTCTTGAGATTTCTCTTGAGAATCCTTCACCGCCTCATTCTTTTCTGTCTTTGGAATACAGGTAGTTGTTCTAGTTTTCTTTCATCAAGGATTACACATGTCATTTTCCTTATTATGAACTTCACACATATCTGTAACTTATTCTCCAGTCATCTAGTGCATCTGCTTAACTACAGTGACAGCCAACCTAGGGCCACCGAATAAATATGCCTCATCAGAACAATAGCTTCCTTTATAATTCCCAGATCGTATCTCTCATGACTTTTATCAAACATAGGATGGCCAAAGAATAGGTTGACTAAGGAAAATTAAAATGTGAGCAGGATATAGAAATAATTGTCACATAATCACTGTATCAGTTTGTTTCAAGAAAGGAGTGTTTCTCTTACTCTCTTTAAATGATACAGTCATGATTAGGGAAGTGGAAAACAGGAGTTGATGGAGGACATTAACAACCATTTAAGCATGTCATAAACTCACCTCCTTGACATTTGAATGAAGTCAGAAAAGTGCTAAATGAATAAATCAGTTATGATGTGTGGATGGGCATGTTTTTAGAATTGCCTGTTCAGTTAAAAATATCTATAACCTTCCACAAGAAAGAATATATAGTTTTTTAATATATCATAAAGTGAAACCAGTAGATCAGTTACATTCTGCTTCAAGATAGTTTGTTAAGTTTCAACCTGTCTTCCTAACTTTATCATCATACATTTCCAAAACAAAGAGCTAAGTTGGAAAATGACACTAAATATCTGCGTGACATTTAATAAATAATCTAACTTTATGAAACTGTGAACTTCTGTATTATATGATTTTTTTCTTCTAATGTAAGATTGTTGAGCAAAAAAAAAACTCAATTTTTTTTCAAATAAAAGATCGAAGAGTGAATTTTCATCTTTGAAGAAAATGTCATAAAATTAACTTACTTAAAAATAATTAAAGGACCATTGGGGTGACTCAGGAGGTAAAGGTAGTTTCTTTGATGCCTGATGACCCGAGTTATCCCCGAAATCTACAAGGTAGACATTGTCCTCTCACATACAACAACTCTCTCTCCCTCCCTCCTTCTGTCATTCTGTCCCTCCCTCCTCCCCCCTCTCTCACACACATACATACACAGAGAGGGACGGGAATAAATGCAAAACCCTTAAAATGTTTTAAAACAAACATTCTGAATAACCACATGTTAGTACTGTGAGTCATGTGCTTTCCTGCCAGACATGGTGGTACACACTTACAATGCCAGCACTGTATGGACTGTGGAGACTGTGACAAGAGTATTTTACATTCTAGACCAGTCAGACCTAGATAGTGATATTAATAATAAAGCCACTTGTCCTATAGTTGGCTTATTAAATGTTTGACAGATGCTTAGGAAATGAGAATTCTTATAACACACAAAGCTTAGTGCTTATCAAATCTCTGGCATTATGTTAATAATAACTAGAATTAAATTAAAATCAAACATGAAATTCCATGTCAAAATGATTAACTATATAATGTACCATCCACATCTGAATATTTCAAGTAAAACAATAAACACTAATAAGAGTTCCATGAAGCTAAGAAACTTAAATTGTTTTTCCCCCTTGGAAAACCTATTACCTGTAAATGTATTGTAAATATTTGTAAAAGGAAGAAGAAAATGTGTGTGTGTATATATATATAAATCAGTTGACTAAAATCACTTAACATGATTGGTTGGAGGTCAAAGCAGTGATGGGGGGAATCATGAGCTCTGTGCTGTATTATCTCATTGATTGCAGTGAGAGAGTTAACTGCTTACAAAATCTGAAGCAACATTAAAAAGAAAAATGTTTTTTTTTTTAAATCTCCCAAGAATCTTACTCTGTAATATAAATGCTTCGCTTAGATGGTAGAATTACTGAAATAATATTGCCTAAGGGTACACAATGAAATCAATACAAAGCTGAGACCAAACTGTGTAGTTCACACTGACTCTTGGTTATATCTCCCACGTAAGTTTTCAGTTAAATGTATAGTGATTCAGGGTGTTTATTTTAGATAAAGTTCTATTGATAACCATCAGAATTTTCCTCTGTGGCAATTTGGAATTCAAGCAAGAAAAAAATTGATTATTAAAACTATCCTTCATGGCATCCATGAATACATATTAAGCATGGCTGCCATGAAAGTAACATAGTATATAATGATCCATAGTTTGGATCTTCAAAGATTTCTCATAAAAATATCATATTTAAATATGCTAAGTTAACTCTAAATTATAAATCATGTATTTTATAAACTTTCCCTCCACCTGAAATATAAACTATCTCTGCACTGTAATTCTTATCATTCTTATTGCATAAGGTATGATGGAGACCAAGTGCAATTAGTCTGTATTGGATAAAGTAAATAGAGTGACTTTGGGGCATTTCTATATACAGGTACTTGATAATTACTAATTACAACATTGCATTTGTCAGTATTCTTTAACTCTAGAGTCTAGAGCAGTGGTTCTCAACATGTACAGGGGGGATGCATTTCAGATATCCTGAATATCAGATGTTTACATTACAATTCACAACAGTAGCAAAATTATAGTTGTGAAGTAGCAAGGACATAAATTTTTGGTTAGCAGGGACACAACAACATGAAAAACTGTATTAAAGGGTCACAGAAATAGGAAGGTTGAAAACCACTGGTCTAGAAGATCAGAAATAATAGAATGAACATATATTTTAAAAGTGGTTTCTTTTTTAGGTTGGCATAACTAATGAAATGTGAATAGTTCAACACCTGTATCTTGACTTTACAGTGAAAACTTGATAGCTGCTTGGTCAATGTAGGTAGAGGAATCAGTGGCACATGTCTCCTGTGGTATCTCAGAGGCGTTCCTGGAGATCTACTGGTCTTTAGCCCACATTAGAAGGTTCATGAATTTGGGTTCCAATGTCAGAGAAGAATGGTAGTCACAGTAGCAACAGCAACAACATAGTAGATGAACCTATAGCAAGATGAGAACAGGTTAGAGGAATCTATGGCTACTACAAGATGTTAACAGTGTAAATAGACTCAACAGCAAAATGTGAGCAATGCATATGAATCCAGAGCAAGATGGGAAGAGGGTAGATGAATCCACAGAAAAATACGAACCGGGTAGATGAACCCACTACAAAACGGGAACAGAATACTTACTTTGTAGTAAGCTGAGACCAGAGTAGAAGAACTTGCCAGCAGTATTTGAAGGAAGTGCAGAGCCAAGCAGACAAAAATCAAAGATGATTTTTTTTTAGTTGTCTGACAAAAAAAGAGAAGGTTTCTTTCTAGTTCAGGGTGGGTCTTCCTGTTTCCCATATCCTAACCAAGGGAATCCGTTATACGCATTGCAGTGGCTTAGCATTACATTCCAGTTGACTATCAAGACAAATAATCATAAGCATCAAAAAGCCTGTGTTCACTTGGCTACACTGAACAATGTAGATGTAGTAAAGGGTAGTTGTTTACCCTCTAGAGGTGGTTGGACCTGGGAGAGTGGATCCAATAAATGAGACAGACTAAAGTCTCAAGCAATAGCCAACTTTATTCAAAGAACTAGAAAATTTATACACTGAGGGTTAAGAAGAGTCACATGAGTAAAGTGTACAATTACAAGAACATGGCAGACAAGCAGCACAGAGCAAAAAATGTATTTTTCTATAGATGCATATAAACAATAACAATAGTCAGTTGTAATGAATAATCTAAAGTAGACTTACTTTTATCAGCTACACCTGGGAGGGAAAAAAGCATAATCCAAGAACAATTTCATGATTTTGAAGAAAATGAGATCACAAGACTCTTGTCTTCTTTTCTAGTTTTATCACAAGCACTCAGAATCCTCACACAATTCTATTCCTGGACTTTGTTCCAACAGGTAGTCATTATATTTCATCAATCATTAAAACAATATTCCCCTTCTCAAACTTTTATTTGAAATAACTTCAAAAGAAACTATGAGTGAGCCAAATATAAATGTATCGATATTTATAAATATGGAAAAATAGTTACTGACTAGGTAAAAATAATTATTTAGAAGTTAATTAGGTGCATTCATTCAATCAGTAATCAATATTTGATCAATTCATACCATGTTCTAAACATTTGGTAAGCATGAAGCAAAGTGGTAATTTAAGAGCATAAATATACATTTTATATATAAATACTCTTTCACATTAGATTCAACATTTCCTAAAAAATATTTAATAAGAAATTAATGTAATTTCTCAATACAAAAATACTAAATGAAATAATCATGCCAGGAGTTATGCCTTAGTGTAAGGGATTAGGGAAAGAGACTAAGTCACAAGTGTGTCCAATTCTTTGACACTGTGATACAGTGATATCCTTAAACTTTATGGTATTATTCTATATTGTGCCAAATGACAGTACTATGTTAGAAAATATGTGTCACTTATTAAGACTATAAGTATGTGGGCAGAAAAAAATGGCTCATTGGGTAAAGCCACTTATTGCCAAGTTTGATGACCTGCTTCACCCTTGATGAAAAGAAGGTTGATTTTCATAAATTGTCCTCTGACCTTCAGTTGTACACTTCAGTAAGCCCTAAATAATTAAATATAAGAATAAAGAATGAGGATATGGAATCAAGACTCTTTGAACAGGGGAAAAATATTGGGTATTGTCTGAATTGCTTTCGTATTGTAGTGATAGTCAATCAAGCATATAAAAAAAGCTTTTGATTTGGCTTATAATTTCAGAGGGTAAGAGACTGTAATGGCAGAGCAAAACAGTGGCAGCATGAACAGTTGAAAGCTCACATCTTGATCTACAAGCAGGAGGCAGAATACACTGAGAATGGCAAGAGACTTTTGAAATCACAAAGCCCATATGTGTCAAATCAATAGTGACACATCTTCTCTAATGAGGCCACACCTCCTAATTTCTTCTAAACAGTCTCACCAACTAAGAACCAAGTATTCAAACACATGAACCTATGGGCGCATTCTCATTCAAATTACTTCACTCCACTCCAGGGCCATTAGTCCAAATTCAAAGTTTTCATAGTCTTTCAGTCTCAAAACTATTTTAATGTCTAAGATCCAAATATCTTCTAAGATTCAAGGCACTCTTTTATGTGTAACTCCTGTAAAATCAAGATGTAAATTACATGCTTCCAAAATACAATGGCACAGAATTTTTATTATCATTCCAAAATAGAGAGATTGGGTTGTAGGTAAGAAATACTGGACCAACTCAAGTTAGAAACTCAGCAAGACAAACATCAATTTTGCTAGCTCTAGGTATGATGTTAAAGTGATTAGATGGCTCTTCCCTTCTGGCTTTGCTGCCAGCAACATATTCCACTCCATGTAGGCAACTTGCCTTGATAGATGTCTCATAGCCCAGCCATCTTCAGCCTCTTGGGTTCTTCAATGCAATCAAGGCTCCACTTTTACAGCTTCTACAAATGGCTTCTCAGAGCCTCAATGTGGGGATTCCCCTGCTACATGCTTGGCCTTATTGACTTTTCTTAACTGTAGAGAAAAATTCTACCACTCCTTCCTAGATCCTTCATGACTCTAAAGGCAGAACTAGGTAGCCAAGGCTTCCAAGTTCAGCTCACTACTTTAGATGGAGTTTGGCAACCATGAAACAAATTTAAGCAATTTTTTTCTTGTTTTTCATGAGCAGAAAATTCCTGAAGCATTTTCTCCTCACAAGTTGGAATCTTAGCCAGATGAGGTCTTTCCCTGATGGACCGCCCACCCACCGTCTTCATTTCAGTTTTAGCTTAGTCTTGCCTTTACTTTATCTCTTTCAGTACAAGATTTGGCTCCTACTGTAAATTTCTTGGGGCGTTTTTCCTCTTTATTGTCTATTTCTTTCTGATCCACTTGCTCATTTTCATCGTAGACCTATATTTCTAGGAAAAACTTGATAGAGTCTTCATCCAGTAACTGATAGAAGCAGATGCATAGATTCACAACCAAGCATGAGGTTAGACTCCAGGAGTTCAGCTGAAGAGAAAGAAGAGGGATTATATGACCAAAGGAGATCAAGATCATGATGGGGAAATCTGAACCAAGAGTCAACTGAACCAAGCTCATAGAAACTCATGAACTTTAGTCTGACAGCTGCAGAACCTTCATGGGACCAGGCTAGACCCTCTGAATACATAATAATGGCACAAAGCAAATGTCTCTGCCAAAATATCAACTAATGATTTCTCACAGTTGTTATTGTTTTTGCTTGAAAACTATGTGAGCTGGGCCTCCAACAGTCTCAAGTGTTCTCTCCCCTACTGTCTTGCTTCTACTGAGATGGTCCAGTAAGCTCTGGCTTTTAAGTGTGCACTATTGTAAACGAAAGTTCCCAATAATAATGGATTTCTTCATAAAATCAGCATTCAGTCTGTTATTGCATTTAGAGGCCCCTGGTAAGGTGATGAAGATAGATAGATACCCTGGTGCATGAGCTGGCTTTCTGGATCCCGTTGTCTATGGTTACACACCTTGCTCACTCTGGAGGCAGTGGGGAGGGGCTGGCCCTGCCTCAATTGAATGTATCAGGCTTTGTTGTCCGCCCCTCCATGGGAAAACTTACTCTTTTGGAGGAGGGATGAGAAGTGGGGGGGTGGTTAGTTGGGAGTGGAGAAAGCAGGAGGAGGGATGAGAGAGGGACCTATGGTTGGAATTTAAAATGAATAAAAAAATTACATAAAAAAAGAAAATATAGAAGAAAAATAGAGAAACACGTTTGACCAGCATCTCTTTTAATGGGAAAATTATCATATTCAATAGATAGTAGAAAGAAACAAAGCAGTACCTTCTAAGATTCAGTGAAAAATAATTATAACTATAAATTTGCATAGTAGAAAATGCAACATTTGATGAGTGCAAAATGAATCTGAGCATGCATATTCCCCTTAATAGAGAAACTTATAGTTGGAGCTCAGTAAAAATGTCACTGAAATCGCAACAGAATGTACACAAAAGAGAAAAAAAATCCATTTGGATTGCTATTCCAGCATTTTTATGAATTAAAGGAGCCACCCACAGTGGTAGACACCTACAATTTCAGCCATTCTGTTGACTAAGGCTGAGTAACTGCAAGTTCTGGGGGTGTAGTTCCTTGATAGAATTCTTGCCTAGTCTTTAAATGCCTTGAATTCATTTCCTGCGAGAGAAGAATGAGAGGAAGTCTTTTGTCTCAAGGTAAACAGAAATGAGCAAGTAGATCTACCTTAAGAGTCAAAGACAGAGTTTAGGTTTGCTGTATTAGAGAAGATATTCTTTGATAGAGGGAATCAGTTAGTCCTTGACATCTGTGCAGCAAGAAAGCCTGAAAGTAAATATAGTGACCTGTTTTGCACTTCAAGCTGGCATACACAGGAACCCATTGATGGAGTCCATATGTTGCAGTCTCCAAGGACACAGAAAGATGAATGTACCAAGAAACAAAATAATATCATGTCTCTTAAAGCACAGTATTAACACAGACCTCTAGTTCTAGCATCTATACATTTAATACACAAGTTATTCAAGCTCATGATAAGCATATGTTCACAATGTGTCATGTGACAAAAAGTTAATAAACATTCAAGTTAGAGAATATAAGAAGGTAATGCAAAAAAAAAAAAAATAGAAATGCGTATAAATCAGTTCCTTTACTTCATCACTGAAACATTGGTTACTAAAATAAAAACTATTAAATTCACATATGTAGCTGAAAGTTTTCCTGGTCCTGACTTGCTGTGGATATTACTCTATATAAATAAAACACTGATGGCCAGTGACCAGACAGGAAGTATAGTGGGACAAGGAGAGAGGAGAATTGGGGAAACAGGAAGAAGCGGGAGAGACACTGCAGCCACCACCAGGACAAGCGGCATGTAAAGATGCTGGTAAGCCACCAGCCACGTGTCAAGGTATAGATTTATAAAATGGGTTAATTTAAGATAAAAGAACAGTTAGCAAGAAGCCTGCCATGGCCATACAGTTTGTAAGTAATATAAGCGTCTGAGTGATTATTTTATAGGTGGATTGTGGGACTGTGGGGCCGGTGGAACCTGGAGAGAAGGCTTATATTAATTAAAACTGCTCAGCCATTAGCTCAGGCCTATCACTGACTAGTCTTACACTTAAACTCAGACCATTTCTGTTAATCTATATGTTGCCATGTGTTCCGTGGCTTTACCTGTGTGCCATTACATGCTGCTCTCTGGATGGCAGGTTGGCATCTTCTCACTCAGCCTTCTTCTTCCCAGAATTTTCCATATCTGCTTATCCCACCTGTACTTCTTACCTGGCTACTGGCCAATCAGTGTTTCATTAAACCAGTATACAAAAACATTATTCCACAGCACACATACAAATTATAATATGAACATTTAGAATTTCAAATAAATTAGCAAAATCTATCCAATTTCTTAATCATGAATGATAGTTAGACAATCATTTTCTCAAATTGTAAGATTCTTAACTGATGACTTGAACACTTCAGTTAGCTATGTAACTAGCAATATTATATACCTTTGTTTTGTGGTGCTGGGAATGGAATGCAGTCCCTTAAGCAAGCTAGCCGAGTGTTCTACGCCTGAGATTAATCATCAGCCCTAAGCATGTTTTAAAATGTTCTCATGGAAGACATAATATAAAATGTATACAGAGAGGAAAACTTTTGATGATCTGTCCCTAGGTCATTGTTCTTTATGGAATCTTTTTAAAACAATCTGTAAATTACTGCTAAGAACACACATATGTCCATTGACATGCCCTAATACTACATGAGATCAAAACTGAAAAAAATTTAACAACTATGTATAAAGGAATATGAATTATAGTGCTTTTAAATTAAATGCAAAAATCTATTAAATATATTAAGAAAATAAAGAAAACTGATGTTGAGGACTGTGGTAGTATGAATGTAATTGGCCCCCATAAGTTTGTAAGGAATGGCACTATTAGGAGATGTGGCTTTGTTGGAGTAGGTGTGGCCTTTTTAAGGTAAGCGAGTCACTGTGCAGGCTTTGAGGTCTCTTCTGCTCAAGCTGCCCTCAGTATGACAATTAGTCTACTTCCTGTTGCCTTCTGATCAAGATGTAGTCAGTACCATGTCTACCCACACACCACCAAGCTCCCTACCATGATGATAATGAATTAAACCTCTAAAACTCTAAGCTGCCGCCTCAATTAAATATTTTTCTTTATAAGAACTTTTGTGGTCATGGTGTGTCTTCACAGAAATTGAAACCTCAACTAAGATGAAGACTCTAGGATAGATAACAAATATCTGTATTAGGATAGATAACATATTTGATTAGTGACTATCAAATTAATAATGGTTGCTATGGTTTGAATATAAACATGACCCCAAATTTTGTATGTTAGATGTGAGCCTCAAAGGTGATGGTAATAAAAATTTGAACTTTTAGGGAAGAGATTAAGTGATGAGGGCTTAGCACTTATCTTTGAATTAGAAGCAGAAACTTGCTAGTCTTTATCTTTATTCTGCTAAGTAAAGATAAAGCATTTGTCCTTTTCCCTCTATATATTTGAAGTCATGATAAGAATTTTTCCTCTAGACAGCAGAGAAGTGCTCAAAAGACAACACCTCTGCCTGTGTCTTCTTCTTGGAATTCTGAGCATCCAGAATAAAAACAATTAATATCTGTTCTTATAAGCCACCAAATCTACAGCATTTTGTTACCAACAGGAGTATCCAAGACAGTGGAATTCTTGGTAATTATATTAACTTTACTTTAAAATATGTATTTTCACAATATTTTATAATAATTTTCATTTGAGAATGATATAAAATACTCAGGTAAGGCAAAATTCATTCAAGTCTACTAAAACTTCCAACAATGATGCCTAGTGTTCTAGCTGCATAAGGTTTGAGTGAATATTTCAGCATATTCTCATGATTGCAGAATGAAATTTAGTGTTTTGGCTAGTAGAAGCTAATTACTTCTCCTGTATTTCTTCTCCTCCATCCTCCAGCCTTTGTAATCAAAGGAGGTTTCTCCTCCTCCTCCTCCTCCTCCTCCTCCTCCTCCTCCTCCTTCATAGTATGTTCAAACTGAATAAAATAATGAGAGATTTATTTTATAATTGCCCATCATATGGATGTCCTTATACTTGTTGGTATCCCTGTGTGCTTTCTCTGTGAAGGAGTTCACAAAACATTTATGCATGCTACTTTTTCTATAGGCAGTTCTGAAAGTTCTCAGCCTTATTAATTATCAATCAAATGTCACAAGGAAATAAATATTCATAGTCTCTAGCAATGAAACAGGAGAACCATGAAAGGATAGAAACATTGTCTTTAAATTGCAATTTAAAAGTCCATTACAAGCCCAAATCCTATTAGGTCACAGCTTCACTGTACCAACCCTCTGACTCCTGTGGTGGACATGGATAAGGATGAATAGGAAGCCATTTTTCTTCTTCTTAACAGATGCCCTACCTGTCAAAGTGATCATCAGCTGAGGAAAGCCTCTTTAACTATGTCTATTCCTTTAATTCTTATGTATAATCCTCTTGGACTATTTGTATGACAAGGACTCCTTTTATTTCCTTTTCTATGGAGATTCAGAGATGGGAGAATTTATTAATATTAATGACAAGATTGAATCATTTTTAACATCAAATAATTGGGGAGTATAACAAAGAAATTTATTAGCTCTATCAGCATATATTACTCATTTAATGCTCTTTAAATTATATTTTATTTTTTCCTGAAAATTTCACACATATACAATATATATTGGTCATATACACTTCTCCTTTTTCTCAAAACTCCCCTAAGAAGCCAACAACAATTTCTTTCCTAACTTTATGTCCTCTTATAATTTCATTTTTATTTATAATGTGTCAGTTTACATTTATTGGATGTCAATGGAAGTTCATATGTGTTCAATTTTAGAACAGATAATCTAAAATTCAACAATGCATAACTAAAAAAATGCTTCTTTATTTACTAAATATTGGTTATTCATAATGTTTTTGAAATTATTAGTCTGTTTTACTACAAATGATTTCTCTCTGCAAACCACTCTATTTGTGATCTATATTTACACTAATAATCATAGAGCAAATGTAATTGAGCTTTTCTGAAGGGCTACTGGTGTGTTGTTATTGATGTCTTAGCTCTAACACAAGGAAGTAATTTTGCATCATACTAAAAATAGAATCAATATTGTGGTTGTCATTAGGTGGCTTTTGTTTTCAAATTCCTTTAGGGTAAAATATGGCATAACCTAATTATAGTGGCGGAGTTTCCACTGTAGGGGAAGCTGTTGTTATTTCATTTGACAATCAAGTAATTAGCTTCTCTACTGGATGGTTTACTAATTAAGCTAACCACTAGAATTATTTAAAAGTTAGTGAAGTCCTCACTTCTGAAACATAAAAGAATTAAATGCAATAAATTATGAGAATGATACTTTCCAGGAAGCATGTTCCCTTTCTACCAGCATATTCTACAAGTCATAAGACTTTTCACATGGGCATAATCTAAATCATTCCAAGACATACAAAATATGACTAGATGAGAATTTTAAATAAAAAAGAAAAATCAAATAGCAGTGATTAGCTTTAAGTTTCAGTGTAATGAGGTGAAGGTATGTTTATATTGTCTGAACACATCCATTTATAACCTACAATTCCCTGTTAGTGATGAATGACAAGTCCTATATTCTTTTTTTGTTTTTTTTTTTTTTTTTTTTTTTTTTTTTTCAGACAGTTTCTCTGTAGCTTCGCTTTCTGAACTCATTGGTACAGCTGGCCTGAACTCACAGAATCCATGCTCTGCCTTAGTGCTGGATTAAGGCTCGCCCCCCCCCCAGTCCTATATTCTTTTGGATAATTTAATTGATAAATATAATGTAAATATTTTTATAGTATCCTACTTGCTGGCCTGTGCTTCTCAGCTCTAACTGTTTTAGAAGAGTTTGTTTTAAATATGTGTTGAATTCCTGATAATTTGCAGCTCTGACATAATATGTGGGACACTGTAATTTTGATTTCTGATGGGAGCTCTACTGTAGTTCAAATATAAGACAAAAGCCAAACCATTATGATAACAATTTGTTATGGAGCTGCAAGTGTCAAAGCAAAGCAAATGGAAAGTAAGCACTGAGAATATGGCGTGGTCATGAGGGCACAAAGAGAGCCTTCTCTTTTTTAGGGACTTCTCAGAGGAGAGCAGAAGGATGGACATGAGTAAAGAAATTGGGAGGCCAGAAATTGTCATGAACATCAATTGCAGAAGTCTGGAGAGAAGAGAGAACAGGGGGTATGGGGACATTTTAGATGGTTCTAGTGTAAGCTCAGGAAAGATGGTGAGTTTCACTCTAAGACTTACTAAATGGTTGTAACTGTGAACTAGTTGCTGAGTCTGCATGAATAGATTTGCATTTTGATAGACACAGAGGTAGCCAGGGGATTTGTTAAGGCTTAACAAATTAAAAGGCTTAACAATTAAGCAGATTTTTCTTAGGTTGAACCAATGGTCACATCAGCAACTTTGTGGTTTTTCATATTGTTAAAAAAAAGTTTTATTAACTTTATATTCATGTTAAGATATTAGATTAGATTTTAGTAATTAAACTTAACTATCAAGCATCCACAGAAAATTTACAGCATGTTCCTTCTTTGAACTGAGTATTTATAAGATGATATATGGTGAAATTTTATTTGTGCTGAAATGTGATTTTAGTTGTATGTTGGTAAATAAAGTTGCCTGAGGATCAGAGCTAAGAGCAAGCCCTTAAGCAGAAGTCTGGTAGTGTTATCATATGCCCTTAATCTGATCACATGGCAAGCAAAATCTCTGTGTGTGACACAGCCAGCATGGTGACACATGCCTTTAATCCCAGTACCAACCATAGAGACCTGGAGGTCTGTATAGACAGGTAGTGATGAGGAAGTCATGTGGTTGGGTTTAGAAGCAATGAGAAGGCAGAACAGAAAGGCAATAAAAGACAGGACACAGGAAGAAGGTCTCTCTCTCTCAGGGAAGGACGGCAGCGAGTGGTAAGAAGGTGGTCTTAGCTCTTGGCTACTGCTCATATCTCTGGGCTTTTAACTCTTATTTTGGCTCTGTTTCTTATTTAATAAGACCGTTTAGAATTTCATCTACAATAATACTTTGAAGCTCTGGCTTTATCATAATAGCAGAGTGGGCCCTGGCCCTCAATGTGACTTGAATAATGATCCCTCTGTGGTTGTGGGTAGATAACTATGACTGTTTGGAACACTACATTTGCTGTCTGTGTCTAGTCAAGAGGAATTATACCTGTGCTGTTTTGGCAATGTCTGGAGATCTTTCATGAGCCATTCTTTGATAACTGGATACACTAGTGACTTAAGTTTAAATGTAATTTGAGAGGCTTGTTTCTTCTTTCTGCTAAGTGCTGTGACTGGAAGATGAAAATATGTCACACTGACTTGCTGTCTGTGTGTTGGAAGACATAGAACTGTCAAAGGCAAGAAAGAAGAAGATCTTTCATCATCTACATTAAACTCTAAGGACTTAAAGATCTATGGTGTAAACAAACTTAGAGTATTTTCTGCTCAACAACTTCTTACAGCTCTCCCATAAGAGGTGCTCTGGGTCCCATTTTTTTCATAGTTATTGAAGGATTATTGTATAAAAGAAAACTTTTCCCCCAGAAAAGATTGGCTTATCTTTTTTTGTGATGTATCAGAAAGAAAAGGCAAAACAAATATAACATTTGAAAAAAGAATTATAGAAAATGTTCACTATGGGACAAAACTCCATCCCCCCAAAATACATTTCTCTTGAAATAACTTCCTTATATTTTTACAAGAGAGTGAATTTGCACATAGGATACAGGAGAGTAATGTTATTAATATGACAAACAGAAATCATTTCCAAAGATGTTAAATTTGTATCTGAAGGATATGAACATAAACTAAGGTGTGACTCAGAATAAGGAAGTTAAATTTATTCCACTTTCAAGTCTATGGCTGATACAAATCAGAATTTGTACAGAATTGTACCTTTATATTCATCACAAAATATGATTAAATTTATTTTGTCTATTAGTTTTATACTTCTAGATATTAATAAACAATACCTGCCTACCAGGAGACAAACATTTTCCTGTTTTTATCACTTAACACTTACAACCAACAACAAGCACAAAAATTCTGGTAGGCACACTGCCATCAAATGGATGTTAATTAGGACCAGTGTTGAAAGGTAACTTTGTTCAGGTATTTTCCTTAGAAATGAATTGAAGTCAGAATTCAAGTGAAATTGAAGTTTGTTTGAATTTCTTCAATTTGGAGATGACTATGTATCACCTTATTGCCAAACCTTACCCCCTTTCCTGTCCATCTGGGTCTCAAATTTGGCACAGGATTATATGCCAGACATGGTGCTTGTTGATGATATGAGCCCATCTGGGTCTCAAATTTGGCGCTTTATATGCCAGACATGGTGCTTTTGATTATATGAATTTCCACTTCCTTCTGAGACTTTTGTTAAAAGTTGGGGGAAATTATATTGACAGATATATGCAAAATGCAAATTTGAACCAGATTTCAAATATAGTGTTCAAGTTATATTTAAAATTTTAAATTCTGTAATTCTACGCATGTATGAATTTAAAGATGAAAGTAAAGTAACTGATTGTCAAGGACATACAAATGTCACCTTTATAGAAAGAAACTTAAGCTCCTCGATTTATTTTAAATGATTTATAAAATAATATGAAGAAAATGGAGAAGAAACATAATAAGCAAGGACATGAAGAATATAAATGCATAGAAGGGCATTAACTGTCTTTTGAAGATAATGTAAAGTAGACATGCTCACTAGATTCTAACCCGATTGGTATGTTAACTTATATTTGAAGAAGGCTATGGATATTGAACTCAGTCTGTGATTTTTCCTCAGAAGTGCCCTTTGATCCCCAAGCTGGAGTGAACTTATATTTGAGATTGGCTTTATACTGAATACTAAAAGACATTTTCATGAAAATATTTTGAACACAATACTAAAATCATAGAACCAAAAGAAACTTGAAATTGAGTTAAGTGTACTCAGAAAGAGAGGGGTTTAGAAGAAAATCAGCCAAGGATAAATGATAGGTATATTGGTGACCATGCAAATGTTACTGCAGTGAGATGTCCAGGTATATCTTTTCACACCTGAGGAAAAGACTGTGTTGACACATACCTTGGTTGAACATGTGAGGACAAATAACTCAGGTGGAAAGAGAAAACTGAAAAGTCAAACAAATCCAAAATCAGTGTCAGTGAGTGTTTTAGGTAAGATTGTAGTATGGACAGCAAGACAGTGAGAAAAGAACATAAATATTAAGATGCATCTTAGTTTTGTAAGCTTTGAACATTTTAGAGTTTAATGTTCATACTTCATAGCCAGGACTAGTGTGATGGTTTGAATAGGTATGGCCACCATAGACTCATGTGTTTAAATACTTGGCCCATAAGAAATGACACTATTACGAGGTATGGCCTCGTTGGAGTTGTTGTGGCCTTTTTAGATAAAGTATGTCACTGTGGAGATAGTGTTTGAGGTCTCAGATGTTCAACCTACACCCACTGTGGTACATGGTTTCCTCCTGAATTCAATATCCATAGTCTGAGCTCCTTCTCCAGCAACATGGCTGCTGGCACACCCTCATGTACTGCCACGGTGATAATGGACTAAATCTCTGAAACTTTAATCCAGTTCCAACTAAATGTTTTCGTTTATAAGTGCTGTGGATATCACTCTATGTAAATAAAACACTGATGGCCAGTGACCAGGCAGGAAGTATAGGCGGGACAAAGAGAGAGGAGAATTGGGGAAACAGGAAGAAGGAGGAGAGAGACTGCAGCCACCGCCAGGACAAGCAACATGTAAAGACTCTGGTAAGCCACCAGCCACGTGGCAAGGTATAGATTTATAGAAATGGGTTAATTTAAGATAAAAGAACAGTTAGCAAGAAGCCTGCCACGGCCATACAGTTTATAAGTGATATAAGCGTCTGAGTGATTATTTTATAAGTGGATTGTGGGACTGCGGGGCTTGGGGAACCTGGAGAGAAGCCCTCCAGCTACAAATGGCGCCCAACGGCTCGAGTTTCCACCTTAAACCTGAGAATATTTAATAACCAATTCTAAACAGAGCCAAAACCAGGTTCCTGCTTCTTGTCTCATACGGGCAGCTAGATGTGGCAAAACGCAAGTTTGGACACTGGCGGGTTCCTGGCGGGTGCGTTTGACCGGCAGTATGGAGGAAATGAGGCATCTGCCAGCGGCAAATTAAGCTGTGTGGTAGATTTAGTCTTTACTAGTATTTAAAAAAAAAAAAAAAAAGAGGTTTCTGGGCTACACGCTGCTTTGATAAAAGCTTAGACCCACTATTTCTGAGACTTGATGACTCCCAGAGCTGGCGGAAAACATACCACTGCCATGTTGGGAAGCTGAAGTGGGCGGAGCCAGCAGCCACAGCACCGTTTCAGGCTTACAATGGTACAGTTTAAAGCAATAGGCTCAAGGCTCAAGGTAATATAAAACATAAGCCACATAAAGATGGCTACCACACAGAGAATCTGGATTATGTTCTCTTTGATATTCATAACTAAAGAAAAACATTTGATTACAAAACCTGTTGAGTTATGCCAAAATGTATATTTTAAAGGTACCTTGACTTCAAAATTTGGATATAAGGATATGTTACTTTGGAAAAGAGGTTCTGCTTTTGTTTCCACAGAAAGCCAGAGGCTGTGGACTTGTTCCAGATTAAGATACATCAGGTTTCACCAGCCAAGACCCCCTGAAAGGACTCCGATGACACCATAGCCCAGATGATCCAACATCCAGATCGGTTTCAAGGCAACTGGTTCACACAATACAGCCTCACGGACTACCCCATAGGTCTAAAATCTTCTTTGCGTCCCCATAAGATACAGCGCCCCCCTCCAGCAGGAAGTAGTAAGAGATGCTACGCCCAAATTCCCAAATATACCAAGCTGGCTTTAGAGGTGGAATTGGCTCACTCCCCCTCTAAACCCAGACATATTGCTTTAAAAAAAAAAAAAAATGGTTAAGAGATTCTTGTGTCCCAAATCAGAAGAGCCCTCTGGTGTGGGACAGAGAAAAACCATTATTTTTATTTAAAACAGGTTGATTATAAATGTGATCTCTTTCTAAAAAAGAAAAGGGGATATGATATATAGGAGGATATGGAGATGATAAGATAAAAGGGTAGATTAATGAACCTACTTTTAAAGAACAACTTGTTTAAAATGTTTTACATTGGTATAGATTTTAGTTTATGTTTAAAATGTTTTGCATTGGTATAAATTTTAGTTCATTGATACAAACTTGAAGTTAATTTTGTTATACTATATATATATATATATATATATATATATATATATTTCTATTCTTGTTTGAGGTATTATGTTTATATAACTCATTTAAAATTGTAATGGATAATTAAAAAATAGATTAATAATTAATCATCTATGATAATCATATCTGTAGCCATGTTAGTTAAGTCTTCTAGGTATACATAGATATATTTCAGATAGATAGGTAATCTTCAAACACTTCATAGACCTAGAGAATATGGCATTTAAATAACTTAAAATTCTGTTGATGTGAGACACAATTGCTCCTGGCTGCACCAATTTGATCCCGAGAGAATGTTGGGCTTCTAAGACATTTCCATTTGGAAGTTTGTCTTTTTGGCACAAAATGGCCTATGGGGCAAAGAACTGCCCTTGCCTTGATGGTTGACAGTACAAATGCAATGCTGTCCTTTCTAGACAAGTGGGACACAAGGAAAGCAACCACTGTACTCTGCCAAGACAGGGTAAGATGGTCTCTTAAAATTCCTGCTTCTAAAAATGGTCTGTTAGATACTCTAGGCCTGTAGCCAATTTGAATGCACCAACAATGCTGAGAAACATTAGGTGACTGTCCAGGCTGCCAGCTGTCTTGGTCTACTCTTGCAAGATTCCCGAAAGTTGCTTGCATCCATCTACCATTTCTCAGGTACCATTATGTTCCTTCTCAGGTCTTTGATGTGGTTGAAGACTAGATAGTCGTAATTTCCTCAGTTATGATAAAAGATAAGTTAGCTATAAAACCTTAAACTCACAAATATAAGATAGATAGGACATCTTCTTTAATATTGTAACTATAATTCTTGCTCGGTAATTGTTTTGTTATATGTAATTTTACCATGTTAAAGTTAAAACCTTCCTTTTTAAAAAAAGAAGAAAGGGGAAGTGCTGTGGATATCACTCTATGTAAATAAAACACTGATGGCAGTGACCAGGCAGGAAGTATAGGCGGGACAAAGAGAGAGGAGAATTGGGGAAACAGGAAGAAGGAGGAGAGAGACTGCAGCCACCGCCAGGACAAGCAACATGTAGAGACTCTGGTAAGCCACCAGCCACGTGGCAAGGTATAGATTTATAGAAATGGGTTAATTTAAGATAAAAGAACAGTTAGCAAGAAGCCTGCCACGACCATACAGTTTATAAGTGATATAAGCGTCTGAGTGATTATTTTATAAGTGGATTGTGGGACTGCGGGGCTTGGGGAACCTGGAGAGAAGCCCTCCAGCTACAATAAGTGTTGCTGTAGTCATGGTGCCACTTCACAGCAATAGAAACCCTAACTAAAACAAGTGGCATATTTAATGTACATGGATAATTATCATTTGCTTACTACTTTGCGAGTGAATAACAAAGCCTCAATGTGACATGAGACTCACAGAAGTTAAATAAGAATATGAATGATGTAAAACTTATTATTGTAAGTTCTACTGTTAGCCAACTTGATGCATCCATCTGGACTGAGCTATAGAGGGCAGAAGAATCCATTCAAGCATTCTTGCCCTCACTTAAATGAATTTTAAACTTCATCTAGGACTATGATTTTAATTTCTAAGTAACATGTGACTTGTTCTCATGCCATGTATTCAGTGAAAGCTATTCAACTGAGTTCTAGAACCATGGAAAAAAAGGAAATAATAATGGTAGTTTGCTGTGGAGCAATCTTTTTGTACACTGTGAATAGTTATTACCCTCATTGGTTAATAAAGAGCTGACTGGACAAGAGCTGGGAAGGCAGAGATTAGGTAGAACTTGTGGACAAAAAGAAATTGTGGGGAAGAAGGAGGGTGGAGTCACCAGGAGATGCAGAGAGAAGAAAAATGAACCTGCTGTGATGAAAAAAAAATGTGACAGAGTATAAAAAAGAAATATGGGTTGTTTAAGTTGTAAGAGCTAGTTAGTAATAAGCCTAAGCTATTGGCTGAGCATTTATAATCAATAATTGGTCTCTTTATGGTAATTTGGGAGCTGGACAGCAATCCTGTTGAGAAACCCCACCTACAGTAGTTTTGGGGACTCTTCCCATTTTATAATATATCTTCTAAATTAAACTGTTAGCTTTCAAAAATCATGTAAAATTAAGAAAATTATATCCATTTTCAATACTTTTTGTTAATTCTTGGGATAAATTTTAATTTAATTCTAAAAAGAAAATTTAGCAATTGAGAGTGTCTTTGTGAATTATTTTTTAGCCTGGACAGACTTTTTCACCTAGGATGCTTGTACATGCTGATACTGAATGCCATCTGAAGTAACATTCAATGGTAAACAAAGCTCCACTGTATTGGAAAGGAATTCCAATGTCCTGGGACAGATAATGAAATTTAAATATAAGTAAATGTAAGAATAAAGAGACTTTAAATTTTGTGCCTTCTTAAATTAACTTTTGGTTTTAACATTAATGACCACAAAGAAGAAACATTTTATATTATATTATGCCATTTTTTTTCAGAAATGATTTAAGTTAGCCAAGTACAAATATAATTAAAATTACAATATTAAAGGAATTAATTGTTAATAAAACTCCAAATCAGAAGGCCATTTAGTGGTAAGAAAGTAGAAAAAAGAAAAAAAGAAAAGGAAGAAAGAATGAAAAGGAAGAAAGAAAAAGAAAAAACAAAACACACGAATTTTAAAGCACTCTATGCTTAAAAGAAAGAAATATCAGTTTGGGAAACTGAAAAATATATTGCAAAGATAATCATGCATTGACATGTTTACTTATGTCCAAAGAGGTAATGCAAACAATGCTAAAGAAGAATAAGATAAGGAACACCCTTCTACAGGGAGAAACATAACTTCCTGTGTTTTATATCACATTGGTTTTACAAATCCATCATTGTGGACAATAGTAAAAAATAAATGACTTGAGTCTAAAACTGATACAAGGATGTTGACCCCAATTATTTATTTATTCATACATTAGCTATATGGTCATCCTTAATCACACATACCAAGTTTTGAGAACCTACTTGTAACATATTCTTGTGTCAGCATGAAACTAGCCAACAAAGTAACTATTAAGAGTCACAATCAAATAATAGATCTTTTAATTTGTGGAATATAAACACTCATATTAGGTATTAAGGTTGACACACGCTAGAGCTGGGATCAACAGAGGTTTGCATGGTTTCAATTATAATACTTGTTATTTTCTACTAATAAATTTTTATGAGAATTCTAGTAGAAATAAAGACACAAACTACTTTTAAAAAAATGAAGAGAAAATTATATAGATACAGGGCAAATCAAAGAATGATTTGCACATAACAACCATGGCATATAACAACTCCATTTCAAATGTATATATACAAGTATTTAAAAAATGACGATGGTAAATGGATGCCTATATACATAAAATAGTTTCTAAATAAATCAGAAATAGGAATCAACTGCAATCATGATTCCTAGGCATGTTTTGCTTGCTTGTTTGTTTGTTTTACAACATTTAAAGCATCTCAAACATTAAAAGGACTAAGAGCTTGAAATTCAGAAATCCTACTCGTTGACCTCAGAGATAACACAATCATTCATTTTCTCTTTTCCTTTACATTCTAATACAAATCATGATGTTTAATGGGTGTGGGAGCAAATTTGATATTTGAGAAACTGATTTTCTGTTAATTGCAATTAACTTCCACAATCACAAGGAGAGTGTTATACAGGGTATATAGCAGCTAACCTTGAAACTGGGTATCTCATTTTTATTTTGGTATTTGAATAGTGAATGCACAGAGCAAAGGCAGAGAGCATTACTAGTGCCATATAACTATCACACCTCTGATGCAGGGTCATCTTTGTCCATCTAAACAAGAAGATTGAACTATTTTTGCTATTCTTCATAAGTTTTCTTTGAAAGAAACTTATTAACAACTTTTCCAATACCATCAAGTAAGTAAGCGAATAAACCCAGATGGAGACCTAAGGGTCTCCCTGGCTTCCTGTATGTCTGGATCTCTGTTGGAGTTCTGTAATGTTCAACGTCATGGCTTCATGACAACCCAAAAAATACAGTTCAGACAATAATAGCTGAAGTTACCATAAGGCAAAATGTCACACAAATATTGCTTCATAATTTTGACTATCACAAAATTTCCTTGCTAGCAAAGCACAAGGTAGAATCTGAAAGTATAAGTACCTAAGTATTTGAATAAACATGCTATATTTGCAATAAAATGGTCACAGAATCTTCATTTTTCCTTGAATCACTTTGCATAAAATATCAGATTAAGTATTATTTTATTGAACATATAACCTGGGAAGAAAATAAATACATTTTATGTCTTCTGATTGCATCTTTGTCTAGATGACAAGAAGTATAATTTTCATTTCATTCTAGTGGACAAGAAGCTTTGAACAGATGCTGAGGATATGTCCTTTATTTTCTCTGCCTATATCTATGCTAGTATAGGTTATCCTGACACTGGGAGTGGAGGTCATATGACAAATTGTGGGAGTCAGTTCTTTCCTCCATGTGAATTATGAAGAGAACCGATGTCCTCAGATTTGATAGCAAGTGTCTTTACCCACTGATCATCTCATTGGCCATAGATGCACAGGTAGTTTTATTCTAATGTGCAGGTATTAACTTTTATTTATATTTATTTCACATTTTTCTATTAATACATAAATAATATTTATTAAAAATAATTCTAGTGATGTTATGTTGGGGTATATTAAACCACATTGTGAACCTGAGTTCGCATTTGCATTAATTAAATAAAATTAACCTTGAGTCAGGACACTGAGATAGCAACTAGTTGATAGAAAGTAATCATAGAGCATCAGAGGGCATCTAGAAGAGACAGAGAGACACACCATAAATGGTAGAGAGGAATTTGGATTGGTGTGGCTTTTTGTCTGGTGGAGCAGAAGGACAATCTCTTTCAGAAACACCAGCAAGGAGAGAAGGTTAGCTAGGTGCTACTTAACCTCTCTGAGCTAGCAGGTTTTCACCCTATCCTTTGGATCTTGAATCTTATTTATAAATACAACAATAGAGATTTAGTTAAAGCTATCTTTAGTGGCAGCCACAGAGTTGGTGCCTGTGGGGAAACTAATTCCCTTCAGGCTGGAGGCTACACTACCAGGCCACCACTAAAGAAACAGGCTAGTAACTGCAGAGCCACAGTTGCTGGCTGAAATAGCAGTAGATTAAAGCACAGCCACTGTGATGAAGATAAAAAAAAGTTACAATATTTTTTTCCTCAGATATTTGTGCCATTGTCAAATTGTCTGAAAACCCAGGAAGTTTGCATGTCTTGCTGAGATGACTTGGTAGCAATTAACCCTCAATAGAATGAACATGATGGTTTCAGCTTAATTCTTACTACATCATACTCTATATTATGAAATTATCACAGAAGTTAATTAGCAATATATAATTTGCAAAGGATAGACTGATTTTAAAGATTACACTATTTAATATATAAAAGGCATAATTATTTTTGAGAAAATATATAAAACAGGAAAAATGCAATGTGGTGTATGTATATATAAACTAATCATTGCAAATAAAGAGGAGGTGTTGATATCTGAAATAGTCTCAGGTAATGATATTTAAGATCAGGAGAGAGACTAACTCCCCAGTCTCAACTCTTAGCTCTTTTATCATCGACTTCCTAGGATGCCTAGAATGTAGAACCCAGAGCAAAGGTCTTGCATACTACTTGCCCAAAAAGACAGAAGTAAGGAAGAGGGGAAATGAAAATAGAGGAATAGGAAATAGTTAAAGAACTGCCCTATCCTGGCCATTAATTAATACCCAGCATGATTTACATTTCTGAGATTATTTTCAAGAAAACATTAAATTAACAAAATCATGATGATGCTCTTATTTCTGGAGAGAGAAATATAATTTAATGCTTTACATTTTATCTTTCACTCATCAAATTTCACCTCTGGGGTTGGGATTAAATGTGCACTCTGGAATGCATTTCACATATCTTTCATCACAGGCTAGTAATGTCCATCTGGGGATCAGGGCATCTATTAGGGGAGGAACTCATCAGTTGTGGCTGTACATCTCATCATAGCTCACTCCAACAAAACACTGTCTGACCTCAAGGAGAGAAACCAATGAACAGAGGAGATGATATAAGAGTCTGGGCCATCAGTTCATGAAGTTTTTTTATGCTTTCACCATCTGATCTGTTCAGATTACATCTTTCATTTCTCTTGGAAAATGGGTTATGATTTCTTATTCCAAAATTTATGAGTCATCAGTTCACTTAACAGTATTATTATACAGAAAAAATATGTGGCTTTTCAGTCATTCTGAGCCTGATGATTACAACCATGTATCTCCTAGGAGTTAAAAACATATTACAAGTTAACAAGCTTGATCTCATAGCATAGAACCCTACATGACATTTCTTTCAAAACTAGAGCTGTTCAAACGTGCAATTCATTCTCCTAAGTTCCCATACCCGTGTAGCATTTTTAGATGTGATGACACAAACTTTGAGTAACAGGGAATCTTACATCTGGGTCCTGATCTGATGCAGGCTGTATTATTCCTTCTAGTGCCACTGGACTCTGGCATTGTTTTAGATCACACAATAAATGTATTATAAGAGTAATCTAATAATGTTATGTCAAAAAATTGCATAGGTCCAGTGAAATGGATTAGCCTGAGTACTGGAATTTAATCCCTAACCAAAACTTATGTCTTGGAGGTAGAAAACTTATTCCCTTTACTCTCTCTCTCTCTCTCTCTCTCTCTCTCTCTCTCTCTCTCTCTCTCTCTCTCTCTCCCTCTTTATCTCCTCCCTCCCTCTCCATCATGTGGGCTCACCATGCACAAAACAAATAATTAAATATTAACAAAAACAAAACAGAATCTCACTAAACATGGTTATCAGGCAATATGAAGGCATTTAAATTTTGTTTTTCAGGAAAACAATGTCCAAATAGTTAAATTGACACACCAGTCAGTTAAACTGCCTAGGATATTCACTGGTACATCAGGATTTTTCATTTATAGTCTAGTTTCATTTCTGTTGCTGTGACATATACTATGAAAAAAAAGCATTTTAGTGAATGAAAAAAAATTGGCTTATATTTTCAGGTCACAATTTATAACCAAAGGAAATTGAAATTGGAGCTCTAAGAGACTGGCTTCCTATTCCACATAAAAATTCCTCTAAAGAAGGATCTTACTTCACATCCAAGAAGAAAAGAAAGAACCATGGAGAAGGATGCTTACTACTACTATGTGCTATATATGCATAACACACACACACACACACACACACACACACACACACACACAGAATGCCAATGAATCTCAATGTGTAGCAAGTCAAGGTAGTCCAAAAGATGTAATAGTATCACTAATCTTCTGAGGGTAGCTAACAGCTACCTAATTGGATTAAGATCCACTCAATAGGAAAAAAAATTCATGTGCTTATGTAACTCATTTTAAAAATGCAATGTATAAATAAGAAATGAGGTTAGTAGTTAATGTATAATAATTAAACTTGTAGTCCCTTTAGGTATGTTTCTTAGGTTAAATAGGTATATTTTAGATAGATAAATGGTTTTCAAACACTTCAAAGACCAACAGAATATGACATTTAAAATGTTTTGTTAACTTAAGGTTTTTCATAACAATTGGACACATCTGTTCGTGGCAACACTAATTTATTTCAGAGATGATGAGCATGAAGAAACTCCCTATGCAGTTTGCTTTTATTGCGGCAAGGTTAGCCACAGGGCAAAGAAACTGCTCTTGACTTTGACTGTTGACAATGTGCTTGCAGATTGGACATGAAGCACATACAATAAAAAGTCTGTTGAACTTTGCCAAAACATGGCAAGACAGGTTTTTCAAAATGCTGGCTTCACAGAAGAGTCTGCCAGATATTCTACAGGACGCAGAGGAAGACAACTGATGAACTTTGCCAACACAAAGCAGGACAGTCCTTCAAATTTTCTGCTTCAATGAAAAATTTGTCAGATATTCTTGCCTCGTAGGCTGCAAATGGATGCCTCTATGTTGTAGAGGGACTTTGGGTGACTGTCTAGGTGGCCAAATGTCTCTGTTATTAGATAATATTACATCCTTCTGGGTCTTTGATGGAGTTGCAGACTATATATAGTTGCAGTTTTCCTTAGTTATGATAGAGAGTAAATTAGTTGTAAAACTTTGGATTCACTAAGATAGGATAGCTAATTCACTATTTTCTTTGAATATGCTAACTACAAATGGACAGAATATTGTCAATGTAATTCTTACTTGATAACTATCTTGTTGTGTATAATTTCATGAAGTTAAAGTTAAAATCTTTTTATTTAGACAACAGGAAGAAATGTTGTAGAATATTATTTTAACATGTGTTACATTTGTTTATGCTGTGGAAAATTTGTTTAATCATGCAAAGATGTATTGTATTTTCTCTATGTTTCATTTGTTTAATTCTGCGTGTTATTTTGCTGTCTAAAATACCTGATGGTCTAATAAAGAGCTGAATGGCTAATAGAAAGGCAGGAGAAAGGATAGGTGGGTTTGGCAAGCAGAGAGAATAAATAGGAGGTGAAATCTGGGAGAAAAGGAAGAAAGAGCACGCAACAAGAATGGAAGGAGGAGGATTTCAGGGTCCAGCCACCCAAGCCACACAGCCAGACCTGGAGTAAGAAAGAATGAAAGGTAGACAAGAATAGACAAAGATAAAAGCTCAGTGGCCAAAGATAGATGGGATAATTTAAGAAAAGCTGGCAAGAAACAAGCCAAGATGATGCTGCACATTTATAAATAAGAATAAACCTCTATGTGTGACTTATTTGGTAGCTGGATGGTGCCCCCCCCTAAAAAAAAGAGTAAAGAACAAAAACAAACAACAACAACAGTTTACCAGGTCAACATAATTCCTAACTGAATTTAAACACTTATCATTATACGCACAGAAAAGTGGAGCTTTCATCCTGCATCAAAGATCTGCTCTTTTCAGAAGATGGAAGCCAGTACAGCAAAGTACAACAGTTTAAGTGGCAGAGAACAGCTGACTGTGGGGTACTTGGACCCAAAGGATAAATCCACAGCACAACTCCTGCACCAAGACTCAGGAGCCAGAGGGCCTGTCTGAGTGATGTTAACAAAGACTATGTGGAGTCAAATCATGGCAAAGAGATGCTTTTAAAAAGAACGGGGTTTTTGATTGCTAACCATGGATTTCTTTCATTATTATTCTCTTAAACTGTGGTATCTGTTAGTACTGCAGTCACTGCTGCTACTGCTTCATTGATTGGGTTTAAGATAACCTAAAATGAAAGGATTGTTTTTTTTCATTCTCTGTATGCTTTAGATTATTGTTAATAATACATATATTATTAAAATATCAATTTGGAAAAGGGGAATAAAATACTTATAAATTCTTTGTTCAGTATCTCATACAGTATGAACCTGCTAAATTACAGCATGCTTTCCAAGGGTAAGTGAACTCTTTTTAATAAATATGATCCTTAAACCAAGAAGGTGAAAGGTAACATGCTCATTTTTTGAGAATTTGATTCCCTAAGCAAAAAAAAAAAAAAAAAAAAAGAGAGAGAGACAGAAGTAATTAAAATGTAGCCATCCATTGGTGACAAGCATTTTAATAGGGGTGATGAGAAGGATTAAAAGATGACGGTACAATGAGTCACAAAAAAGTACACCCTATACATGCCTTACTAATCATTCTGATGATTATGCTGTTTATAATATAAAAGTACTATAGTTAGAAGATGGCTTCCTATTTTTATTTTCACTTTTTTTATAATTTTTATATTATATAATTTTCCTTAAGGTATTTTCAGAATATCTCACCCATTCAAAACACAAAGCCCTCTCAACACTGAATTTTGATTGTGTGATGGCTATTAATTCAGAAACTCACTTTCCAGTTCTTGCTCTGGATAAATCATCCATTAGTGTATAGCCTGAAGGTTTTCAATAACTTCAACCCCAAAAGAAAGACAGAGGTGTAACTAAAGTGAAACACTCAAACATCTGGCCTCTAGCCATGCACTTTGTGTAACATGAATCTTATTCAGCTCACTTTCATCTCTTTTCTTGACGTTTTTGTAAAAGACAAAGATGGTCTGGTTGATTTCATATAACAGCAGGAAGGATGTATCAAAATTTCTAGAAATCCTCCCTTACTCCAAGGCACTTCATTCAATATAAAGGAAAACAGAGATAGTATTTATAAATTCATATTCAAAATAAAATGTTGAAAATTATAGTCTTAAGAAACAGGCCTTGTTAAGAAATTTTCTTTGACATTTTTGTTAGATGCCATTATTAGGACATAGAAAGTATGTTATTGGGTTTGACGTATTAAAAATTCCAGTAATATAAGTAGGAAAAATGAATGAAAATACCCCCAATTGCTGATTCTATATTACATAGAAAATTCTAACTAAACAGGGAAGAGGCACAATGTTTAAAGACGTCTAGGGCAGGGCACTTGTTTGCTCTGACTTTACAGGCCTAGATGTCAAACCTTTCAATTGTTGAACAAATATAATTCTGCTTGAATGTGAGGTCAAATGAGTGTGAGCTTTTCTTAGCTAAGCCTTGGGGATAGAGACCAAAACCTCTGCCCAATTCTCTTGTATTGATACTAGAGCTTTGGGCATTATTGAAAATTAGAAGAGCAATGCCAGACATGACAGATCTCTTCTGTGGTCTCAAAGGCCTTCTTGACCCTGTTCATCCTCACCACAGGGATGAGATTAGAATGTGGTCCATTGATGGAGACCCAAAAAATATTCCTAGCAGATGGTACTTTCAGAGGCCTGAGTTACAGGTGGAAGCAACAGGTATTAAAATATCATTCTATTACTGGGTTTGGGGAAGAGACATTTGTGTAATCTAGGAAAAATAAGAAATTACATGCCACTGAAAGAAACAAACCTGAGCAAGAAACAGTTTAGGTAAAACACAGTGCACCATATATGCCAGGACATATTGTGAAATAGTTGGACAGGCTCCTCCCTCAGGGTCATAACATGATGTTCTAACCCATTCCTCTATGTGTGAATACCCAAAAGAATTACATATCATGGGAAAAGATTGATGCAGTGATTTATGCATGCATATAATTCAAGGTGAAGTCCTTTTCAAAATTAAAAAAAATAATAATAAGAGAAGTGGCTGGATTATACTGATTAACAAGGCAAAGAGAAGCCTGTACATTCTTTTCCTAGAACCTAATAATTGAGGAGAATAGAAAAGTAGAACAATTATAGAGGGCATCTGTGTTTCTTTTGCACATCAGAATAAAAGGTGTCTGTCCTTCTACAACCTTGAAAACTGTTTTGACTTCTCAATCCCAGACTGCTTTGTCTTTATATATGCTAATCTTTCTTTATCTTTGGTTTTTTTTTTCATGAAATTCTATATCTGTTGTTTAAAGTAAGGTTGAAATTTCATACCAAATAGACACTTTCTTTCTCTTTGCTCTAGAGGTCTGCAAAAGCCTTGAATAGTCACTGTCCTGACCCTGTCACCTCCCTCCCCTTATCAGACTGGCTCTGTTATGACTGAATTCAACCTGATTTGTAAGATTTTCTTCCCACTCTACTTCGAAATCATTCTTGCCACCTTGGTTGATACTCTGTTATTTCCTGCCAAGTTGCTTATCACTGGAGCCAAAGCCACATTTAGTATTAAGTTGTGTTACATCATTCAGACAACTTTTCCTTATTATGAAACTGGTACCCCTGAGTCTTGTGTGTATACACACTCCCCAAAATAACTTCCTTATTCAAAATGGCACAGGTGGGAGACATATCCAGCTGATGAAGCAATTGGGTAATTACCATGAAACATAGTGATGTATGTATACAGATTTAGAAAGCCATTGAAGAGGTATGTGAGTGTGCCCAAAGGAGGGAGCATGGAAAAAGAAAACCTGTTCATGAAGAGTATAAACAAGAGTCTCTTACTAAGGGTGTGGAGGTCCACAAAGGTTTCCTAGTGAGATCTGAGCTTGCTTTATCCAGCAGGCCTGCATTAGAGGATTCTTGACCACTTGTGTGGTAAGGAGGTGATTGGAAAGAGTCTGCACTTGGCTGGGCCAAGGAGAGGTCTTTTGTTTCACCTCTTAGCAGTCCTATAAAGCCCTTCAGAAGAGACAGAAGGGGCTGTTGGATAATGATCCAGGTTCTCCTGAGGCTATCCTGTGTTTCTGTTTCTCTCCACTCTATCCTTCTACCTAAATGTTTCTTACTCCTCCCTCCTCAAGAGTACCCTGGGGAAATGTGGGAGCAGGCCTCCCACAGAGATATGGGTAGGTCCCCTCCACACATAGGAAATCCATGTGTAGTGGGTAGCCATTCCAGCTTGGATCTGGAAGTTCCAACCCCCATTGAGACTCTGGCAACTGTCAAGCCTACGAGGCGGGGCGAGGGGAGGCGCCGGGGGACCCGAGAGCTGGATGGGCCAGCGCTCATGCTGGGCACGCTCTCGGTGCTGGCACGCTGACCAGTGCAGATTGACTGTGTAGAGCTCCGGAGAACACCGCTGGACTGCATTACACCTTCCCCAGACCCTGCGACCTACCCATTACTTAATTTGTGAGTTACGCCATTAAATAAATATCCTTTTAACTACGTGGAGTGGCCAAAATAATTTCTCCAATATCTGGCGCTCACGTGGGGCAAACTCCAAAGGCCTGGGCGGCTAGGCATCTGCCAGCGGCAAATTAAGCTGTGTGGTAGATTTAGTCTTTACTAGTATTTAAAAAAAAAAAAAAAAAAAAAAAAAAAAAAAAAAAAAAAAGAGGTTTCTGGGCTACATGCTGCTTTGATAAAAGCTTAGACCCACTATTTCTGAGACTTGATGACTCCCAGAGCTGGCGGAAAACGTACCACTGCCATGTTGGGAAGCTAAAGTGGGCGGAGCCAGCAGCCACAGCGCCGTTTCAGGCTTACAATGGTACAGTTTAAAGCAATAGGCTCAAGGCTCAAGGTAATATAAAACATAAGCCACATAAAGATGGCTACCACACAGAGAATCTGGATTATGTTCTCTTTGATATTCATAACTAAAGAAAAACATTTGATTACAAAACCTGTTGAGTTATGCCAAAATGTATATTTTAAAGGTACCTTGACTTCAAAATTTGGATATAAGGATATGTTACTTTGGAAAAGAGGTTCTGCTTTTGTTTCCACAGAAAGCCAGAGGCTGTGGACTTGTTCCAGATTAAGATACATCAGGTTTCACCAGCCAAGACCCCCTGAAAGGACTCTGATGACACCATGGCCCAGATGATCCAACATCCAGATCGGTTTCAAGGCAACTGGTTCACACAATACAGCCTCACGGACTACCCCATAGGTCTAAAATTTTCTTTGCGTCCCCATAAGATACAGCGCCCCCCTCCAGCAGGAAGTAGTAAGAGATGCTACGCCCAAATTCCCAAATATACCAAACTGGCTTTAGAGGTGGAATTGGCTCACTCCCCCTCTAAACCCAGACATATTGCTTTAAAAAAAAATGGTTAAGTGATTCTTGTGTCCCAAATCAGAAGAGCCCTCTGGTGTGGGACAGAGAAAAACCAATATTTTTATTTAAAACAGGTTGATTATAAATGTGATCTCTTTCTAAAAAACAAAAGGGGATATGATATATAGGAGGATATGGAGATGATAAGATAAAAGGGTAGATTAATGAACCTACTTTTAAAGAACAACTTGTTTAAAATGTTTTACATTGGTATAGATTTTAGTTTATGTTTAAAATGTTTTACATTGGTATAAATTTTAGTTCATTGATACAAACTTGAAGTTAATTTTGTTATACTATATATATATATATATATATATATATATATATATATATATATATATATTTCTATTCTTGTTTGAGGTATTATGTTTATATAACTCATTTAAAATTGTAATGGATAATTAAAAAATAGATTAATAATTAGTCATCTATGATAATCATATCTGTAGCCATGTTAGTTAAGTCTTCTAGGTATACATAGATATATTTCAGATAGATAGGTAATCTTCAAACACTTCATAGACCTGGAGAATATGGCATTTAAATAACTTAGAATTCTGTTGACGTGAGACACAATTGCTCCTGGCTGCACCAATTTGATCCCGAGAGAATGTTGGGCTTCTAAGACATTTCCATTTGGAAGTTTGTCTTTTGGGCACAAAATGGCCTACTGGGCAAAGAACTGCCCTTGCCTTGATGGCTGACAGTACAAATGCAATGCTGTCCTTTCTGGACAAGCGGGACACAAGGAAAGCGACCACTGTACTCTGCCAAGACAGGGTAAGATGGTCTCTTAAAATTCCTGCTTCTAAAAATGGTCTGTCAGATACTCTAGGCCTTTAGCCAATTTGAATGCACCAACAATGCTGAGAAACATTAGGTGACTGTCCAGGCTGCCAGCTGTCTTGGTCTACTCTTGCAAGATTCCTGAAAGTTGCTTGCATCCATCTACCATTTCTCAGGTACCATTATGTTCCTTCTCAGGTCTTTGATGGGATTGAAGACTAGCAGTTATAGTTACAACTTGGTATATATAATATCTTAGATAGAACATATTAAGTATTAGATTCAGGTTCTTTAGGATAGGACACCTTTGAATGATCTTTATAACATGCTGTTTACCTATGCTCTATACTTCTCTGGATTTTAGTATGTGTTTCTTGCTTGATATTGTTTGCATTGGTTGTAGTTCCATCTTATCTAGGTCATTATCTCTCATTATTTCTGGACAATATTTGATAACCATTCCTTTGTATATAGTCTTGTATTAGTTTAGAACCTTCTTATTTAGACAAAAAGGGGGAGATGTAGTGGGTAGCCATTCCAGCTTGGATCTGGAAGTTCCAACCCCCATTGAGATTCTGGCAACTGTCACGCCTACGAGGCGGGGCGAGGGGAGGCGCCGGGGGACCTGAGAGCTGGATGGGCCAGCGCTCGTGCTGGGCATGCTCTTGGTGCCGGCACGCTGACCAGTGCAGATTGACTGTGTAGAGCTCCGGAGAACACCGCTGGACTGCATTACACCTTCCCCAGACCCTGCGACCTACCCATTACTTAATTTGTGAGTTACACCATTAAATAAATATCCTTTTAACTACGTGGAGTGGCCAAAATAATTTCTCCAATATCCATGTTCTGCAAAATCAGGAGGTTACTGATTGAAATGTCCAGAGCCAGTAGTCAGCTACATCCCTATGATTTGTTGGTCAAGGAGACCCTAGGGGGACACCACACACAAAGGCTATTGCTACTGTATTTGGTTGCATGACTGAGTACTAAGATTCTACTGCTGAGAATGTTTTACAGGTTGGTTGCAGGACTTAAAAAATAAGACTAGGCCTGAGCATGAATGGCCTCCTTCCTGTCAACTAGCTCCTGTAGCTGCAGAATTTGTTACTAATGATGCCGCAGAGGATTAAGTCCAAAAGTTCAGCTCAGCTGTGGATCATGAATGCTTCCTGATGGAAGTGCCAGGGAAGATGTGCCAGCTAGTGCAATAATGGTATGAGTTGTTCTTCATAGACAACTCTCTGATTGGACATAAAGCCCACTGCAGGGGGAGAGGAGAGAATTTACCCTGGGGGCTAGAAATTTAGACAAAAATCTGTGGCTGGGAAGGTCATAGTCTCCAGTGGGGCAGCCAATGCTGTTTACTCAATGGATGTGTTATGACTGTCAAATTGTATTTCTAAAATTGATTGTACCTAAAATTACTTGTCATCCTGTCATAACCATGAGTCAAACTACTTAGAGCAAGTTAATGTGGCTGTAGCCCAATGGTCTGATCCTTAGTCAGAAAAGGACATCTGTATTTACTCCCTCTAAACTCAGGGACCTTTGTGGAGACAGCAGTCAGAAAGGAAAGAATGTAAGAGCCAGAACTGGAGGTGGAGTTTTATATGGCTTTTTTCTCTAAATTGCAGCATGGATCTCTGAATTGCAATATTTATTCAAGGAATGAGGACAAGATTCAGCAGCCTCAGATGGTAAGCAAGAGATAAAGAAAATGTCAGGTACTTGGGAAAAATAGTTTAGAAGATGCTTGAGGGACCCCACCAATGGTCCAAAAGAAGGAAAGTTGGTGAGCAGTCAGCTGCTAAGAGGAAAAGTAAGTTTTTAAACAGTGAAGCTACCTCTGTTAAGAAATCCAGGGTTGAGGGCTTTCGGGAGTCTTACCCCTTGTTAAAGTGGACTTTCTTGTAATGCAGCAGCTTTTGAATTATCCCTGTTCCTTGTAAACAGCCCCTCACCAATTCTGTTGTTAGTAACACACTTTTCAAAAAAACTCATTGGCTCACCAAATTGAACATTGGTACAGTTGTTACCTTGGTCTGTTGTAGGCTCCCTCTCTGGGTTAAGTACAACTGTGTGTTGGATTTCCCTGGGAAAAATCTGTCCCACAACACACAAAGAACTGGCAACACAGGTTTACATGCAGGAATGTATTAAATAATGATCAGTGAGTGACATTCAGAATGTCAGAAAAGCAATAAATCTGCTCTCCCTCTTGTCAGATGCAATTGTATTTTATATATATATATAAAAGGAGGAGGTGGGGATATATATATATATATATATATATATATATATATATGCATATAATACCTTAATATATTGTATAAACAACACACAAATATGTGTAATGCGTGTATATATACACATACATATGTATACACATACACACACACACACACACATTATATATATTATATATATACACATATATATACACACATATTTAACTGCTTTTGACCACAGAAAGAGCAGAAGATTCAGTGCTTTTATATGTAATACATACACACATAAATGCAAACACACACACATCACTCCAAACTGAAACATTTGCCCCAGGGGGAGATTCATCAGCCTTAGCCTCAGATGGTAAGTAGTGTGTGTGGTGGTAGAGGATTGGTGTGAGTGGTGTGGGTGTGGTGGGTGTGGGTGGGTGTGGATGGGTGGGTGGTGTAGGTGGGTGTGGGTGGGTGGGTGGTGTAGGTGGGTGTATACTCTAAGCATACTTTTACATATTAGATTTATCTAAAATGACCATGTTAACTCCATAGTTATTGTATGGATAAGAGGAAGAAGAAAAAGAAAAGAACAAGGAAAGGAATTTAAAACTGTTTTCATCTTTGGTAATTCAGGCTGACTACTAGAACTGACTGTTGCCTCTTTTGAGTGATATGACTGACAGAGAATCCTTGGATGTTAAAACTCTGTAGGGTATAGCACAAGTTTTCAAAGTGACTTAACCTCTACCCTAATGTGAGGAGCCATGAGAAAACAAAAAACAAAAATAAAACACTATTTCGTGTAAGCCCACAATTCTTCAGTAACTGTGAAGGGTGAGTCACTTAACACATTTGTCTCTGAGAGAGTCATGGTAGCCTCTTCCTCAGCTGGAATATTCAATATATTTTACCAAAATATAGCTAAATGATATCCCTTTTTCTTTCCTTGTAACTGTGTTTGATTTGTAAACATAAATCCAATCAATTCCAAATATTTTCTAATAATTTATAAACCCCTGATCATTCTTATTCTCAAGTTTGTGGGTTAGTATGACTTCTGCCTTCTGAATTCTAATTGAGCTTGGTAATTCATTGTTTTCTGATATGCTTTTTCCATTTTAGGGATAGACTTCTGACTTCTTTACAATGCAAGTTTCTCAGCATGATCCCTTTTCCTCCCGGGAAGCCAATAGAGTTGAACATCTGTGCTCATTAAACTCCATTCTTCCTTAGAATAATGGTAGTACCTGCTTTTCAAGGGGGCATAGAGCTCCAAGTGCTATTATTTCAGACACAAGTTATCTTATTCTTCCTGACATATCCATTTGTTCTTTTAATAGCCCGGGGTTCCTGTACTGTGCTGTGGCCAAGATGGCTGCAGAAGAGGTTAAAGTCAGACCCAGGATAATGCACAAGACGTTAAGGAACAGAAGAATGACTAGTGCAGACAGGCACATGCAGGAGAAAGGCCCTGCCAAGCACTCTGGGATATAGAAAGCATGATTAACTCCACTGTGGGGCATAGGTGATTCTGTCCTGAGCCTCCTAGAACTTCCTTTAGGACCAAAGTCTATATTCTGCCTCCAGCTGGCATGAGCCCCTAAGCAGGTGATCTCTTCAAGAGACTACATCCACTTTGCCCAGTCTTGCTGCTCTCCAGGGAAGGCAGCAGTTTAAAGCTCTTCTATGACCTACTTCAATTCACTAAGGGGGCATCTATGGTTCTTCTTCCTGGTTTTGGAATACCAGAGAGATATTTCTAGGGGTTGTTTTAATTATATCACAGTTTAATTTCATATCTTACAAGCACAATTTCCTTTATTATATATACATATTTCTGCTAAAAAGCATATCAACTAAATATCCTCCAAATGAATCTTATTATACAAACAATTTGCCTATCCCAGGGTTAAAGTAGAAAAAAACACACATGTTATTTAAGGGTGATTCCAGCAAAGAGACAGGACTACGATGTTTTGTAAGGTATTAGATTGGGGAAAAGTTCAAGGTTCAATGTTACAGGACCGGAGTGTGTTGTATATGATGTGTAGCAATGTTTGGAGGTAGGTGACACTATAGTAAGTGGACCGGCTGAGTGTTCAAATAGAGGATGGTGCCTGTGTTTAAGTCAAAGAATTCTCGCTAGGGTATTTTCAGAGGTGTTAAACAATGGAGTGACATGGATGCCTTTCTTTAGGGAGATAATTGTTACAATCACACTGAGAGAAGAGTGAAGGCAGAGAGATCTATGATGAGATGTCAGTTAGAAAGCTTTACTGTCAGAATACACTGAAGAAAGCCAAAATAAAAGAAAGGCACTTATGTTAAGAATTCTTCAGGATTTGATGAATACTAATTCATCAATTATCTGCTAAAGGAGGCAAGAGAGGGTTTCCAAAGTAACATGAAATCCCAGTCACACCATTAGAGACTTTATTGTCAACAATGATACATTCGAGAGCAAGTAAAATGATTTTGACTATATTCTTACATAATCGCATTTTATAATACAACCCAAGGCAAATAATGTGAGAAAAACAAAATTCAAGAATTGTGAAAAATGTAATAAAATAATTTAGGCATAGTCCTTAGGACAATTCTTAGCATACAGTAACCATTCCACTTATTTTCTTGAGAGCTATGTGGAGCTTTGTTATATTGATTTAGAAATAGACAGGCTACATACTGCTAATAATCTCTTGTCTCTTTGAACAATATGAAAATACATAACAATTTTCCAGATGATCACTGACACAATTTTAAAATTAACACCTGAACAAAACTCTCAAAAGCAATCTTGTGTTTTATTTTTAAACCATTGTTACTTATACTCTTTTCCAGGGACATGTACCATGCATGAGAAATCAATAACATGAAGCAAGTAATTCAGCAGGCAGTAAGTCAAGGACAGTCTCTAATTCTGCTCTGAACAGTGTCTGGTGCTCTTAGTGGTACTCAAACATAAAATGCAGTCTTCATTTTTCTTAAGCTAAAAATATTTGAAAGTGTCATTATCAAACTCAGGCTGTCAATATTTGATATTGTCTTTCAGAAATAACAGCTAGTTTTCACTGACTATAACTTGGATACTAAATGAAATACTTGATAAACATATCTCTGACCCCATTAGTACATCTACAGGGTCCTTATTTGTGTTGTTAGAATCTCTCCCAAGCTTTGGAAATCGAATACTTGGCTCTAGGTTGTGCAGATGAGATTTTGCTGGGTAGAACATTATTAGGGGCTCTAGGACTTAAACCTGACTAAATAAGTCCTTCCCGAAATTCATCCTACCAATCCAAGATACAGAATGGATGAGAATAATATTTGTACATTTTGCTTAATGATTCACTGACTTGCTCTTATAATTCATAAAATCACCAGTAAAAGAAAGTTGGTGAGGTAAACATGGCAATTATCTGATTCTTTCAACTGACCCTTGTTCATTCTGGCCTGGCCATGAATAGTGTGACAGATATCTACATTTCTCCATGAAGCCTAAAAACAAGGGCAGGGTAATAGTTGGATTTGCTTTTTGAGAAAATTAAACACAAGAAGACTGAATAAAGCAAGCACGAATAACCATCATTAGCACACAGATGATTCATGATATATCATTATGAGTACGTCTTGTCTGTTTGCATTTTTGGTTGAAGAATGGTATACTCTTGCCCAAATCAAATTTTCTGTTTTTTCCCTCTCTCTCAAACCTAGTCAATGCTAGGTACTTAGTTGTTCAGACCAGTGATACACAACTTTTCTTCTATGGCTATTATCCTATCCTCACGCTGAAACTGCCTTTCAAACAAGACAGTAGTGACTCGTATGGGCACAGAATGGACCCTGGCTGGCAGCTTCATAGTCCTCTTGGTTTTATAAGTCAAACAAATGTTCATAGCTATGATGTTGTTCTTATTACATGTAAGGGAAACATCAGTGACCATTAAAGTTAATGGGAAAAGCCATTGATTTCTTAAAAATAGTAAGAATTTAGATGTTTGTCTAAGATAACAACAGTAACATTTATCAATATAATATTGGTAATTAACTTACTTTGATAGTCAGAAAGTTATCATAAAATATGGAAAATGTATAAAGTTTTTGCATGTTTCTATCTTAGTCTGTGCCTAGCACACAATATTAGAATGAGAATCACCAGCAGGTGTATTTGGTGAGATTTATTACTATTATACCAAATCTGTGCATTAAAATGTTTTTTAAAATCTTTGAGAAAAAGTTAAGTCACATTAGGGACCAAAAAGAACACAGTCATTTGTATTAGGTACTCAGTATTTTTTTTTAACAATTTTCACATATTTTGTTGTGTTCATATCTCAGAATGAGGTTAGACTTTTACAGTTTTAAAACTAATCATATTATGAGTTATGTCTCAAGTGGATTAAGCAAACATTGAATAACATCTTATGAACTGTGAGTAAACTTAAAGACTACATGATACTCATTATTATTGATATCCCAACATGGACTTGAGTTAAAGTTAAACGTCTATGATCACAACAAATAAACATAAATGAAGAAATATGTCAATCACATTCTATGCATCCCAATCTAAGTTTATCAAGGAACTAATGCAGTAATGCTCTTTATTTAATATTTCACAGAATAAAGTAAATTTTGCTGCTAAAGATCTTGAAATGATAGTTGCCTCTCTGATCCATTAGCAAAATATAAAAGTCAAAGCTGGATATCACTATCACCTTCTAAAACTGCATTATGTAAAATTTTAGTATTGATTCTTGTACATATCTTATATATTCCCTAATGTTCAATGGTTCCATGACAGGTTGTACTTCAAATCACTTATATCTTTCATCTTGATTTTTAGATACACATTTTAATGCATTTTATTACATTGGCTGTCTGTCATCCTATGGCAATATTATAAATGCATTTTGCATGTTAGAGACAAATTTATAAAAATAATGCAGCAGGAGAGACAAAGTATGAAAGGAGTGAATGTTAGGAATGTTAGGAATGCCCATCATAAGGCTAGATATACAAGTATGAACATCATTAATAATTAAAAAGGGGAGCCGGGCAGTGGTGGCGCACACCTTTAATCCCAGCACTTGGGAGGCAGGACCAGGCGGATCTCTGTGAGTTTGAGGCCAGCCTGGGCTACCAAGTGAGTTCCAGGAAAGGCGCAAAGCTACACAGAGAAACCCTGTCTCAAAAAACCAAAAAAAAAAAAAAAGGGGGGGGAGCCTTTAATATGATCCAGTAAGGTGATTTTTAGGATGATATCTTATTGTTTGTCTTAATCAATGTTCTATTGCTGTGAAGACACTGATCATAACACCTCTTATAAAAATGCATTTAATTGGGGCTTTCTTACAGTTTCAGAGTCAGGTAGGCATGGGGTTGAAGAAGTAGCTGAGGCATCTGGATCCTCAGGCAGAAGAAAGAAAGAGCCACTGAGCCTGGTTTGGGCTCTTGAAATGTCAAAGCCCATACCCAGTGACACAGTTCCTCCAACAAGACCACACCTCCTAATTCTTTCAAATAATGCCATTCCTTGGTGACCAAGTATTCAAATCTATGAGGCTATTCTCATTTAAACCATCATATAACTATATTAATGCACAGTTTACAACTGCTTTGATGTACATTGTCTTGTGAACTCTTAGAACCGCTCTGTGATACAGAGCAGAAGCTATTGCTTACCTTCATTGCTCCAAACTCTTTAATGACTAATACATATGAAAGAATATTGTCTAAAGTTGTGTGATCAGAAAGTAGGAGCGTAAAGATGTGGAGGACTGCTCAGATTTCTGGACTTGTCATTTTGATTTGAAACTGCACTAAAGATCTGTTCGCAGTAAATGCACAATTTAAAACAACACGCATGAATCAAAAAATTGAGCTTTTGCTCTTTTTTTTCCCTATGAATTTAGTAGGGAAATATATTGACACAAATTTATACCTGGAATGATGTGATTTTGAATGACTTAAAAGATAAACGAGGAAACGAATCACATCCTTCATTTAGTCATTTCTTACTTCTGTCATCCTGTCAGCATTTTGAAATGCCTCTATTTCTGCTTGGTTTATCAATGTAATTGCAATGTTTTGCCTACATTTAAAATAGTATATAGTGACTGGTAAATGATCATTTGACTATACATATTTCTGTTTAAGCAGTCCACAGATGAATATTCAGTGAAAATAATGTGGCTATATCATATTACAGGTGATGGGTGAGAGATGCACTAATCTATAGTAACAAAAATAAGAACTCAAGAAGCAGTTTAATGCCATTTAACAGAATAAGATTTTCAGGGCCTCTTCTACAGCCTGTGATCCACACGGATTTTTGCCCCAATCAAAGGTATCAGGCATGAATCTCATCTTTTGGAGAAGGCTTTAAATCTAATAAGAAAGTGGTTAGTAACCCTCATAACATTCATGCCATGATTTCACCAGTGTGTGTATATTGCCAGTCCACTTATTATTATAGCTTGTAGGTTTCATAGCCTATTATTATTGTTTATCACTTTTATCCCCTGGCAGTATAAATAGAATCTTCCACCACTATGTCAACTAACCAGTAGGGATGAAGATTCCAGGTATTAGCTATATTTCTACATGTAACTATAATTCAAATATATGGTTTCTTTAGAAATGAAGTCTTGACATCAAGTTTTGGAGTATAAACAAGACCTATAGCAATACCCAACAATATTTTGTTGGTAATTCTATGGAATCCAATTGATCAACAACCTGAAAAGTGCTATCCCATTCCTGGCACTGGACTTTCAATTTGGAAGCATTTAGTGTTTCGAGAGGCAAAATTCCCCTGTTAAGGGCAATTTCATTCATACTTTCTTTAATTACATGTGTGTTTAGAAACTGCTATACTAGTGGGTTACCATTTGTCCTTTACAAAGACATTAATGTTAGTTATTTCTACCCACACTCCCCATCTTTTACCCTGCCCTCCCACTACATGCCATTTTAACCCTTCGTGTTTAATTTATTCATATTTTTCCTTCCATACTCCCTGCATTCTATTTCCCTCTTGTCTTGATAGCTCCAAATTACAATGGCCCCTTAAGTAGTTTTCTGCCAATTGCTGGTATTCCAATTTTAGCACACTTATATAGACTCAAAACTGGCATTCATATATGAGAGAGAATATATGAATTTTCTAATTCTGGATTACCTCAGTTAAGATTATTATTCCCAGTTTAATACATTTACTTGCTAACTTCAGTTTTCTTTGAAGCTAAATAATATTTCATTGTGTATATGTAAAACACTTGTATTACCCAGTCATCAGTTGATGGATATCTAGGATGTTTCTATTTCCTGGGTATTAGGAATAGAGCAGAAATGAACATGAATGAGCAAGAATCTCTACAGCAGGATACAGAGTCCTTTGGGGATATTCTCAAGAGTGATGACGTCTGAATCATGGATAAACCTATTTTTATCCATTGAGGAATCTCCACACTAAGTTCTATAGTGGCTAATCCATTTTGCACACTCATCAGCAGTGAATTGGTGGTCTCCTTTCCCCACATCCTAATCAGCATTTGTTGTCAGAGTTTTTTCTTTGTTAATCCTCCAGATTCTACCTGGGGTAAGATAAAACTCTTAAAGTATTTTAATTTTCATTTCCTTGATTGGAAGTTCACAATCCTTGCTGCCGCTGGCTTTGGGCAAGGAAGCTTCTTTTGCAGTGATATTCATGACTATAGACTCATAACTGAAAGTGAAGATCATAGAAGGCTTCTGTGATACACTCACCCCCCAAAATAAATCCAGATAGGAAGCTATTGGAGAAAGCCCTTAAACATTGTGGTAAATATGCTGAAGTGTGGCTCTTCACAGTTAATGGCTTCTGGAGGGAATGGCCTATAGTGATATTTTATTTGTGCTGATATGTGATTTTATTTGTAAGTTAATAAATAAAGTTGCCTGGGGGTCAGAGCTAATAACAAGCCATTTACTAGAAGTCTGGCAGTGGTAGCACATGCCCTTAATCCTGATCAAATGGCAGGTAGAGTCTGTGCGTTCAAGGACATAACCAGCTTGGAGACACATGCCTTTGATCTCAATACCAACCATAGAAACCTGGAGGTCTGTATAGACAGGTAGTGAGTAGGAGGTCACATGGTTGGGTTTACAACCAATGAGAAGGCAGAACAGAAAGTCAATAAAAAGAAAGACACAGGAAGTAGATCTCTTTCTCACGGGAAGGACGGCAATGGCAGCGGGTGGTAAGAAGGTGGCCTTGGTCTCAGCTACTGCTCTCTGACCTCTGGGGCTTTTAACTCTGCATTTGGCTCTGTGTATCTTATTTAATAAAACCGTTCAGAATTACATCTACAATGGCCTGAGGAAGAATTCAGTTTTCTTTAAGGGGCAGGGCACTGGGTGTTTGACCATGCTGTGATGAGTATATTGGCAACACTAATTGGTCTTTGTTTTTCTTTCCTTTTTTTTGGGGGGGGGATAGGAGGTGGTTTTCTGAGGGTGGGAGGGTGGAAGTGGGCCTGGGAGGAAAGGGAAGCAAGTGTGATGGGGATGCATTGTATGAAATTCCCAAATAATTAATAAAAAAACATTATGTTTGAGAGGATAATGTTAAGCAATCTAAAAAAAAAAGTATTCCTTAGTCATTTGTGTTTCTTTTTTCTTCTTCCTTTTTTTCTGTTTTTTAAGAAGTTTTCAGTTCCCTCTCCATTTTAATTGTGTTACTTAATTCCTTGGTAATTACTTTTTCAGCTCTTGGTATATTCTGATTAAATCCCTCTGCCAGATGTTTAGCTAGTAAAGATTTTTCTGATTCCATAGCTGCCTTTGACTCTAATGATGGTGTCCTTCGCTTTCTGGAAGCTTTTTAGTCTGAGGAAGTCCCACTTGTTAACTGTTGGTCCTAATACTCTCCTTATCAGAATGCTGATACGAAATCCTTCCCATTTCCTTCTTATGTGTCATATTCAAGATATCACATAAATGCAGTGATATCCTGTGGTAAAATGTGATAAAAATGTAATTGGGTACTCACATAACATTTGTGTTACTCTTGCATTAGAGGGCATCTCTTACAGATAAGTTGGTTTTGTAGGCTGTAGGCTCTTAGCTGAATGAGACTAATGATTACTTTTCTCTTCTCTAGCATATATAGTATCTTCCAGCACTATCAACTCTAGTTAGTAAAGTTGGAGCATCTAATTGAGTACCATGAGTGATGTATGTGTATTGATGTAACCAACCGTCTTATTAAATAAGAAACACAGAAACAATGCAAAAGAGAAAACCAAGAGATCAGAGCTCAGAGCCAAAATCTCACCCTTCCGCCTGCGGTGCCCCAGCCTCCTGAATGAGAGCCCTATTTCCTGTCTGTTCGTCTATTTAAAGAGACAGAACAAGCCACAGCTATCTCACCTCACCAGTTCCACAGCTGGTCTTGTTTCCTCAGACTGGAAACTTCTGTGTCCTCATCCCAATAGCTCTCAGCTGAACTGTGTTGCTCCAAAGCCTGAAAGCTTAACCAGCCAAATGCTTCTAGTTTCTGGTCCTCACGCCTTATATATCTTTTTGCTTTCTATCACCACTCCCTGGGATTAAAGGCTGGTTTTCTGGGATTAAAGGAGTGTGTCACCACAATGCTTGGCTATTTCCAATGTGGCCTTGAACTCACAGAGATCCAGAGGGATTTCTATCTCTGGAATGCTAGGATTAAAGGCGTGTGCCACCACCGCCACACTCTTGCTATGGCTCTAATAGCTCTGACCCCCGGGCAACTTTATTTATTAACATACAATCAAAATCACATTTCAGTATAATTAGATTACCACCACATATGTGGGTTCCACATCATTAAGGTCTCACCATCTGGCTGTATAGGGTGATAAATAACATTGACAATATTCTGTAATATTGGGTGGGTCCATTATACTCACCTGGTCAACAGCTCAAGAAGATGTAACCTATTCCTGGTACTTGGGGTTTTATTTATATGATGCACCCTATTTATATAGCATATATTTTAGGGAGAATACACATTTAGTAGGATTCCATAAAGGATTTTAAAAGGGCTTTAGTATTCTTAATCCAATAATCCTCTTTCCTTTGCCCTGGCCTCCCACCCACCTCTCCTTTTAATCTTCCTATTCCAGTTTCCCCTTTATCCCCATATACCATTTTATTCTAATTCCCCTTCCTTAGAAGATTGCCTTCATTCCCCTGGTACCTCATGAGCTCCTATACCTCTGTGTATATTCTAAATGAAACACACATGTTTAAAACTTAAAAACAATTATTTCCTATAAGAGAAACATGCAGTATTTGTCCTGCATTTGGCTTAACTCATTCAGGATGACTGTTTCTGCTTCTATCTATTTTCCTGCAATATTCTACTGTGTAAATATGTATCATATTTTTTTTATTATCCATTCATTGAGTAATGGACATATGCTGTTTCCAATTTATGGCTAGCATGCATGGTACAGCAATGAACATGGATGAGCAAATATCTCTGTAGTAAGTCGCAGAGTCCTTTGGGTATATTCCCAAGAGTGGTATACTTTATCATATGATAGATCTATTTGTAGCATTTTGAGAAACCTCCACATTGATGTCTACATTAATTTCCACTCCAGCCAGCTATGAAGATGTGTCTCCCTTCTTCATGTCCTTGTCAGAATCTGCTGTCTTTTCCTTTATTAATCTTGGCCATTTGACTGAAGTAAAATAAAATCACAAAGTAATTTTAATTTGCATTTATCTGATGATTTATGGTTTGCTCAGTCATTTGTCTTTCATCTTTTGAGAGCTCTAAATAGTTCTTTGCCGTATTTCTAACTGGACTAATTTTTCTTGCTGTTTAGTGTTTTGAGTTCTTTGTATATGCTAAGTATTCACCGCTTGTCAGATGCAAAATTCATAAAGAGTTTTTCCTATTCTATAGGCTGATACTTCACTTAAATCATGGATTGACATAAAACTTTTTAGCTCTATGAGGTCCTAGTTATTAATTTTTGTGATGTTGACATCTTCTTGAGAAAATTCATTCCTTCACCTACAATGAGTTCAAGACTATTCCCTGCTATATCTTCTATCAGATTTGATACATCTTGCCTTATGTTTAAGTCCCTGATGCACTTGAATTTAAGTATTGGACAGGGTGATAGATACAGATCTATTTTATCTTCTGTGCATAGCTGTCCCTTTTAACTAGCATCATTTGTTGATGATGCTATCTTTTCTCCAGTTTGTATTTTTGACTTCCTTATCAAAATCCAGGCCTCCACAGGTGTGAAGAGTTGTGTGAAGATGTTCAGTTATATCCCACTGACCAACATGTCTGCTTTTTCTTATGTTGCTTTATTACAATTTCTCTGTAAGATAACGTGAAATGTGGAGTCATGATCATTCTAGAGGTTCTTTTATATTGCTGTTACTTCTTTTTTCATCCTTCCTTATTCTGTATTGACCACAGATCCCCTCCCAAATTGGATTTTCCTCCCAATTTTTCTGTTTTCTGCTTCATATCACCTGTATCCTGGTATTTCCTTCTCAACTGCCCAACACTAAGTCTCATGATCATTTTACTTTCTTTGTTTTCTGCAATTGTTCTATAATATATAGAATATATATTCTACCTGAATATTTGAGCTAGGAAGCACAGATGAGAGAGATTATGTGGCATTAGATTTCTGTGTCTGGATTACCTCACTAAAAATTATCTTTTTTAAATTCACTATTTACCTACACATTTCATGATCTGATTTTTCTTTACAGTGGAATAATATTCCATTGTTTATATATACCACATTTTCTTTATTCATTCATTAGTTGAAGAATATTTAGGTTGTTTTTGATTCCTAGTTATTATGATTATGGCAGTAATAATTATTGCTGATGAAGTTTCTGTGGTGTAAGTCTTTTGGGAATACGCCAAGAAGTGGTATATCTGGGTCATATCAGAGATTTATTTTTACTTTGTGAGGGTCATTTGTATAGATTTCCTAAGTGGCTGCACTAGTTTGCATTCCCACCACCAGAGACTGAGTGCTACCCTTTTCCCACACTCACACCAGTATTTGTCAGCTGTTTTGTTGATCTTAGAAATTCTGAATGGGATGAGATCAAATCTTGTAGTTGTTTTAATTTACATTTCTCTAATTGATAAGGGTGATTAAAATTTCTTGATGTGTTTCTTAGCCATTTTAATTTCTCCTACTGAGAACTTTTCTGTTTAGATCTTTAGCCTGGTTTTAATTGGGTCATTTGTCTCCTTGCATTTTGTTTTTGTTTTTACATATTCTGAATATTATCAGCACCATCAGCTCTGTAGCTGGCAAAGATTCTCTCCAATTCTTTGAGTTTCATCTTCACTCCATCAATTGCTTCCTTAACTGTACAGATTTTTAGTTTTGGGGATTCCATTTAACAATTGTTGACCTTAAGTGGCATCCTTTTCAGAAAGATCCGCCTGCCTCTGCCTCCCGAGTGCTGGGATTAAAGGCGTGTGCCACCATCTCCTGGCTGCTTTTCAGGTTTTACATTGTGGTCTTTTTTCCATTTGGTGTTAACTTTTCTTCAGGATGATAAATATGGCTCCAAAGTCATTCCTCTACATGTTGACACCCAGTTTTTCAGCAATAGAAAAAAAAATCCTAAAATTCACATGAGTCCTCAAAAGCTGCCAGAAAGCCAGTGAAATCTCTAATAAAATGAACTATGCTGGAGGGATTACCATTCCAGATTTAAAACCACATAAAAGAGGTATATTAATCAAGAGTATAGTACTGGCATAGAAACAGACATGAATACCAATGGAATAAAATAGAAGGCCTCAATATGAACAAACGCAATTAAGCTGTGTGACATTTGGTGCAGGTGCCCAAAACATACACTGGGGATATGAGAACATCTTCAACTAATGGTACCTGGAAAATTGGAACATAGGATTTTATTTCTCTTTATGTGTATAGGTGTTTTACCTGCATGTATGTTTGTATCCAATTTCTGTGCCTTGTGGCAAAAGAAGTCAGAAGAGGATATCAGATCTATTGGAACAGGAGTTATAGATGTTTGGGAGCCACTGTAGATACCATGAATCAAACCTGGGTTCTCTACAAAAGTAGCAAGAGCTGTTAAATACTGAGCCATCTCTCATGAAATAAACTTGTAAGTCACATACTCTTGATTCTCCAGTTTTCTCTATGTCTTTTGCAAAGTCTCGATTTTCATCTTATTTTTTATTACTGTCCCCTCTCTCATTAATTTGGCTAAATACTTGTCAACTTAGTCTTTTCAAAGAACCAACTCTCTGCTTCATTGATTATTGGGAATTTTTGAATGCTTGTTTCATTGCTGATTTTAATTATTTCATCCCATCCATGCTTTGGGAGCGTGTTGTTCCTGCTTCTCCTTGGCCTTCAGGTTCATAATTAAATTATTAGATTGATATCTAATTTTAAGTGACAGTGCTATAAATCTTTCTCTAGGGACTGTCAACATTGTATCCCATAGAGTCTAGTATATTGTGTTTTCATTTTAATGCAATTCTAAGAATTGTTAAATTCTGTAGATGAATTTCTAAATGATCTTAACAAATAAAAAAACACGGAGCCAGAAATTTGGGTTAAAGCCTGGGAGAAAGATCAGAGGAATAGGAAAAACCACGAGCTAATCTCACCTCACCAACTCTGCAGCTTGCAAAGAGAGCTTCTTCCTGTATACTCACGTTTACATTCCTTTTCTGTCCTGTTCTCTCCTTGGCTCTCTTAGCCCAGCCTCGTCATTTCCTCTTCCTGCCCAGCACTGTCACTTTCTGTCTGTCTGTACAGACCTCCAGACCACCATGGTTAACTAGTGTTGGAATTAAGGCATGTATCACCACACATGGCTCTGTTTCCAGTGTGGCCTTGAACACACAAAGGTCGTGCATGCTAAGTGATAGGATTAAGGGCTTGTGCTACCGCTGCCTGACTTCTTTGTTTACATATAATGGCCTTTTTCCTCGGATCTGCAGGCAAGCTTTATTTATTAAAGCACAAATAAAATATGACCGTATTTCAGCACAAATAAAATATCACCACAAAATTATTTCATTTTTCTTATTCAATTTATTATTCAGCTCTGTGTTGTTTAGTTTCTATGTGTTTGTAAACTTTCTATAGTTGTCAGTTCTATTAATATCTAAATTTATTCTATCTTGTAGTCAGGCAGATTTTAGAGTTGTTTTTTTTTTTTCATTGATAATTGCACTGTTTCCTAACATATAGTCAATTTGAGAGAAAGTTTAATGCTAAGAAAGTATGTGTTCTTATGTATTTGAATGGAATGATTTGTAGATTATTTTTTCAGTACACCTGAGTAATGAATGATATTACTTTACTCCAAGGGTTGTCTGTTTAGCTCTCACACAGATCACCCATCAGTGAGTATGGAAGTCACCCATTGTCAGCATACTCTCTTGTTGGTGTTTAGTTGTGGCTTTTAGATCCCAATATTATTTCATAAAATGAAATTTGGCACACCTGTGTTCAGTGTTTTTAAGTTTAGAATTGCAGTATCTTTTGAGGGGATTGTTCCTTTAATGATTATTAAGTGACCTGCCTTATCTCTTCTGGCTAGTTTTGGTTGAAAGCTATTTTGTCACCTAATAGAATTGCTATACTTACTCATTTCTTATTTCCCTTTGCTTAAAAATCACTTTTACACACTTTAACTTGAGGCTGTGTCTATTGTTGATGTTGAAGTATGTTTCCTGAATGCAATAAAAGATGGGCTTTTGTTTTCTATTGAAATATGGCAGTTTATATCTCTTATTATTGAATAGAGATTGTTAACAACAGTAGGTATTGGGAATAACGGTTATTTATTTTGGTCATTTTGTTGTATGGGTTGTGTTTTTGGGAGCAGCTTTTGAATAACTTTTCTGGAATTGCTTACTTAATCTCTGTGCAACAGTGGGTGTATTTGTCCTTCTCTGCAGACTAGAAGATTCTATCCCACATCCACAGAAGAGCTGATGGGTATACATATATTTCTTTAATCTACTTTATCATAAATGTTTTTATTTTTCCTTAATTTTCAGTGGATAGTTTTGTTGGATAAAATAGTCTGGGTTGACAATTGTAATATTTCATAACTTGGAAACATATTTTCAGGCACTTTTATCTTTTTAACTTTCTACTGAAAAATCATGTATTATTTTGATAGTTCTGCTTATATGAGAATATATCTTTCTTCTTGTAGCTCTTTCTTTTTTGGCCCTGTGTATTTGCTATTCTGTAGGCCTATTGTACTTGGAAGAGTATCTTTCTCTAGGTTCTGATTTTTTCTATAATCTTATTGAAAATATTCCCTTTTTATTAATTAAATTTATTCATTTCTTTTGCATCCTGACCACAGTTTCCCTTCCTTCCTCTCCACCCATTTCCTCTCTGCACCTTCCCCATAATTCACTTCTCTGTTTCTGTTCTGTGGTATTCTTCTCCATGTTCTACACCCATAATCTAAATCCTAGGGCTTTAGAAGGTATCCCAAACCTCTTCTATGTTCTCCTCACAATTAAAACAATGACAAACAAAAATAAACAAATAAAAACTTGTCATTGACCTTTGCACCATGTCATTCACCTTGGCAGAGTAATCCAAATATTCTATCTTGTCCTCTAGCTCAGTTTTCTAATGTCTACAGGAGCCATTTACTGGTGAGGATTACATCGGGGTTCTAAGCATCATTTCAGACTGGGTTTTCTTCAGCAAATACAGCTCTTTGGTGAATCGCAATCTCTAACTTCCTTCCTTTGTTTATCCATCCCTGTTTTTACTTTGAATATATATCCATATATTCTTTCAGTTTGATGAACTTAGTTTTAATCATTCTTTTACATATTTGTGTAATATTTCATCCATGTTGCTTTTATTAGGTGTCGTTATTTTTGGCTTAGTAACTTGAGAAGCCATGTTATCTTATCTTGTTATTTCTACCTTGTTTCTGTTTCTGCATTGAAACTGCACATCTAGAATAATTTGTTGAATAGGTTCTTAATTTCTATATTGTGCTTTTTGTGTAAGTCATCTTTTTTCTTTAATTGCAGGTGTTTACAATATTCTGGAGATGACTATGTATGTTATAATTCGGTCGAGATACCTATTTTTTTTAATGTCCTTGTTCAGGAAGTTATGGAGCTGCATAAATGGGCCTAAGCAGGGGAAGCTGGGATCCCATGGATGGCTTTCTAACAGGCCAGAGTAAGGCAAACATGGTGCCAGCACATCTGGCATTTCCCCTTCCTTCTCCCTTGCTAAACTGTTATATTACATTTCTAAAGCTTGTCACCAAGGTCTAATCCCTTATTTGGCCACTTCCTTATGCCTGACTAAAACCCCAAGGTTCAGCTATCAAAACAGCAAGGTCCAGCAATCAAAATTTATTATTTGGTTACGTTGACTTTCAGCTCCAATCAAGACTTATCTACTCACCCTAGCAAATATTTCCCCCTTTTTCCTAAGAAAAAGAAGGAAAGAAAGAAAGAAGAAAGAAAGGAAGGAAGGAAAGAAGGAAGAAAGAAAGAAAGAAAGAAAGAAAGAAAGAAAGAAAGAAAGAAAGAAAGAAAGAAAACAGTCCTGTATAAATACCAGAGAACACCAAAGAAACTGTCTTTGCCCAGTCCAGAGGTACCCCTCCCTTACATCCCCACTTGCTCCTCCAGGTTAATAAATCTGTGTGCTAATAATTTGGTGTTTGTGTGTGTTCTGTGCAGAATTCAAGGCCCCTTCACCCATACTTTCTGAAAAAGAAAGTGTAGGATGGGTTTCCCCAGCAAAATTTCTAGGAGCTGTAGGCAGGCCTTGTTCAGGAGATTGGTGACAGATGCCTTGGGCATAGTTCCTGGGCTGTGCTTCATATTCTGGATGGATGCAGGTGGATCTAAGAAAATTAAAGAAAGATACCCTGTTTGCTGTGGGAGGCAATACTGAGCACAGCACCAGACTTTCCATACAGTTAGAAGTGATGGCTACAAATCATCAGAAGTCTACTGAAGGCTTGAAGGGTTCCACTGATGGACCTCAGATGGGCAGAGGTGGGAATAGCCACTTGATGGAGGTGTGTAGGACACTGTAAGGACCTTGTTTTGTGGGGCTTGGTCACAGAAGGATTAGAATTGTTACCTGAGGGAGAAGGCATATTCCTTAGGTGGATGGTATGGGGTTCCAGTTTGGGTGAACAATACTACTTGGAGTATTGGGACAAAATTGTATATATTCAGGTGCAAAAAATGGCCAGAAGAGGTGATTAGATCTCCTGGAACTAGAGTTATGGGTGGTTGTGAGCGGACTGACATGGGGGTCAGAAAACTTGTGACCTCTGCAAAAGCAGATGTGTTTTTAACTGCTGAGGTGCCTCTCTAGTTCTTTTTCATGTTTTTTTTTTTTAATTGACTTACCAGAGTCATGGTAACTTCTTGTCACTACCACAAACTATACCCGCCTGGGAAGAAATAACCTCCATTGAAGAACCTGATCAAAATATATTGTATGCATTTGTTTTCACTAAAAATGTTTAAAGATAAAATGAATACTATCCATCCTATTAGCCTATGGGTATGACTGTGGGGTATTTTCTTGATTGCTAAATGATGGAGGATGGCCTACTCCATTGTGGGTAGTGAAACCCTTATGAAGGTGCTTCTGAGTTGTGTAAGAAAACTAACAGAACAGAATCCTGGGAAGGAATCCAGTAACCAATATTCCTCCATGGTTATCCCAATTGCAGTCCTTGGAGTCTTGCTCCAAATTCCTTCAGGGATCAACTTTAACCAATGTAACAAATAACCTCTTTCCTCCTCCAAGTTGCTTTTGGTCAATGTTTATCACAGAAACAGAGAAGTATGCTAGAAGACCTCCTACACGTATTCCTGTTTAAACCTTTCCGATATTAGATACACATTTTTTTTTTCTTTCTTCACAAATTTCTGTAAGATTCAAAGACCAGGCTGGTAATGATAAAAACATTCCATGCAGTTTTGTATCAAACCTGTCTCTGGTTTTGTGACAGTAATCTGTATAAAAAACGTCTCTGCCTATGAGTATATGCTTATGCTTTTCAAGAACATATGGACAATCAATTATTTTGATCAGCTATTAATAGCTAGTAAAATCGGTCTATGTGTGCAGTGTGTGTGTGTGTGTGTGTGTGTGTGTGTGTGTGTGTGTGCTAACATGTGTGTCTGTGTATTCCTTTGATGTTCATGCTGACATCAAACTATGTACTGGTAACAATTTTTTGTTTGTTTATGTGCACCAGACTAGCAAGAGTCTCACTATACTCATCTCCTCTTTCTACGGCAAGAGAAACACGATATTCTCAATCTCATCTTCAATGATTTTATTAGATGATGACTTTCAGGTGGATTTTGGCCAATGTAATATGAGTATATGGATTTTGTTTTCTGTCAAAGAAAAGGGCTTTCTGTACATTCCTTTATATATTTTTTCTGTACATTCCTTTATATATTTTCATACTCCAGCATCTTTGGTATTTTCCTAAAGTAAGTAACATGATCAGTGGAAGTTCCCTAGATTTTTGAGATATTTTTAGAAAGTAAAAAAAAAAAAAAGCAAACAATAGAGTTAAAATGCTTTGAATAAGCATTGATAAGAACTTTAAATCTCTAAAGAAAGAAATTGAAGAAGATATCAGAAAATGGAAGGCTCTACCATGCTCATGGATAGGTAGGATTCACATAGTAAAAATGGCAATCTTACCAAAAGCAATCTACAGATTCAATGCAATCCCCATCAAAATCCCAACACAATTCTTCACAGACTTGGAAAGAAAAATACTCAACTTCATATGGAAAAACAAAAGACCCAGGATAGCTAAAAGAATCCTATATGATAAAGCAACCTTTGGAGGCATCACCATCCCTGACCTCAAACTCTACTATAGAGCTATAGTAATAAAAACAGCTTGGTACTGGTATAAAAATCGACATACAGACCAATGGAATCGAATTGAAGACCCTGACATTAATCCATGCACATATGAACACCTGGTTTTTGACAAAGGAGCCAAAACTATACAATGGAAAAAAGAAAGTATCTTCAACAAATGGTGCTGGCATAACTGGATCTCAATATGTAAAAGATTACAAATAGATCCATATCTGTCACCATGCACAAAACTCAAGTCCAAGTGGATCAAAGACCTGAACATAAATCCAGTTACACTAAACTTAATAGAAAAGAAAGCAGGAAGCACTCTTGAACGTATTGGCACCAGAGACCATTTCCAAAATATAACACCAACAGCACAGACCCTGAGCACAACAATTAATAAATGGGACCTCTCAAAATTGAGAAGCTTTTGCAGGGCAAAAGACACAGTCAATAAGACAAAAAGACAGCCAACAGAATGGGAAAAGATCTTCACCAACCCCACATCTGACAGAGGATTGATCTCCACAATATATAAAGAACTCAAGAAACTAGACATCAAAATACTGAACAGTCCAATTAAAAAATGGGCTAAAGAGCTAAACAGAGAATTCACAAAACAAGAACTACAAATGGCTGAAAGACATTTAAAGAAATGCTCAACATCCTTAATCATCAGAGAAATGCAAATCAAAACGACTCTGAGATACCACCTTACACCTGTCAGAATGTCTACGATCAAAAACACCAATGACAGCCAATGTTGGAGAGGATGTGGAGCAAAGGGAACACTCCTCCACTGTTGGTGGGAATGTAAACTTGTACAACCACTGTGGAAATCAGTATGGCGGTTTCTCAGAAAATTAGGAATCGAACTACCTCAAGACCCAGCGATCCCACTCTTGGGCATATACCCAAGGAATGCTGATTCATTCCATAAAGATACATGCTCAGCTATGTTCATAGCAGCACTATTTGTAATAGCCAGAACCTGGAAACACCCTAGATGCCCATCAACAGAAGAATGAATGAAAAAAATGTGGTACATATACACAATGGAGTACTACTCAGCAGAGAAAAACAATGAAAGCATGAAATTTGCAGACAAATGGATGGAACTAGAAAAAATCATCCTGAGTGAGGTAACCCAAACCCAGAAAGACAGTCATGGTATGTACTCACTCATAAGTGGATTCTAGATATAAAATAAAGAACAATCAGACCACAGCCCATAGAACCATAGAGGCTATATATATATATATATATTATGGAGGTCCCTAGGACGACTGTGGCTTATAATAAATTTCGGTTCTACTCAATTATTGAAAAAAAATATTCAAATGAATGGAAACACATGAACTATGAACCAAAGGCTGAGGGCCCCCCAGCTGGATCAAGCCCTCTGAATAGGTGAGACAGTTGAATGGCTTGATCAGTTTGGGAGGCAACTAGGTAGTGGGACCAAGTCCTGTGCTCATTGCATGAGTTGGCTGTTTGAAACCTGGAGCTTATGCAGGGATACTTGGCTCAGTCTTGGAGGAGGGGACTGGACCTGCCTGGACTGAGTCTACCAGGTTGATTGCAGTCCTCAGGGGAGGATTTGCCCTGGAGGAGATGGGAATGGGTGGTAGGCTGGGGGTAAGCGGAGGGTGTGGGAGCAGGGAGAACAGGGGAACCCGTGGCTGATATGTAGAACTGAATGGTATTGTAAAATAAACTAAATTTAAAAAATGCTTTGAATAAATTTATGTTGAATTGAATGATTGAGTTCTGTGGTTTAATTAATACATAGAATAAAGACTATAAAATGATAGAGCCCTAGTAGTTTTCATTGTTTTTTTCTAAATCAAAAGAGGACAAAATACACCAATATGGAAACATACATTAGACTAAAAGTAAATGGAAATTGGAAGCTAGAAAGAAGATTTTGCCAGGCAGCTGTAAAATGTTTGATTACTGACTTAGTACTGAAAACAGGCCACAGCATTATAGGAAGTGTTTAAAACTAGTTATTTTGCCACCATTTATAAGCTGCTAATGGTATAAAGTCTATGTAATTACAAGAAAAAGAAGATGAAGAATTAGAAATAGTGCATTCTAAACTGAGGAGAAAGTCAGGGAAATTTGCACTGTTGGGAAATCTTCAGCAAAGCTTCAAAATTAAACACATTTTTTGGGAAAGTTCTTTTAAAGATTTCCAGGTGTGTCATGGTCAAGAAAAAGTTCCAGAATCAGTACAGTCTTCTAGTGAAGCCAAAAGATTCACCATGACATACAGACAGACCAGAGTGAGCAGCCATTGCAACCCCTATGATACTGAAGTGAACTTGAGAGTGAGTGGGAACATGACCATAGTATCTTGCAAAGTAGGATCTGATCTGCTCATTGTATCTAAAAAGGATGTGATGGAATTTAGAGGATAATAGCATCATTTAAAAACTGTTAAAACATTTTAAGACTCGAGACTTGTTTTTTAGACTTACTGGTTTATTCCCTGAGAGTCCCAACTCCTTGAGGTAAATGCTCCCTGAAACTAAATTATATGTAGTAAACATTAAATAATCAGCTAGGAAGAACATTCCAGAAAAGTCAGTTCCTTCCATAGAGAAGAGAAAACATATTTAAAGAGTTTTGAGTAATACTCAAGTATAGAATTGCCCAGTATTACATTACAGATATTGCAGAATTACCAGAGAGCAGCGACTAAAAAATATCTGTGCTTTCTTTTCCAAATGTAAGTATTTAGTCTAGATTCCTGGTCTCTGAACATCATGTGTGAGGGTTTGTTTAGTCATCTAACTTTTGAGTCTGGAGTTAGACTTCTGGGAAATAACAGGGGCAATAGGTGTCCTGTGGATGTAGCCATGCACACACACACACACACACACACACACACACACACACACACACAAAATCATGGGGTTTGAACTGTACCGATTGACTGTATGGTACCAATTCTGTGTTGCCCATTCAGAGAGAAAAAGTATTTTCTAAATAGGAGATGAAAGTGGAAATATGATTACTGAATGAAAAGGACGATTTTATCATAGGTATGTATTTTCCAAACTGTTGTAGTTTAGGACCATCCAATTTCACCTGACTAGATAACATTCTGGTTACCAGTACCTTTTTAATGGGAACAAGCAATGGGCACTATTTCTCTGATTATGGAGATATTTTTATCCTTGCACAATTTGTTACTCTTTCAGTTTTATGACCCTAAAGTTGGTAGTAAACTTCTTTAGTGTATCATTTATTTGTGTACCATAACCAAGCAATATGTCAAATCTAAAATAGATTGTGTGTGTGTGTGTGTGTGTGTGTGTGTGTGGCTAAGATGGATAATTTTATTGTTTGAATCATTTAAGTTTTGTGTATCACATTATCACCTAAGTATAGCATAGGTATCCTAGTCAATAAAATGTGTTCTGTTCAGCTAATAAATTTAGTAGGCACTTCGTAAGAATGATCAATGTGCATATAATGAGTATTTTTTTATTTATATAATGGATCATTGACTCTTGGTGGTAAGGCAGATATTATTTTATAGATGAGGAACACCACATATATGTGTGTTCTAATATTTCTAATAATTCTCTAATATTTCCCTGTGTAGCAGACACAAACTTTGGCTTTCTATGCTTTAGTGCTTCTTTGAGTTGAGGTATTTGACTCCATTAGTGACTCACCATATGATCTAATTCAGTCAATGGAACCCATGTATTGTGTTAGAGCACGCTGGTTTCCATATTTTGGAGATAAAACACAACTAGAATACCAGTTGTCCTTTGACTTCTAATTAGGTTTTAAAATCCTGTAATGATATATGCAGAGGAACTGGTGAAGACCCACACAGCACCCAAGCTTGCTGCTTCAGTCTTTGTGAGCCCCTCTGTACCCTGCTTAATTGATTTGGTGCTCCATGTTTTCCTGGTGTCCTCCATCTTCGCTGACTTCTACAATCTTTTCTCCTTGTCTTCCTTGGGGTTACCTGATCCCCAAGAGAGAGACTCAATGCAGACCGCTAATCTAGACTCCCTCTCCATATCATATGGCTGCTGGTGTTTGCATCGGTTCCCCTCTACTGCAGGAGGTCCTCTTTGTAGACCTTAGGTGGTTAGGTTGGTGTTTTTGTAGGACTCTTATCAGTGGAAGAGCAGGTTCATATCTGTAACTCTTTTGCATGCTCTTGGTTCTCTTTTTTCCCTATTGTGTTGCTTGTCCACCCTTGATATGAGGGCTTTTGTCATGTCTTATTGTATCTTTTGTTCTGTTTGGCTGTTATCTCTTAGAGGAAATAGAAGGGGCGTGACCCATAGAGAGAGAGAGAGAGGAGCTGAGGTGGGGCGGGGCAGGGTGGGGGGAGTGCAGGATCTAGGAGGCGTGGAGGGAGGGTAAACTGTGGTCAGGATGTATTATATGAAAGAACAATCTATTTTCAATAAAATAAACAAACAACTTAATGAAAATATTATAGTCTTAAAGTTGATTATTTCCAGAGGTTATCTGGAGATATGGGTTCATTTGTGACCATGACCCCAGTGGAACTCTCAAAATCCACCTGAGGTTATTCAAGCCTCAGCAGCCTAAAAATGTGATAAGATAGGAAGACTAGTATTAGGGAATGATTTCACAATTACTACACAGAAACAAAATGAACAATATATTGACTTGCTGAGAGTAGAATTAAGTTCGCTGGCCTTCAGTTCAGCCATCCATCTGCTACACAGTTTTCATTATAAAGTCATTCTTTAGTTTAGTACCTATCAAAATTTTTAATTTGGATTATATTTGGTATTGAAATAATTTCATTTTTGTTAGCATTTATTTTTCTTGGCGGAATTTATTTTTAAAAAGGATTTCAACTTAAGAGAAATCTTAATTTAAAACCAATTCTCCACAGTTATAAACATTGATGGAAAAAGAAAAAGGACTGAAAAACTGCAAACTGGTTATTTTCAAGAATAATTTTTTCCTCCTCAAGGAAATATGTGGGTTTAATAAATGTTGTTCCTCTTTCTATGCCATTTGGGAAGTAACATTGTCTGTAGCCTGTGCGATGTGGCTCTGCATTTTATTTCCATATTCAATGAAGAGCAGGAGAAATGCCAGTCTGTTACAGGCTTTAGGTCTGCACAATGTATTTAATAATAAGCTGTCCAGTAGCAAAGCAAAGAAGTGTTCTAACTATTTGCATTTATTCTTAATACTTTCTACATTAACTAAACAGAAAAAAATGTGTTTTTATGGATCACCCCTTTCAATATCGTTATCAATGTTCTGTTGTTTCCCTTTGATTACCCACTTTTTAAAATATAATAGGGCTTCTCTGTTATTTTACTGTAAAGCTTTTAGAATACAAAATCACACTTCCCTTTTCTCTGTGAAGTAGATTTAAGGCTTTTTCCCTGAAGTGGCTTGTCTCCATTAAGGAAAAAAAAATGATTAAAATCTTGCTGGGAAAATGAACTTACTACTTAACTAAGTTCAGACAAAAAACAAAACAATCTATAACAATTGTATTTTCTTATATATTCTGTTATGTTAAACATTACTATTTCCTATAGTGTTACTAATCTTAGGGAGAGTTGCATTGTAAGATAGTAAACAAATCATCCTTTTAAATAAAGTCGAGGCCCTGAGCAAGTACAAGATGATATTGATAGAAATGTGGGATATATTCAAAACATCTGAAATTATAAGTTTATTTTTAAAAATTGTGTTTCCTCAATTGTATTTGCCATTTTAATAATAGTTAATAAATAGAAAAGTAGTTTCCAAAGACAGATTTAACGGTTTAACAGGGTTTCAACATACTTTTACTATTTTTTCATTTATTGTCCTGCTGTGGATATTTATGTCTGTGGAGCTTTTGGTTCTTTGTGGTTACAGCAGGTCGTATAGAGATGATTAGACATGGCTGATGCAGTGTTTAGATGTCTGCACTTGCTGTGCTGGGATGGTCTGTATGTCAATTGTTCTGATTGTTAATAAATAAAACTGATCGCTGTGCTAGCAGAAAGATAGCGGACAAAGAGAGAAAATAAAAGGACAGAAAGCAGAAGAGACGCTGAGCGATGACAAAACTGCAGCGCCCATGACACAGCATGTGAAACGTTGGCATGAGCAGTGCAAGATATAGATTTTGAAATGTTATTAAAGATATAAAAAAGTTACAAGAAGCTGCACGGCCATACAGTTGTAAGCAATATAAGTCTCTGTGTTTATTGGTGGGTCTGAGCGGTGGGACTGGGGGTGACAAAGATTGAGTGCAAGCAAAAAACCAGTACAATATCATCAGAAAAAAGTTGTGACAATGAATGAAACATTATATATTATAAATAGTAGTAGAAAATACAAAAGTTATGGAGGAAGCTTTGTCTTTATGTTTTTACCTCTGTTTTCATAATCCTGTATTAAAGGTACCTTAAAAATAAGAATAGAGTTTCACTGCAGTTGAGAAAATGAGTGTCAGGCATCAAGGGAACCTCTCAGTTTGTACAATATCCCATTTCGAAACCTCCTCTCTCTTCTTTTTCTATTGAATTTGTGCTGGAAGTCACAATGGCAGGTTTCACTCACCCTGAAATGCTATAGGAAACTCTGATGTTATACCTTCTCTCAAATTACTATATTTGAAGTTCAAGCTGAAATAAATGGTATCAAAAGTGCTTCACCCTCAGGAAGAAATGGGAAGGAGGCTAACAAAACTCTGGGTTTTACTAATACATATTGACCTCTAAATCAATAATCTTCTTTTCCTTTCCACCTCTAGTATATTTCCCATTCTCAGCACTCCTGGGGAATCTGTGACTTAAAGAGTAATATTCTTTGGGAGCTTTTCCTGTCTATTATGGGGTGTTTAATAATGCACCTAGGTTCTGTCCATATAGATGTCTCAAATTCAATGCACATGAAGTACACTGGGGATGATTCCTTATTCCTCAATGCATGGGAAGTTTGCTGAAGGATGGAACCTCAGTGCTCAGGATATTAACTTCCAAGATGATGCACTGGCTTCTCTTTCTGCAGGTTTTCTATGAGGTCAGTAGCACATGAGTGACACATTATGAATTATGATACTGTGGTCAGCTGTTGTTTGTGCATAATGTGGATGTAGATAAGACATTTTCTGTAAGTACTTGGGTAATAAAGATGTCAGAGTTTTAAAAAGCAGGCTGCCACTCATAAATAGGTATCTATTAAGAGACCAAATCACAGAATGCCTAAAAAAACCCATAATACACTCATCTTAGAAATAAATCCATTTGATTTGTTCAAGGAAAACTGTCGTGTAAGATGAACACATTGCTCTTTGTTGTTGACATTTTAGACATCCATGGGTAATAGTATCAGCATTAAAACTTGTCATCACAGCTTTGCCTTGTACCAGACATCATGACAGTACAATGGTGGCAGCTTCTATTTTAGAATCAGATAGCATTAAGTAAGCATCCTCCTGGAAGTTCAGTTCTTCTTTCTCAATAAATGTTTCAACAAGGCTATTGCTGTTGCAGAACTGTGCCCTGCTCAGAACAATAGCTTTCTTTGTCTCTTTGTATGTGTACAGAAACAGTATTTGAAGATATGAAATGTGTTTTCTCTATAACCGAATAGCCCTATAAGGAGGTACCCTTCCTTCAGGATATGGTAAAGACCCAGCAATTTATCTTCAGTTTTGTAGTTATTATTTTGGTCATGTCCCTTACCAGTCAAGCACTGAAAACTTTACTTAGTCAGTTGTAGTTTGTCCTATAGCTTTTGGAACACACATATCCTACAAGGAAAAGAACCACTTCTATTCTCTCCTTCCTTACCAGTATAATGTCATGGTTACAGTAGATACAATAGATCAACTCTTCAAAATTGATAGGCAGTCTAAGTCTTTCTTCTGTATTAAGATGCTCATGGAGGTAGCATTGCGAAGGACAACTGTAAATAGACACTCTTCTTTGATCCAAGGGAAGCCCTGCTGCTGATCCCCTTTCCAAAGCATATTTATTAAAAGCATATTTGACAAATCACCATCTGGGCATCATTTGCCTGAGGCTGACTCATGTGTTTCCAGGAAAACCTCCTTTAGCACAAAGGCTAAATCTTTAGGTCCTGCTCAGTTTAGTCTATAGACATTCCTTCTGGTGTATGTATGGGCCAAACTGGTGAATTCAAAGGAGGTAGGCTGAGGAAAAGAATCATAAAGTCCCTTGAGTCATTAACATCTGATAATACTCACTTTAGCATCTCTGGAATATGATATACATTTTTGATTGTTTTTCATCAAGTGGCATGGACCCTAAGAAAAAGAGGATCTTTGATGATTCCTGCAGTTCCATCCATTATATCCAGAAAATATAGGAAGACTGTCTGCTATGTTCTACTTTCCCTATAATTTTCACCAGTTGCCCAATACAAATTCTCATTGCTTGTTAGAACAATGTTTTAATTTGACTCTTCAAGACTGTTTTTTGGATTATGCTTTTATTTTGTTCCATGTTTATGCCCACGGTTGCTTTTAACAGTTCAAGTTTGCAAATCTTTGACCTTTTTCTAATCTTTAAAAGGTGCATATAAAACTACAACATGATTCCTCTTACAGAATTTCCTCACACAATCTTAGTCTACTCAATGTTTTTTTTTTTTTTTTGCTCCAAATTCCTCCTACATGGGACTGATTATATTCCCCATCATAATTTCTCCCTCTTTTTTTAATTCAGTATAAGAATATCTTCTTTAAAATGAGATATTTACTTATGAAAAGCCTATTCCATCTGAAGCAGCAAGAATATTAGTTGAAGATGTGTTACATTCATTTATGCTGTGGAATATTTGTTTAACTATACAAAGATGTGTTTCATTCTTTTATGTTGTATTTGTTTAACTCTGTGAAGTTGTGTTTCTTTGCCTGCCTAAAACACCCAATTGGTCTAAAAAAGGCCTGAATGTCCAATAGCGAGGCAGCAGAGGGATAGGCAGGGCTGCCAGGCAAAAAGAATAAATAAATAATGAGAAGAGGGAGATGCAAGAAAAGGAGAAGGAGAGGAAGACTCCAGGGGCCAGCAAACCAGCAACACAGCTAGCCACAGAGTAAGAAGGAAAGAAAAGAAGTTTGAATAGTGAAAAGTAAAAGCCAAGAAGCAAAAGATAGATGAAGTAATTCAAGTTAAGAAAAGCTGGCTAGAAATAAGCGAAGCTAATGCTGGGCATTTATAAAAAATAATGTGTCTCTGTGTGATGAAGTGTGATTGTAATTAGTCTTAACAATAAAAACCTGGAGTCAGATATCAAGGGTGAAAACTGAAAGATCAGAGAAGTAGAACAGAAAGCCAGCCACCAGACTGAATTGGGTGATCCTGTCCCTACAAATCCTCAGACTGAATAGGCCCAGATCCTGTCTTCACCCACCTTTTATTCTGTCTCCACCTCCCAATTATCCTGTGATTGAAGGTGTGAGTTTCCCCAAGTGCTGTGATCAAAGGCATAAGATTCTAAGTATTGTATCAAAAGTGAGAGCCACCACCACCTGGCTTTGTTTATCTTTTAAACTGTTTTTAAACTGGTTCAAACTCATGCAACCTAGGGTGGCCTTGAACTCCTACTTCCTCCTCTCAAGTGCCTGGAATTAAAGGGCACTGCCTGCCCTCTGTGGTTAACTAGTGGCCAGCTCTACACTCTGATCACAGTGTGATTATTTGGGAGCTAGGTGTTGGGCCCCCAAAAGAGAAAACAACAACAACAAAAACAAACTAAAATGGGGCAATAGTACAACTACTATTATAGAAAAATAGAGGTTGATAGATTTTTCTGGCTTCTTATTGGACAACTCTTTTCAGACCTCCTTCTACATGTCACAGTAACTGTTCGCTTTGTTCTCTTCTTACAGATTGTAGTAGTTACTTTGCTTGTTACTCTTAAATATATATATTTATATATTTATTTATATATATATTTAAGAGAAAGGAAGGGCACAATCTATTGTGGAAGAGAAAGCATGGCACTACCATTTATGGTGGATTAAATGTGAATGTCTCCATAAGCTCTTATGTCCAAATACTTAGTCTCTACTTGGTAGAATCATTTGGGAAGGAGTAGGAGGCACAGGCTTGAGGGAGAAGGAGGTATGTCACTTGTGGTGGTGGAGGGCTTTTGTTGCTGGAGGGCTTCTCTCCAAGTTCCATCAAGTCCTGCAGTCCCACAATCCATGTATAAAATAATCACTCAGATGCTTATATTACTTATAAACTGTATGGCCGTGGCAGGCTTCTCGCTAACTGTTCTTATATCTTAAATTAACCCATTTTTATGAATCTATACTTTGCCACGTGGCTGGTGGCTTACCGGGGTCTTCACATGCTGCTTGTCCTGGTGGTGACTGCAGTGTCTCTCCCCTCTTCTTCCTGTTTCCCCAATTCTCCTCTCTCCTTGTCCCGCCTATACTTCCTGTCTGGTCACTGGCCATCAGTGTTTTATTTATATAGAGTGATATCCACAGCATTGATGTTTCAAAAGTCTGGTACCATACCAATTGTATTCTCTGCTATCAAATTTGCCTTTGCTCTGCCATGGACACTAATATTCTGAAGTCCTTAATCTCTTCTATAAAATATCTTGGCCTAAGTAACTAAGATAGTGTTTGAACTTCAGAAAGGAGAGAGAGATGCTGGTCCTCGGTTTATGTTGTTTTTTTTTGTTTTTTACACTTTTTTGGGGAGCCTGCTACCCAGCTCCCAAGTAAATCACACACGGAGGCTTATGCTTAATTTCAAATGCCTGGCCTTAGCTTGACAATTTCTAGCCAGTTTTCCTTATTTTAAATTATCCCATCTACATTTTGCCTCTGGGCTTTTCCCATTCTTTAACTTCTATAAGTCTTTCTCTTACTTCATGCCTTGCTGTATAGCTGGGTGTCTGGCTCCTGGAGTCCTCCTCCTTCTCTGGCTCCTTGATCTTTGCCCTTTCCTCCCAGTTTTCTCTTTCTATATACTCTCTGCCTGCAAGCCCCACCTTTGCCTATCCTTTCTCCTGCCTTGCTATTGGCCAGTTCTTTATTAAACCATCAGATGTTTTACACTGGCACAGAGTTAAACAAATGCAACATAAACAACAGTAGCACACCTTAAAATAATATTCTACTACAAGTTTACTTTCTTCTTATTATTAAGTCTTAGGCCCCAGCTAATAGATAGGTACCACCACATTTAGGGTGACTTTTCTTATCTATCAACCTAGTCCCAAAACTAGCATATACATGTACCTAGAGTCTTTTCTCCTCAGTGATTCTAGATCCTGTCAAGTTGACAATCAGCATTACGCATCACACAGGTAGAGTAATGAATAAACAGAATCATTAAAAGCTCATAATCTACTAATTAGAAAAGTATCAAACTTTTTTTCAATATCTACAAATGAAAATTGAATATTTATTTGTAGACACTGAAACAAGGAAAGCATACTTGAGCGTGTGTGGTAGTGTGTAGATTTTTAGAACAGTCTGAAGATTCCTTAACTAATATATGGCATTTGATAAACCTTAGGAACATAACTATTGACGGAATAACAGATCATAGAACTTTGCTCACCTTCTCAAAATGGCCTTTCAGTGAGTATTCCTTAAAAATCACAAGTATCAAAAATTGCAAAAGTAAATTAATATGCTGATATGCTGTTGAGAGCGAATCAGTTTGGAACTTACATTATCAAGAAGAACAGAGTGTATTTTTGAGGTGAACATATTGTGGAGGTCTACTTACTGACCCAATGGCAGAAATGCTGTGCATTTGCACTACTGTTCTGGCCTCAGTAAATTCAGGTCACCTAGACCCGAACAAAACTATCTTCTTCCTATTTTACTTTTAAAAGATTTAAGTGTGTTTAGGGCCTGAAGGTCTTCCTTCTGTTATTTCCAGTCGCTGTAGTGTTAGAAAAAAAAATCACCAATTGCTAAGATGTTTTCATTAATAAAATGATTACAATAATAGATAGTATTTATTAAATGCTTAGAATATAGCATATAAAAATTTGTCACATTTGGCCATCCCTTGCCCTACATTTAGTATCCACTTATGAGTGAGTACATACCATGTTTGTCCTTCTGAATCTGGGTTACCTCACTCAGGATGATATTTTCTAGTTCCAACCATTTACTGGCAGATTTTATATCATTGTTTTTTACTGCTGAGTAGTACTTCATTGTGTATATGTGCCACATTTTCTTTATCCATTCTTCAGTTGAGGGGCATCTAGGTTGTTTCCAGGTTCTTGCTATTTTAAATAATGCTGATATGAACATAGTTGAGCAAGTGTCCTTGGGGTAAGATTGAACATTCTTTGGGTATATGCCCAAGAGTGGTATATCTGGATCTTGAAGAAGACTGATTCCCAAATTTCTGAGAAACTGCCATACTAATTTCCAGAGTGGCTGTACAAGTTTGCATTTCCAGCAACAGTGGAGAACCAGGAATCCAGTCGATGGGAGAGAAGTGGGATTCTGAGGGTGGGAGACATCGAGATCATGATGGGAAGACATGCAGAGATGACCAGCCACACTGGTGGAGATCCATGAACTGTGGACTAGTGGCTGTGCAGCCACTATGGGACTGGACTAGGCCCTCTGATTATGAGAGACAGTTGTTTAGCTAAACTGTTTGGGGGACACCCAGGTAGGGGCACGGGGATCCATTCCTGGTGCATGGGCAGGCTTTTGGGAGCCCAGTGCCTGTGGTGCAGCGGGAGGGACTTGGACCTGCCTCAGCTCTGTGTGCCAGGCTCTTCTGACTCCCCATGGGAGACCTTGATTTGGAGGATGTGGGATGCTTGGTGGCTTGGAAGGGAGGGCTCGGGGGTGCGTAATAATGAACTTGCTAATGTACTCCAAGGGTGTCCCATCCTTCAGAACATGTCTATGCACTTCTCCCTCTGAAATGGTTAAGTATTGCAAAATGATTTCCTGGTATGGTGACCAAAAAAAAAAAATTTACATTTTTCTCTAAGTATTAGAAGAGACTTTGAGTACAGAAGACTAAACACAAAATAAATCTAAACCCCAACACACGTTATTTTAATAAATTGATGGATAACTAAAATAAAAAAAATTTCAATATAACACAAAGAAAAATTTACACAAAGTTTAACATAATGTATTTCTTTTATGGTGATTTTTAAAAATTATACTCAGATATAGTATTTTATAGGCACTAAAATATAAATAATGCATATCTTCAGAAAGAAATAAGATTAACAATAAACAAATTTATCACTTTTATATACTTTCTCTGATTTCTGTTTTTTTTTCCTTTCTCTCCCTCTTTCTCCCATTTTTTTCCATGACTTCATTCCTTTTTTACCTTTTCATGGTGTTGAGATGAAGATCTTGGCCTTGTGTGTGCTAGCCCAGCTCTCTGTTATTGAACTACATTCCCAAACATTTTCTACATTTAGTGGTTGAATACCATAAAACGTTTCTTGGCAATATTTTATGAAAAATATATCACTTTTATATGCATGTCTCTGAAAACCTTTAATTAAAATATTTTGGATGCCTTGTCATCACAGGTTTGAAATGTAAATTTCAAATGCTTTGTGTATACCAAGCATTACATTTTCATAACCATTGTACCTATTGTATTTATTACCATATGTGCAAAATTATGACCTCAGGATAATTCTATCACTAGAATACATTAGAACAGACTCAGTTATATTTTTCCTTTAATTTTGTCTGTCAGTTTTTTAATGGCTAATAATTTTACTCCATAATTCTTATAATAGAAGTAAAGATGGAAAACATTTCTAATGAATTGTATTTTTTTGCATTTCCAGTATGAATGTTTCATGAGCATCATATTACCAAAGCTTTCTCCATAAAGTAATGGTTTCTTCTGTACTTATAAATTTCAAACAAAATATTAAAACAAGCAATTTTAGAAATTATTACTATATTCTTCATTTCTCTGATATCATTAATAGAAATTGTTACAAGAACTAAGTGTATATGAAAGTAAAATTACAAAGCAATCTAACATTTAAATACATGCTAAAAACTGTAAACATATAAGCCCATCAATAAATTAAAATTGAAAAGGTGTTTAATTGTATATGATCTGTTGATTTAATGTGTCATATTATCATATCTAAAAGAGAAATATTATATAATTATACCAGTAAATTTTATATTTGTCAATAATCCTTAAATTGAAAACTTATTTAAGATAGGAATGAAAAGGATATTTCTTCATTACAAAATAGAAGTTGCTATTATACTAAATATACAAATATCCAAAGCAAATTATATCCTATGAAAATCTAGAAAAACTTAGGAAATAATGAAAACAGCAGAAGCATGGGAAAACAACCCGAACACTTTCTTAGAAAAATGTCCTTAAGGCTCCTGTTAGCCTTGTATCAAACAGTCCAGCACCAAGGATGTTTCCATTTAAGAAGACAAAATTCACCAATGGGACCATTATTTTTTAAAACATTATTCTGAAACTTCCAGTATAGTCAGAAATAAAAACTTACAGTTTAAAGTGGTGTATAAATATTAATTACTAATGACATGATTTTCTACCTTACAAATCAAAGAAAATTATCTAAAAACCTATTAATTCTTAACAGTATGTTCAGCATAGGTGAAATGATCATAATGAAGAGAGCAATCTATCATGCAACAACAGTAATAACAAAAATTACAAAATTACAAAAATTATAAAATAGAAACATCATGTCCTCCCTCAAATAATGTAAAAACAAAATACCATCCTTACCCCATTTTTACCGTAGGGTAAATTAAACTTGAAAAAGTAGTCTAAAAATTTTGGGTGTGCACACACAAATATACAATATATAGTGGGGGATGTTCTCCCTCACACTCACTAAAATGTTCACAAGCTCTGTTAATAAAGGAGTATGGGAAAAAAAGGTGAATATAGGGATAGATAAGCACATGAGTGATGAAAGTGTAGCAGTGGTGGCATAATTACTTATTTAATGAACCTCAAACTGGCATTTTAAATAAGCAGGGTGACCAAGTAGATTCATCCATAAATGCCAGTGAAATAAGAGTCTAATAGAATGCATCCCTACATCATGTTTTATACCAAAATAAATCCCTGATGGATTAAAGACTCAGGGTTATTTTCATTATATTTAATCTTTAATCCTCAGAAATTTATTTGCTAATACCAAGTGTTGGTGAGGGCATGTCAATCAAGTGAGAATTCATGCAAAAATTTCATGAAAGCAATTTCACAATATGGACCCAGGGAAGAAAAGCATTAAAAAATGTGTCTCCTCAGAATCTGAGTCAGATGTAACCTGAAAGCCTCTTCCTTGTAAACTAGATTTTATAGTCCCAGAAGGTACTATACAAGCTGCCACAGGTGGGAAGAAGCCAATAATCCTACCTTGCTATGGTGCCCATGTGTTGCAAGATTGACCATCAGGTATGTCTTAGTCACTGTTTTGTTGCTGTGAAGAGACAATGTGACCAAGGCAACGCTAATAAAAGAAAGCTTTTAATTTGGGGCTTGTCTAGTTTTACAAGGTTGGTTCATTATCAACATGGCAGGCAGCATGGTGGCAGACAGGTGTGGTGCCACAGAAGTAGCAGAGAGCTACATCCTGATATCCAAGCAGAGAGAGAGAGAGAAAATCTGAGACTAGGATGGGCTTTTGAAACCTCAAACTTACCCCCACCCCATTCCAAACAATTCCTCTAACAAGGCCATGCCTACTTCAACAAGGCAATGCTTGCATGGATCTGTGGGAGGCATTCTTATTCAAACCACCACAATGCAATAGCGGCACTCATAACTCAGCAGCAGTCAACAGCAATATAATTGCAGTTAAGGTCCACTTAACTGGAAAGAAATCATGTCTGAGACTTGAAACCTCCCCAACTTCTTCCAGCTAGTGAGATTATAGACCTCCGCAACCACTTTACTAAATCAGCATAATACCCAGCTGCATTATAAATACTTGCCTTTATATACACAGGTAAGTTAGCTCTCAATCCTCATCAAGGAAACTTCTTTAGAACAGATGCAGACCACCACAAAACAGCACAATTGGTCAAAACATAATGAAATCTGATCATGAGGTACTCAGACCCAGGGTATACAACACAACTCCTGCTCCTAAAACTCATGGGACATCATGGAAAAGAAAGAGCCTATAAGGAAGTCTGCTCTGGGATTGTGTTTCTCAGGAAACAAAGGGAAGCTACACTCATGATACCTCAATGGAGCTACCTAAACACAAGTGAACACAACACTCACAAAGATGGTTTCTTGGCAGGGCAAATTTAATGGTGTTCTGCTCCCAGACAAAGAACTATAGGTAACTAACCATCTCTGAGAAAGGAAGAATTGGTCTCTTACAGAGATGAGCTCTGTAGGTGGTTATCAAGTTCCAAATGGTCATCCTCAAATCATATACATATAAGTAACACTGAACAGCCTCAGAGACTGTATTTAGATATCTATATATCTATGCATTCATACACACATACAGTAATAACATTAAATAAAAAGATGCAATGAATTTGAGAGGGAATGAGCAACAAATGGCGAGAGGGAGAAGGGGGAAAGGGAAAATAATATAATTTTGCTTTAATTAAAATATATTTAAAATAAAATAAGTTAAATTGTGACTACCAAAATCTTCAAAAGTTATGCTGTTTCTCAGACCTCTTGAAAAAACTCTCTTTCTCAAGACCAAACCTTAAAAATGATAGTATTCACAGCATCCAGTGTTCTAGGCAGTGACTTACACTGGTACTAGAATGGTATGCACTGTCTTATTATAGGACAAAATATAGAAGGTTTGTAACACATGTATTTCATGGAAGGAAGATACATATTATCCAAACAAATTATGAATCAAAATCCGTCCCCCAAATAAAATAATAAAAATTTGAGCAGAGGCACAAAATTTTAATGGAGATAAAAGAACAAATTTAAAAGCCTTGGCTATAACCCTGTGAAAAATTCTAAATAGGCTCTAGAGAAGAAATACCTTGGACAGCTCAGCATTTAGATGGGTCTTGTTGGACTTTGTAGGCAAGACTTCAGTGAATATCTCATTGTAAAGTTCTTCTCTATCATTCCCCCAAGAAAAAAGGACGGATATGAGTGTGTATGGAAAGATGGGTAAAACATATTCATGGATGTGTATATAAAACATTTCATTTCATGTTTAAACCTCAAGCTGTTTTTATTTTCTACACTATCTCAGAAAGCATTAGCCTGAGACACAGCCAGGGACTTTTGCCAGACATTTGCATTGTTAATGGCGTGGCCAGCATGGTGGTTACAGATTCAAGTTCTATGGAGTCAGCTAGAAATCCCAGAAGATGTGAAATTAACTGTGTGGTATATTTTAATATATTAATGCTTCTAAATAAGTTTTTGAAGTTCATATGAATTGGTTGTCCTTTTGACTAATTTCTTAGTGTGTTTGATAGAAGTACAGTGTAAAGTCTTGGTTTTGGATTTACCAGGATTTTTTTTAAATTCATATATTGACATTTGCTGGATATTTGACCAATAACTTTTAACCTCTTCCATCCAGAATCAGCCTCACCTTCATAATGATGACATTAATGTCTCCATTTTAGAGTTATTACGGAAACTAAGGAATGATTCATGAAATGTGCCCAATATGAGCTTGCCAAGTAAGAGGGGCTCTGGAAGTGCATTTTTATGACTTTTATTATGAACATCTAGAAAATAAAGATAGCACCTAGAGATGGAAAATGAACTTAGAATTGTAAGATTATGACACAAATTTGTTACATATTCAGCTGGAAAGGGAGCTGTCATGAATGGATGCATCGAACAACTTGCAGTTATTTCTTTCTAATAAGAAGCTTTTCTTGCTGTACAGGAGGGGATAGGATTAAGATATGGAGACTCATAAAATTCAGGAAGATGCACAATATTGATCCACAAGGTTTTAAAAGCAGTAAATAATTTCTGGAGGAGGAGCCTTTTTAAGTTCTTCAGTGAGCTCCGGCAATGCTGCTTTCATGGGTCCTCACCCATGATGGGTTGGGATTTTTGGTAACACAAAATGCTTTAAAGGATCCATGCTCCTGTGAGTAACCTCAAAAAATTCACTGAACCACCATACTAGAGTCTGGTAGAATTGTTTTTTTGGTTTGTCATTTGTGCTTTATGTCTGGGTTGAAAAGATCTTTATTCACATCTGGCCAGGAAACATAATGAAATTCAGAAGCACATGCAAATATAAAACTATCATTAACTGATGGATTCTATTACCCGTTCATTATCATAATTGACATCATAGTCATCAAAGGCTTCTGTGCCTCTAAATATTAACTGTAGCAAGTAAATAAAACAGCTCCTTAAAATTATCCTTCATGTAGCACTGTTATAATCTCTCCTTTTAAGTTTTATTTTATATATGTTACATAAAAATACAGAAAATGTCAATTACCAAAGGTACCTTTTCAAGAATTACATTGTACTCTACCTGCAGAGACAACCAATGCTACCACAGAGGGGTCAAGCACATCACAAGAAAACCCATAGACTCAACTAACATGGGCTCATAGGAGCTCACAGAGACTGAACTAACAACCAGGTAGACTGCATGTGACTGGCCTAGGCTCTCTGCATATATGTGACAGTTGTGTAGCTTGGACCTCTTGTGGGACTCCTAGCAGTGGGAAGAGGAGCTGTCTCTGGTTCTTCTTCTGACGATTGGGAACCTATTCCTCCTACTGGATTGCCTTGCCCAACCTTAATACAAGGAGGGTGCTTAGTCTTCCTACAACTTGATATTCCATGTTTTGTTGATAACCATAGGAAGCCTGTCTTTTTCTGAATAGAAGCAAAGGAGAAGTGGATGGGGGTGGGGTGGGGAGAGGGGAGGGGCGAAGATGGACTGAGATGAGAAGAGGGAGAAAAAATGTGGTAGGGATGTAACATAAATAAATCTAAAAAAAAGAAGAAAGAGAAATAATACATTTTCAAAGCACCTGAACTATCAGTTATGTATGACTACACATAGACTCAGAGTTTTATTTTAACAAGTAGTGTCATATCATCCTGCTTTGAAGACTCTGTGGTACCTTTCCTTTCAGCTGTACATTTTGTTTTCATAGCCTCACACTTTCAAAATGTTACATGCTATACTATTCTATGTAATATGGTGACAGATAGGAATAGCAACTCTAAATACTGTTATAAAGTAGCTGGAGTCCAGAAAGCTATTGTAATTTTATTTTACAGAACAGAACAAGATATTCTGTTTACATTTTTCATCTGATTCTGAACCCACATTGTCATTCCCTTTTGAAACCATGGAAAACCATGGTTTGTAAAATGCTATGTGAACTTTGAAAATGCTGACTAATACTATAATCATTTATCTTCACATAGTAGAAACCCTTGACTGGAGAAGGCATTGTTTTATTTTCCTGATATAGTAAGGGAAGTTATTGTGTTTCTGGCAGAAGCTATTGCTATTAATTCTCCAACCTTTATGACCATGAACCACTGCCCTCAAATTTTTTTCTTCCCATTTTCATCAATACAGCTATATATAATCTTGCTTTTGCAATGAGAAAACACAGACCAACAGTGCATTATCAGTGGCAGGCTTATGCAAAATTAAACATTACCTGTTGACTTGAAGAGACCTTCATGCCAGCTCTGAATGTATAATGTTTATTTCATATCGAGCTCATTAATTTAGCTATTTGAAGAAAATCAGCAACCAATGCGACCATCACATGTTTTCTTTTAGTAACTAATACTTGACAATAAAACTTTCCATTCTTTAACATTAAAAGTTTCTAAAACCTAATAAAAATCTCTTTCTGAGCTAGATCCTATAGCTCAATCAGTAGAGCACTTGCTTAGGATGAATAAAATCCTGGGTCCAATATGCATCCCTGGATGCTATCAGGCATTGCTGATTGTAGAGGTCTATGTTGGGTGTTTACAGTTTCTTATTCTCACATTCAAGCAACTGAAATAAAGTCACACAAACTGCAAAGAAGCAAGGCAATTTTATTTTTTTAAAAATGTGTAGTACAGACCAGAAATAAATCACTGTCAAGACTGACAGAGGATTCTGTGAGTGTGGGAGTACTCAAGGACTTTGATTATGATTTGGGATTTTCAAGAGAAGAACTTTTGGTGCTAGGGAGCATAATCTGGGTGAATCTCTATTTTTATCGACAGGCTTAGATGATATAAGCATTTGCTCAATACACATTTGGCTATAGTGCACCTAATTTTGATCATGTGTATATATAAAATTATGCATAGGTCTGAGACTATATCAGTCTGGTTTTTCATGGTATAACAAAACACCTAAACAGGCCAATTTTCTATTTTAAAAGTTTTATTTATCTCCGTTTTGGAGGCCAAAATTCCAGATAACATGACATGACCTGGCAAGAGTCTTGTGGGTGGCAGTGATTGCTGGATTACTTGTGGGTAAAAGGATCTCATCTCAGTAAAGATACCAGTCAGAGGAGAGAGTAGGTTCAGACTCCAACTTTGTAGCAAGAGTCCTAGGAGAAATAGCTTCACCAGTTTTAAGGGAGTTCCCCTAAATGACTTCCCATTAGACCTCTCAAATGTTCTCTCACAGGCTAGTTACATAACCTTCAGTTCCAAGACCCAAGCATATAACACATAGTGGAACCTGAGCCACAGCAACATCTTAAAAGTAGCAACCAACATGATGGGTTCCAATGCTCCAGTGGGTAGGCCCTATATCCATGCATATTTGAGCAGCAGAAATTAGCCTCAATGGGTTAATCCAAGCCTGATCCTCATTTATTTGTACTCCATTGTTTTTGAAGATCTACCTCAGCTATTAAAGTGTGTGTGTGCATGATTACACATGCATGTGTGCATGCATACATTTTTATGTATCTATGTGTCTGTGTATGTGTATGTTTATGCACACACACACACACACACACACACACACACACACACACACACACGTATTCCCATGCCATGGTCCTTTTCTGGAGGTCAGAGGAGTAGAATCTGTTTTCTCCTTCCACCATCTGGGCTCTGAGTCCCAAACTCAGGTCAAGTGCATGTAATATCTGATCCATCTTGCTAGACTGAATTTCGCTTTTAATATGAGAATAGTCATGCTTCTTTTTGCAGAGCTGTTAGAAAGACTACATTTTCTGAATATACTGTCAAGATCAGGCCTCAGTACCTACAATACTCGAATGTAAGCAGCTGCAGTTTCTCTGCCAGTCAGGTCATTCATATTTCCAGGTCATTCCATATTCATATATGCTAGTTTTACAGTTACCCCTCATTGTCAGTTCAAACACTCCACCTATAGTTTAAGTCATATTATTTTATCACCTGAAAGTTATTGAATGTAATGGAAAAAAAGGAGAATAAGATATTTTCAATAAAATTTGACTTATTTGTCTCTAAAAAAGAAAAGAAAAGCATTTTTTAATAAAGAAATTTAAAGGAACTTTCTTGTCTCTGTGTCTTTTTCTCACATCATTTTCTTGTTTCTTTTTTCTTCCCCTCTTCTGCCATATTTTCCTTTCCTTTAATTCTATTTCCCCCTTTCCATTTTCTTTACAAACATGCACATACACACACAAGCACACACTCACACAAATACACACATGCACGCCCAGTTCGAAGCATATATATGCATGTCCATAGGCATTTCCGAACTTATTCTGAAGTTATTTTCTTATTCTCTTCTTTACATTTATAGATAATGTGATATGCTTTCAAAAGATTTTTATGCTAAATTTCAAGAATGTCAATTATGATTATGTCTTCATTTATTTAGAAATTAGTGCTTTTTGCATCTTAGAAAATTACATCTAACATCTTATAGATTACACTCAGATAAATATTATTATGGGGAGAGGGATTGTTGGAAAGATGAGTCACTTGTTCAGATCACTTGCTCATCTGGAAGCCTAGAGTTCAGTCTTCTGTACTCATGTCACATGACAGTTCACAACCATCTGTAACATAAGGGACCCAATGCCCTCTCCTGGCCTTGATGACACCGGCACATATGTGGAAAAATCATATTAGCTTTTAATAAGTAATATGCCTGAGAAAATCTTCATTTAACTCCTGGTAAATTCTGAAAAAATAGTATTCCATATGTTCCTTGGGAATTTTTTAGATAAGCTATTATAATGGCATGGCAGACCTTTAGATTAAGGCTCATACTGTTAAATCCCTAGGGTCTGATGAAGTGCATTTCTGGAGATCTTCTTCCACATAAGACAACTCTTTCTCACTCCACTCCTCCTCTCTTTTCTTCTTCCTGTGCTTGCTTAAGCAGCATATGGTATTTCTTTTTGAGTTACACGTACTCCTATTTTTGCCTTAAGGAAGAGTTGTCAGTCTATTTATGGAAAGCAAAGATTTTTTTCCCTTTGCTCTTGTTCCCTTCTCAAGTGAAATAAAACTCTGAAAATACTTAGGTTAAAAATCTGTTGCTTAAATTTCAGAAACTGTGATGATTAAATAATCAGTTGTGATGATTAAGTAATGTCAGCCCTTTCCTGCCTTCTACTCTATCTGGTGAGAACTTCAAAACCTGTTGTGAAGCCTGTGAATTTGAGGAATGTCTCCTTCATGGGGGGCTATGACTTAGATGAACAATACTCTGAAAGAAAATCTGAGAACAAAATCTTCCATCTTATTTTTCTGCAAAGGCACAACATCAGGATCTGTAAAATAGGGTACTGGGAGAATGTGGCATCCAATTCAAGTTGTTCCTCAGCCTCCCAGGCTGTCTGAATCCTAACTGATAGTCACTGACCTCAGCTTGTCCTTGAGCAAAGAGAGCTGCAGGGAGAGAGTCCTGGCAGTGGCAAGAGCCAAGTTTAAAATAAAGAATGCTGCTGTTCCCAGCTCTTCAAATTCCAGCTTTCAGAGTACCTGAGAGGCAGCACTGGTCTTCTAAAGAATTAACAGCATTTTTTGATAGCATTGTGCCCTTCAAAGAAGGAAGATGGATTATTTTCTCATTAGTAGATAGTAACAAAGAAGCACATAGACTTTTAAAAATTGAAATTTACTTAAGAAAGATTTTCATGATCTTTTTGGACATGGTTTTCAAATGAAGTGACTGAGAGATTATTTACAAAACTGACAAGTATAAATATATCATATTTTGGTGTATGTTTATAATGTACATTATATATATGTGTGTGTGTGTGTGTGTGTGTGTGTGTGTGTGTGTGTGTGTGATGCATGTTCATGAGTGTAGATGCCTGCATTTCAATGGCCTTCTCTCGGTTTCTACCTTCCACTTTTGTTGAAACTGAAACTGTTCATTGTTGTCTGCTGGCTCTGTATGCCAAGCTAGCATGCCTGTGAGCTTCCAGTGATTTGCTATCTCTTCCTCCTGTGTAACACAAAGGCTGAGGTTATAAACATGTGCTATCATGCAAAGTTTTATGTATGTTATAAGTATTCAAATTCAGATGCTCACTCTTGGACATCAAGTACTTTATACATTGAGCCACCTCTCTAGGGTGTACATGTAGCATACCAAATGCAAATAAATGGTGGGGACTTACTTTTCATTCATGATTTCTAAGAAGTGGCAATTTTTCCTAGTGGACAGAAAAACACAATCTATTTATATCGTATAGATATCAGTGTTATGGGTGCTTTCTTTCAAACACTAAGTAAGGTAAATCATGAAGGAGGATGTTGGAATGGGCTGTGAATGAAGTCAAAGATTATCTTTTTGTAACCTCTTTTGTTGTTGGTATTGTTTTTTGTTGTTTTGAAGAGGATCTTGTTTTAGCCTAGGCTGACTTTGGCTTCACTCTGTACTCCAGGCTGGTCTTAAACTGATAGGAGCCTCAGCCTTTCAAGTGCTGAGAATCCAAGTGTAAACCACTTATCAGGCATGAAGGCCCATATTTCTATGAATATTAATTTATCATAGTGTATCCTGGTTATGTTTTTAATGAAGTTATACATACAGTTCATATAGTCATATTGGATTTTTACATTATGTATGCCATCCATATACAACAAACATTCTTCCAGCCCCTGATTGGAGATGTTGTTCTGTATGCTGTGAATATGTGTTGCACTGATTGGTTGATAAGTAAAGCTGTTTGGCCAATGGTGAGGCAGAATAGGGTTAGGTGGGACATTCTAACTAAAGAGGAGGAAGGAAAAAGGCAGATTACAGGAGATGCTGCTAGCTGCTGCCATGAGAAGCAAGATATAAAGTACCGGCAAGCCACAAGCCACGTGGCAATGTATAGATTTACAGAAACAGGTTAATTTAAGATATAAGAGCTAGCTAGTAAGAAGCCTGCCATGGGCATAGTTTAAAAATAGTATTAGCCTGTATGTATTTATTTGGGTCCAAGTGGCTGCAGGACCAGTGGATGAGAGAGCGTTGTCCTGATTGTGGGCCAGGTGGGACACAGGGAAACTTTATGCTACAAGCCCCCTTGGGTGATCATAGTGTGACACAAATATTTTATTTGATAAATTCAGTTCATCCCATGGGGCAAGTAGTAAATATCCAAGACCCAGCTGCAAACTTACTTCAGCCTCCATGACTTTCTCTCTTTCTTTGACTGGTTCTATACCTTGAACATATCACACTGGCATGCAGGGACTTTTACAAGGCAGATGATGAAGTGGTTAGTGCAGTTTGCAAAATTTTTGTATACCATTGTGTTCCATCCCAGTGAGCAAGTTCTGACCAGCACTTTGGTGAGTCTGGCCAGACTGCAGAGTTGTGCATGGCTCATGTTGACAGAGTAGTGGGCATCAATCTGGCAGAAAATAAATATCCTCTTAAACACTATTATTTGTTGAAAATAGAATCAAGGCATAAGTAACCAATAATTCAAGAAGTCAGGCTAAACTTCACATGCATTTTAGTTACAAAACTGTTTTTTAAAATTGGACTAATCAATTAAATTCACATGAAATAGCCTTTAAAATTATCAAACCAGTTCTTTTATATTTACCCTGAAGTCACACAGTTCTTAGCCAATTTTTGGAAGTGATTAAGTATGTATATGGATCCAGAAATCTTCATTTTAAGTGGTAAAGTGGGAACTGAGCAAGAAGTGTGCTATTGAGTGAGTTCCTCCAAACTATAGTTAGTTGTTTATGGATTCAAATATTATTGCTCAATATGTGCAAATGCAGTATAAATTACTCTAGTGTGCAGACAATATGAAACCACCAATTTACTTCTCCTCACCACAGCATTAAATGTCAAGGTGTCAAGTTGTCCCTTCAGGTTTCATTGGCAAGCATAAATTATTGCTAATAGAGTACACCAGTGAAATTTCTGAATAACAGATGACTTCGGAAAGCATCACTTCCAGAAGGAGCTATAGGACACTTGAGATAATTTATGAAACAAATATTTTCAAAAGCTAGTCTGCTCAGAAGGTTGATTCCTAAATGTAAAATAAATAACTGATGAAGTTCTGTATATTTAACTCATCTCTTGCAATTTCTGTCAAATATATCCCTCAGGAAGTCACAGCTCTGGCTGTAAATCTTCAACGCAAAGAGTCCCCGAGAGTATAGAGGAAAATTCAACTTCACAGGAAGCTAACATTCCTGGTTTTATGGATTCCAATGTTATTGTTTCATACAATATTCAATATTTGTTTCACATTCTTCAATATCCAGAGCTAGGATAAGATAGAATCCCTAACATCCTGAGTGTATTTCCTTACCCTTGTCTTCCCTGTTTACTTTGAAGAGTCTACAGAGGACATGAATATAGGCAGAAAATATCTCTGTCAGTTTGGAGTTAAACATTTCCTAAAACATATCTAACAAATTTATTAACTTTTGAAGCATATTCTAATGGTAAATTATTTGTGGAAGCTTAGAGGCAATTTTAGTTTTAAAGTTTAAACAACTGGGTTTAAACAAAGTCATCAACTGGGTTCATGTGTAGCAAGAACTGGACTAACAGAATTTAGGGAGAGCTAAGAGTCATACAAACCTGCATTACTCTCTGAATTGGTAATTTCCTCCACAGGATTTCACATTATGAAAAAACAATTCAAATAATGAACTTTCAAATACATAATTATGAATGTTTTAAAATATTAAGTATGAAATTATAGCCCTGCATTAATTAACAATGGAGATATAATGTGAGAAGCATTTTGGTATGTAACAAAAAATGTATGTGTACAACATAAGACAGCTATGACATCACTAGCAGATACTCACAAGGGAATACTATCATCCAGCTGCTCACTGACCAACTACTGGTATGAGATTCATAACTCTATTTCCTAATATTCATGGCTAGAAAAACCTAGGATACTGAAAGCAAATGCTTATCAAAGTCCTTTTGGATTTCTTAATATCTACTTATTTGTTATAGGTGCTAATTTTTTAGTTTCTCATTCACTTAGCCCATGGATATTCATAAAATAATCAACTTGGTACTTCTTCTTAATATCCAAAACACTGAAAATTGAGAGTATCACACCACCAGTTTGAAATTTGGCACAGAAGTATGTTAGCTAAAGCTAACAGACCAGGTTATGTGGACCATACATGACATAGAGTAGCCTGAAATCTTGGCAGTGAATTTATAAGCAGATCAATATATAAGATAAATTCAAAGTACTTTATCATCCTAGGACTTCAAAATTAAGCTATCAACTAACAGATGTGTCACTAATATTTGTTAACAGAACAAACTAATTTAAGAACATTTCATGCTTCTCTCCCCACAGGCTGTGGACAGTTGTCCCTACGTGTACTGGGCTGTGAGTTTGATTCCTAGAATTGAAATTCAACATCTTCTCAAATGTTTTAATGTCCTACTCCTGAGAAACAGGCTTCTTAGTTCTGCCACCTAACAGATAAACAGCTTTCCTTAAGCATCCTGATCTCTGAGACTGTTTTATATTCTCTTTTCCAAATTATAAAACCAATAACAACTAATTTAAAGGATTGTTTTGAGGGATAAAATAAATTGTGAAGTTTTACTCTGGCCAGTAGAAGTTTATTTTTCTAGAAGTGCTTAGTGCGAACTGTAGTTTATTTGTATCTCCCTGTTGTAGATAAATGTGCCCCATTTGTCTGCTTTTCTTAGTCAAGGTACATCATATTTGGCCAGTTGGCTCTACCAGCTTCTACATCCTCTTCCTTCTGGAGGTTCAGATGACTATGGCTTGCTTCTGTAGGTTCAGGTGAATGTGGCTTGTTAATAGGTGAGGCTTGCTCATTGTAATTTATGACTCTGATCTTGTTCTCTTGTCATCCAGCTGCTCTTACTAAATCTAAGGCTAGTGAGATGTCACTTTGATGCCCTAAATCAGAAATGCTTCCCTAATATACACAAAAAAGAAGGCAGCCCTGCAGTTGGGTCTCCCTTGTTGTTCCTCATTGTACACAACTGACTTCTGGCTATCCAGCCAAGCAGACATTGCAGATTGCATAAACCCTACTTCCTCCCCACTTCTCACATCCCTTAGGATAAACTTCACTTAGTGAAGTTTGCACATGTTTCAGGTCTCATAGAAGACTTTATTTCTTTTTATGTGTTTTCCTCCTGGAACCAGAGTTATGGATGGCTGTGAGTCAGCATTCTGGGTTCTGGGACCAGAGTCAGGTTCCTCTGGAAAATGAGGCAGTGCTTTTAACCGTCAGCCTGACAACTGTTTCTTGAAAACAATCACCTGGTTTGCCACAGTGTAGGAGAAAGAAATCTGTATTTAACATCTAACCATGACTAAAGAGGGAAACCACAGTAAAATGAAGGCTTATGGGAAATCATAAGACCACTAAGTTTCAGATACTGCATAGACATTTCCAGAAAGAACATCAGCATTGATGGTTTGGCAACACTCTTCTTTCCATGGCAGATGTGGGCACATCTGAGAGGCAGCATAGGCTCTCAACTGCACAGTGTATTAGAAGGTCTCTTCAGCCATTCAGTAGCCGACAGTGGAGTCTTCAGGATTTTTTTTTCCATTTTTGTGTATGTTAACAATAAAATTATGTATACAAAAGCGTCTGGAAAGGGAGCAATCTTAGCATTTCAGGAATTTGGATCATAATCACACTTTAAGGAAAATATTTTTGTTTTAAAACAAAGCCAAGGTTTTTCTTAATTCATTGAACTTCAAAAGTAATAATTTTAATTTTCTAGATGTATTGTACACATATTTTTTCCTTAGAAAAATAATCCTAGTTTATTGGTTGTATTTCTTACATCATTGGAGAGACTAATTTCATAAAAATGCAATAATTTGGGTACAAAGATAAATTGTTAAACTGTTACTAAGATATGTGCCACAGCAATCATGGATCTTCATCTACTTCCAGTTGTATTTGAAATACAATTTTAAGGTTTTCTTTGATTCTTATTTTTTTTCAATTTTACTTTAAGGTAGTTTATTTAGAAATTTTTATTCTGGCCATGATAAAAGATAATCTCTGCAAAGAATCTTAAATACAGAGTTTGCATCTCTGTGTTTGGAGATATTTTATACCTTGCTATGAAGTTAAATAGATTAATGGGGAGGAAAGAAACTGTTGAGTTTATTTAAACCCTTTCAGAATTACTGCTAAGATAAATACCTGATTACTGTGATAAAGAAACTCATCAATGAGATTTTACTAATATTATGGAGATACAGCATGGAAATTGAATTAGCATTTTGAGGCTAGGTTTTCCTACAAGGAAAACAAGGATGCTCAGGCAATATCAGACAAATGTCTTTGGGTATCATTTTATTGTGTCATGGATGTTGTGAAAATTAAATTTCTTAAATTCATGTGTTACTAGTACAGTGTTTTTGACAAGGTAAAAAAAAGAGATTAAACTATTCTTAATATTTACAATTAAGATAGAGAAAAGAATCTCTTTGCACATAAGGAAATGCAGAAAAAAATGAACTTTAGAAATATTTTGTATTGTCCAAAGTTATACTATTTGTAGAGACAAACTTAGATTCGACCTATTTCTGTTTGCATTTGATGCTCTTGTTACAACTTCCCATAAAAGTATCCCCCTGCCCTGTCTGCTTATGTCTGTCTATCCCTACCAACTCTTTTTCTGTTTTCCCTTGTTCTCTTCCACTATTTTTCTTATCTGCAATATAGACATATTTTTATTTTAAAACCATATCTTTATCTTTGATTCTATTTTCAGTTTCCTAGAAGGATGAGCTGGGGGACACATTGTCAACATTTCACTTAAAATTATTTTTTCCTTTTATTTTATTTTATAATACCATTCAGTTCGACATATCAACCATGGATTCCCTTGTTCTCCCCGCTGCTGCCCCCCTCCCCTTCCCCCCAGCATACCCCCATTCCCACCTTCTCCAGGGCAAAGCCGCCCCTGAGGACTGAGATAGACCTGGTAGACTCAGTCCAGGCAGATCCAGTCCCCTCCTCCAGCGTCCCTGCATAAGTCCCAGGTTTCAAACAGTTAACTCATGCAATGAGCATAGGACCTGGTACTACTGCCTAGATGACTCCAAAACAGATCAAGCCAATCAACTGTCGCACCCATTCAGAGGGCCTGATTGATCAGGTTGGGGGCCCCTCAGTCTTTGGTTCATAGTTCATGTGTTTCCATTCATTTGGCTATCTGTCCCTGTGCTTTATCCAACCTTGGTCTCAACAATTCTCACTCATATAAACCCTCCTCTTTCTCGCTAATTAGACTCCCGGAGCCCCACCCGGGGCCTAGCCGTGGTGGATCTCTGCATCCAGATCCCTCAGTCGTTGGATGGGGTTTCTGGCATGACTATTAGGGTGTTTGGCCATCCCATCACCAGAGTAGGTCAGTTTGGGCTGTCTCTTGACCATTGCCAGCAGTCTATTGTGGGAGTATCTTTTTGGATTTCTGTGGGCCTTTCTAGCACTTTGTTTCTTCCTATTCTCATGTGGTCTTCATTTACCATGGTCTGCTATTCCTTTTTCTCCCTCTCTGTTCTTGATCCAGCTGGGATCTCCTGCTCTCTTTCCCTCGACCCTCGCCGTTCATTACTCCCACTCATGTCCAGGTTGTTCATGTAGATCTAAGCCATTTCTCTGTCATTGGGCTATCCCGTGTCTTTCTTGGTGTCCTATTTTCCAGGTAGCCTCCTTGGTGATATGAATAGCAGTCCAGTCATCCTTGTTCCACATCTAGTATCCTCCTATGAGTGAGTACATACCATATTTGTCTTTCTGAGTCTGGGTTACCTCACTCAGGATGATTTTTTTCTAGATCCATCCATCTGCCTGCAAACCTCGTGATGTCATTGTTTTTCTCTGTTGAGTAGTATTCCATTGTGTACATGTGCCATAATTTATTTATCCATTCTTCAGTTGAAGGGCATCTAGGTTGTTTCCAGGTTTTGGCTATTACAAACAATGCTGATATGAACATAGATGAGCAAGTGTTCTTGTGGTATGATTGAGCATTTCTTGGGTATATGCCCAAGAGTGGTATAGCTGTATCTTGGGGGAGATTGATTCCCAGTTTTCTAAGAAAGTGCCATATCGATTTCCAAAGTGGTTGTACAAGCTTGCATTCCCACCAGCAGTGGAGGAGGGTTCCCCTAGTTCCACATCCTCTCCAACATAAGGTGTCTTCAGTGTTTTTGATCTTAGCCATTCTGACAGGCGTAAGGTGGTATCTCAGAGTTGTTTTGATTTGCATTTTCCTGATGATTAGGGATGTTGAGTAATTCCTTAAATGTCTTTCAACCATTTGAGTTTCCTCTGTTAAAATTATATTAGAAGAAAACAGAAAAGAAACATTAGAACACTTAATGTGAGTACTTAGACAAGCTCACAGATGGAAAGAAAACATACATAAAACTGCTCTTTAAATAAAGTTTGGGGTCTTGACAGAAAATAAAACTCAGGTTGAAAAATTGATGGCTTAAATATAATTTCTTTATACATATTAATAAATTCTATACATACATATATATGTGTGTGTATACCTACATCCAAAAGAGAAGAACTAATTGGAAATATTATTCATTTTTATGTACATTTATCTCAATGTTCTTATAACCTGGAGAACCTTGAGAGCTCTAAGTTTTTTGCTAGTTTTCATAATGTTCACATTGCAACAGACATTCCTCCATGGAAAACATTGTAGTTTCCGAATTTGGTTATGTACTTCCATTTTTTTTTAAATCTCTATTTTTTTATTTATTTTACAACACCATTCAGTTCAACATAATAGCCACAGATTCCCCTGTTCTCCCCTTCTCGCCCCCCTCCCCCTCCCCGCAGCCCCCCCCCATTCCCACCTCCTCCAGATCAAGGTCTCCCCGAGGACCAGGATCGACCTGGTAGACTCAGTCCAGGCAGGTACAGTCCCCCCTCCCAGACTGAGCCAAGCGTCCCTGCATAAGTCCCAGGATTCAAACAGCCAACTCATGCAATGAGCCCAGAACCTGGCACCAACGCACAGCTGCCTCCCAAACAGATCAAGCCAAATGACTGTCTCACCCATTCAGGGGGCCTGATCCAGTTGGAGGCCCCTCAGCCTTTGGTTCATAGATCCTGTGCTTCCATTCATTTGGTTATTTGTCCCTGTGCTTTATCCAACCTTGGCTTCAACAATTCTCGCTCATATAAACCCTCTTCTTTCTCACTAATTAGACTCCCAGTGCTCTACCAGGGGCCCAGCCATGGATGTCTGCATCCAGATTCCTCAGTCCTTGGATGGGGTTTATGGCACAACTATCAGGGTGTCTGGCCATCCCATCACCAGAGTAGGTCAGTTCCTGCCGTCTCTCAACCATTGCCAGCAGTCTTTTGCGGGGGTATCTTTGTGGATCTCTGTGGGCCTCCCTAGCTCTCTGCTTCCTCCCCTTCTCATGTGGTCTTCATTTACCATGGTCTCCTATTCCTTGTTCTCCCTCTCCTTTCTTGATCCAGCTAGGATCTCCCACTCTCTTTCCCTCGACCGTCGCCCTTCATTGTTCCCACTCATGACCAGGCTGTTCATGTAGATCTCATCCATTTCTCCGTGTCTTTTTTGGGGTGTACTTCCATTTTTCTGTCACTAGATTTTAAAATGATAAATTCACTACTTGTGCTTTTATGGCTAGTTTGTATTATGTACTAATGCTGAGGTATGGGCTAGGTCTAACACCACACAGTAACTGTTTTTTTTGGACTACAGAACTTTCTTTTTAGTTAGCAACCCAGTTAAGAGTCTTATGGCTTTATTGGACAACGAAAATATATTAATACCTATGTGTTTTTACATATATATATATATATATCCCTCTGTCTGTCTGTCTATCTATCTATCTACCTATATATGTATTTCCCCAATAATAAGAAAATCCATACTGAAGATCAGTTTTGGTAACCCACTGAAAATATGAGAGAGATTTTAGGTAACACTTTGTGTTAGTTTAAAAGGATTTAATAATTATGTGAATTGTCTAAAATTAGTTCCAGCCAAAATTCACCTATTACAGTTAATTATTGTATTAATAGCTCTCATGACATGGAATTCATTTTCCTTATTTTTCAAGTGGATAAATTTATAATAAATAAAACTGAAAAGCTCAGTAATGCAGTTATATATCTATGCAGATTAAAATATTATGCTTTTATATAATATACAAAATATATAAAATTTGTAGTCATAAATATGATTCCTATTCACTTCTGTCAGTCTCTTAGCTAGAGACTATAATTTTAGGTTTTAAGATTGTGAAATGGACCTTGGAATCCTGTGGAGCCAGAACTACATCCTTAGTTAGAGACCTATAGCACCATGCCAGTCTACGCACTTAGTCTATCAGGGACCACATGGAATTAGAACCTAAAGCCACAGAGTGGCACCAAGACTCAAAAATCAAACACCCTTCAGATAATCCACAACTTGATCATTGGAGACAGAAAAAACGAAATTCAAACACCAGTCTAACAAAGTTGAGACCAGATATTCACTCTAAGAAACACCATAAACATCCTAAATCCAGATGTCTAGGTGTAGATGAATTTCTGAATGGTCTTATTAAATAAAAAACACAGAGCCAAATATAGGGTTGAAAGCCTTAGATCAGGGAAATAGGGAAAGCCACCAGCCAACCTTACCTCACCAACTCTGCAGCTTCCAAGTGCACGTGCTTCCTTTCTACTCATGCCTTTATTGCTTTGCTGTTCTGCCCTCTCATTGGCTATCTTAGCCCAGCTACCTTATTTCCTCTTCCTACACAGCTCTGTCACTTGCTGTCTGAATGTACAAGCCACTATGGTTGGTACTGGCACTAAAGGTGTGTGTCACCATGCTTGGCTCTTTTCCCTAGTGTGGCCTTGAACACACAGAAATCCTGCCTGCTAAAGGATTAAGGGCATATGCTGCCTGACTTCTTACTTACTCAAAATGGCTGGTCTTTTCCCCCTGATATCAAGGCAAGCTTTATTTATTAATGTACAAATAAAATACCACCACATTTCCCCCTTTTTGTCTAATAAAAATAAAAAAGTTTTAACTAATGTAAGAAAAACTATATACAATAAGTACAATAACTATATATATATATATATATATATATAATATATAATATGTACAAGCAATAAATACATCAACAATGTCTAGTCCATTTGCATTTGACAAATTCAGAAGAAAATGTTCTATCATCTATCCTATTTTGGTGAGTGCAAAATGTACCTAATTCACTTTCTATCCTAACTTATATTACTAACAGAAAACTATCTTATGTCTTTCAAACTTATATACTTAATACCTCTTAGTGAATTTTTTTCTGAATTTCTTAACAAGGAAAATTGTAACTATAACTATCTAATCTTCAATTCCTCAGAGACCTGAGAAGGAAAAAATATTACCTAGTAAAACAGGAAGTGCAAACAAGCGACTTCCAAAAAATAAGTTATGCTGGAAACAGCCAGCTGCCTGAACAGTCACCTGAGGTTTCTCTGCACACTGGGGCATCATCTTCGGCCTACAGGCTTAGTGTATCTGACAGACTTATTTGTGAAGTAGGAAGTAATAAAGGCCTACAGCTCAACTTCACATTTGGTGCAAGTGTTCCATGTATAAGATAAACTTGAATTCCACCAGTTTCCTGTCATGATTCAGTATTTTAAATTCTTGAAATTGCTAGTGTTTTTGGAATTTGGCTTCCCATGCTTCTCAGCTTGTGGGTGTCTTCATCTCCTTTATTAAATGCCAGTCTACCATTGAAAGATTAGAGTCCATCAGCCTAGTTACTCTTCAATAATAACTGTTTCAGCTACTGTTCCACTGCACACCAAAAACCATCATCCACTGCCTGTTCAACAGCCTTCAAAGAAAGGGGCACTGTGCCTTTTCCAGACTGCAAAGCCATATCAGCGATGGTGTCATATTTTCCTGGCATCAGAGGATGCCTGTTGCCAAATTTGCAACCATACTTGTCTTGACAAGGATCGGTAGTCCTTTGTTTTATGTCCTGTTTGTCCATTTTGGGTACCATTTGATGCAAGGGCACTTTGTTGCCTAGTGGCTAACTTTTGCCACAGTGAAAGTTAACTCCATATGCAGTTTCTTCAATGCCCATACGTTTTATGAAGTAGATTGGTGCTGCCAGGAGCAGACATGACTCAGTCATAAAAAAGGAAAAAAATCTGTTATTAAAACATTTTAAATGCCATATTCTATAGATCGCTGAAGAGTTTATAAAGATGACCTGTCTATCTAAAATATGTCTCTGCTTGACCTTGAAAACATACCTAATATGACTACAAGTTTGACTGTAAAGTCTAACTACTAACTTTCAATTCTTTATATCATAATAGTTGGTAATAATAACATTCAGGAATTAGCAAATTGCATTAAATTTTTGATGAACTGTATAGGTACAATATACTGAACAAGTTTAAAAATATACATACAGCATTTACTAACAATATCAATCTCAATATATATATATATATAATTTGTATACAATATATAAAAATCCAATCCAATGTAAAGTATTTAAAACTAGTAGTTGTTTTTTAAAAGTAGATTCAATAATCTTTTTTATGTATATCATATCTATATCCTCTCTTTTTTCTTCTCAGAGTAGATTCAATAATTACCCATTATTCTATTATTTCTTTTTCTTTTTTTCAGACTAGATTCAATAATCTACCTCTTATCTATATCCTCTTTTCTTTCTTTTATATTTTAAACAAATAGGGGAAATGTGGCTGAAATATTGTGCATCCCAATAAATTTATCTGGGGATCAGAGAACAGAACAGCCACTATATTAAACGTAAAGGTCAGGCAGTGGTAGCACACACCTTTAATCCTAGCCTTCTGGAGGCAGAGATCCATCCAGATCTCTGTGAGTTCAAAGCCATACTGGAAACAACCAGGCATGGTAACACACACTTTAATCCCAGCACTTGAGATCTCATGTCTTGCTTGGGAAAGACACACGCCTTTAATCCCAGGAAGTTATGGCAGGAAGCAGAAAGGTATATTAAGGGGCAAGGGCCAGGAACAAGAAGCTGTTAAACTTTTAGGCTTTTTAGCAGAAGTACAGCTGAGATTCATTCAGATGAGGACTCAGAGGCTATCAGTTTGAGGAAACAAGATCAGCTGAGAAATTGGCAAGGTGAGTTTAGCTGTGGTTGGTTCTGCTTCTCTGATCTTTCAGCATTCACCCCAATACCTGGCTCTGGGTTTGTTTTTACTAATAAGATCTTTTAAGATTCATGTTACATCCAAGTTCCAAGTGTCATCACACACACACACACACACACACACACACACACACACACACACACTCGCACACCATGAATTTCCAAGACAATAAGTTTCTCCCATAAACCAGGACCCCACTGCAGTACTCGCAGAAACCAGTACTGCAGTACTCTGCTGGGAAAGCAACTTAGCTGAAGCACAAGATAAGAACTTCAAGTAGCAATTAGAAATTTGTTCAAGGAACCCGAAAAGGACCAGAATTAGTACCTCAATTAATACTATAAAACCACCAGTACTTGAATTAAATAATGAAAATATAAAAATATTAAAAAAGAATTTAATAAAAAGATGGAACCTCTGAAGAAAAGCCAAACTAAAATACAACATGAAATGGAAACCTCTGGAAGCCAAGCACAAAGCTCAGAAGAAATATTAGTTCTCAAAGAAAATGCTAAATCAAACAGAAAAAAATAAAAGTCAAGAATAAAACATCCATAAAATCTGGAGCTGTGAGCAAAACAATCCTATATCCTATACATAATAGCTATAGAATAAGAAACCTAGAAGATGACAGAAAATGGAAAGTTCTCCCATGCTCATGGATAGGCAGGGTTAACATAGTAAAAATGGTAACTTTACCAAAAGCAATCTACAGATTCAATGCAATCCCCATCAAAATACCAACACAATTCTTCACAGACCTGGAAAGAATAATACTCAACTTCATATGGGAAAACAAAAAACCCAGGATAACCAAAAGCATCCTGTACAATAAAACAACCTCTGGAGGCATCACGATCCCTGACTTCCATCTACTATAGAGCTACAGTAATAAAAACAGCTTAGTATTGACATAAAAACCGACATGTAGACCAATGGAATCGAATTGAAGACCCTGACATTAACCTGCACACCTATGAACATATAATTTTTGACAAAGAAGCCAAAAGGGTACAATGGAAAAAAGAAAGCATCTTCAACAAATGGTGCTGGCATAACTGGATATCAATGTGTAGAAGGCTGCAAATAGATCCATATCTGTCACTGTGCACAAAATTTAAGCCAAGGTGAATCAAGGACCTCAACATAAATCCAGCTACTCTGAACCTGCTAGAAGAGAAAGTAGGAAGTATTCTTGAACACATTGGTGTAGGAGATCATTTCCTAGATATAACACCAGTAGCACAGACACTGAGAGAAACAATCAATCAATGGGACCTCTTGAAACTAAGAAGCTTTTGTAGAGCAAAGGATAAGGTCAACAAGGCAAAGCGACAGCCTAGAGAATGGGAAAAGATCTTCACCAACCCCACATCTGACAGAGGACTGATATCCAGAATATATAAGGAACTCAAGAAATTAGACATCAAAACGACCAACAGTCCAATTAAGAAATGGGCAATAGAACTAAACAAAGAATTCTCAACAGAGGAAACTCAAATGGCTGAAAAACATTTAAAGAATTGCTCAACATCCCTAATCATCAGGGAAATGCAAATCAAAACAACTCTGAGATACCACCTTATGCCTGTCAGAATGGCTAAGATCAAAAACACTGAAGACACTTTATGCTTGAGAGGATGTGGAACTAGGGGAACTCTCCTCCACTGCTGGTGGGAATGCAAGCTTGTACAACCACTTTGGAAATCAATATGGCGCTTTCTTAGAAAATTGGGAATCAATCTCCCCCAAGATCCAGCTATACCACTCTTGGGCATATACCCAAGAAATGCTCAATCATACCACAAGAACACTTGCTCATCTATGTTCATATCAGCATTGTTTGTAATAGCCAAAACCTGGAAACAACCTAGATGCCCTTCAACTGAAGAATGGATAAATAAATTATGGCACATGTACACAATGGAATACTACTCAGCAGAGAAAAACAATGACATCATGAGGTTTGCAGGCAAATGGATGGATCTAGAAAAAAATCATCCTGAGTGAGGTAACCCAGACTCAGAAAGACAAATATGGTATATACTCACTCATAGGAGGATACTAGATGTGGAACAAGGATGACTGGACTGCTATTCACATCACCAAGGAGGCTACCTGGAAAACAGGACACTAGAAAGACACGAGGATCGCCCAATGACAGAGAAATGGCTTAGATCTACATGAACAACCTGGACATGAGTGGGATTAATGAAGTGCGAGGGTCTAGGGAAAGAAAGCAGGAGATCCCAGCTGGATCCAGAACAGAGAGGGAGAACAAGGAATAGTAGACCATGGTAAATGAAGACCACATGAGAAAAGGAAGAAACAAAGTGCTAGAAAGGCCCACAGAAATCCACAAAGATACCTCCACAATAGACTGCTGGCAATGGTCAAGAGACAGCCCAAACTGACCTACTCTGGTGATAGGATGGCCAAACACCCCAATAGTTGTGCCAGAAACCCCATCCAAGGACTGAGGGATCTGGATGCAGAGATCCACAGCTAGGCCCCAGGTCGAGCGCCGGGAGTCTAATTAGTGAGAAAGAGGAGATTTTATATGAGCAAGAATTGTTGAAACCAAGGTTGGATAAAGCACAGGGACAAATAGCCAAACAAATGGAAACATATGAACTATGAACCAAAGACTGAGGGGCTCCCAACTGGATCAGGCCCTCTGAATTGGTGAGACAGTTGATTGGCTTGATCTGTTTTGGAGGCATCTAGGCAGTGGTACCAGGTCCTGTGCTCATTACGTGAGTTAACTGTTTGAAACCTGGGACTTATGCAGGGACGCTGGAGGAGGGGACTGGACCTGCCTGGACTGAGTCTACCAGGTCTATCTCAGCCCTCGGGGGAGGCTTTGTCCTGGAGGAGGTGGGAATGGGGGGTGTCCTGGGGGGAAGGGGAGGGGGGCAGGAAGGGGGAGAACAAGGGAATCTGTGGCTGTTATGTAGAACTGAATGGTATTGTAAAATGAAATAAAAGGGAAAAAAAGGAAGAAAAAAAACCTAGGCCAAAGGCACAGAAAATATTTTCAACAAAATCATAAAAGTTACTTAAGAAGAGGCACGAGGCATAAAGAATACTGAATAGGCAGGAACAGAAAAGAAAGAACTCATGACACATAATAATCAAAACATTAAATGTGCAGAATGGAAAAAGGATATTGAAAGCTGAGAAAGAGAAGACCGAGTCCCTTAGAAAGGCTATCATATTAGAACAACACCTTATTTACAAATCCAGAAAGGTCTGGATTTGTGGTCCACAAGTTCTGAAGACCAGAGATGCCAGCTTAGAGTACTATATCCAGAAAAATTATCACTAATAATTGAAATGAAAAGAAGCATGCTTTATGATTTAAAAATTTAAGGAATTTATGTCCATCATGATACCTCTGCAGGGAGTACTAAAAGGAATCCTTTCGTATAAAGGGAAAATTAAGCACAACAATACACAACAAGAACAAATAGTCCCATAATAGTTAACTGAAAGAGATTTAGAGAGCAACACCACATCAAAGTAGCAGGAAGTAATAAACAGTGCTCAACCATAACTCTCAGTATTAATATCTCAATTGTCCAAAATGGAGCACCAAATAACATTTTGGATTAGGAAATAAGAACCATTTTCCACTGCTTCCAGAATGCATAATTTGTCAACAAAGAAAGATAATACCTTAGGGTTAAAGGATGAACAGGGTGTTCTGATTTATGTACACAATCAAACAAAAAATAATACAAAGGTTCATTAAGTCTAAGAGTTGGTTCTTTGAAAATAAATTAACAATATAAACAAACATTTAGCCATATGAACAAAAGAAGGAAAGAGGATCCAAACTAATATTATTGGAGTTGAAAAGGGAGAGCTGTTCCTAGAGCCTAGTCCAACTGATACATCTACAATACTACTCCTGAACTGAAGCAAGGCTCAGGGAGGCAGAAGAGGGAGGGAGGATGTAAGAGCCAGAGTAGCAGAGTTGGCTGTGAGACTGAGGCTCCTAGAAATGCCAGAAGCTACACCCATGAATTCTCGTCAACATGATTGCCAAAACATGACCTCAACAAGGATAACACCAACAAGCATGCTAATATAGACAAGCAAAGCTCACATAACCTCAGTCCTGCTCAGTGTACTACAGGCAACTAAGCAATACTGAAATCAGAAGAAATAGTCCTCCCCAGAAAAGAGCACACCAAATGATTATACATGATTTCTTTATTTATTTATGAATTTATTTATTTTTTATTCATTTATTTTACATCCAGACTGCAGTTTCCTCTCCATCCTATCTTCCGACCCTCTCCTCCAACCTCCCCTCTGCCTATTCCTGAATCCACTTTTCTTCTGTTTCTGTTCAGAAAGGGACAGCCCTCCCGTGGGTGTCAACAAAGCGTGGTGTATCAAGTTGAGATAGGACTAACTTCTTACCCTCATATTAAGGCTTGGTAAGGCAACCAGCATGAATAGGTTCCCAAAATTCTGCAAAAGCATCAGGGACAAGCAGCTATGTTTATAATGATAATAATGAGAGAACTGTGAGGGGACAATGTGAAGTTGGTTGGGGAGTGATGTGGGTGAGGATCTGGAGGCAGTTAAATGAGGAAGATGAATATGGTCAAAATACATTGTATGAACTTCTCAAAAACTAAATAAAAATAATATTTTAGAGTTTGTTTTGTCATTTGTTCAAAAGATATTCACTAGGTATCACTTAGAGTCAAGAAATATTCTCAGAAATAAGTTTATATAGCAAATGGAAATCTACAATTAAAGAGAATATTTTGCTTTTATAGATTAAATTCCAAGGGAAGTAAGAAAACAATAAGTAAGCTATGAATACCACCTTGGGGCCGAATGGGGATGAGTGATGCCAGTGTTAATTCATCACAGTCATGGCTGTTGAAACAGAAAATGGCAATATTGTCAGTAACAGAGTACAGCACAGCATTCAGGATTTTTTATTATACAAAGCGTAGGATTGGATGCATAGATCAATAGCAATTATTCCATAGAAGAGCTTGGAAAATGTGCATGTACTGACCCTCTTATGCATATTAATCTATTGATATAATTACAAAAATACACAAATAATACTGTCAATTACTACAATTTATTTCACATTTGTTTGCTTTTAGATGAATAAAAATGGCTAGTATTGCAGAGCAGATAATAAAAACACAAATATACCCTTAGCTGACTTTAATCAAAACCATGAAAATTGGGTTTCAAGTGATCCTTCAGGTGGTAATAGCATATATATATGAACTACATATATTACAGTTCTAGCAGTAGACCTATATTAAATTCCCTATATTTGCATCAGGCTTAACTACCTGTATATGTAGTTTCAGAGGTTCTGATGCCTTTGTTCTCCCAGGGCAGCTGCGCTCACATGAACAGGCCCACACACAGATGCACACATACATACACATAATTAAAAAATAATAAGAAACCATTTTTAAAGGGAAGGAATTAAAAAAAGTACAATCAACATATATTGCTAAATATCATTTAAAATTAAGAGGATGTCAGTTCAAGAGTTTAAAGATATGGGTGAGATGGGCTTGAAAGACAGGCATAACAACATAATTAAATATCTCGAGCATTCACTTCATTATTACAGGTTTGGCCATGTTTGGTTAAAAAAAAAAAGGACCAAAAGTGGGAAATAACATTTTGTTAAACATATGAAAAATGTGTTTTTGTCATTAGCATTTAATTCTAATGGAATGGGTTCTTTGTGAAGAACAAGGACTTCTACTTATGGACAGTCTCATAGAAAGCCCAGGATTTCCTGTTGGTGGTTTATAAAGGCATGGCTTTATCCGGATTGATTAGACTAGCACTGCTCCTATGTGACTGAGCTCTGTATTTGAATATAGCTTCTACCTGTATATTTTAGAACATGAAGTGCTACATCACCCAGAGTTTAAGATGTAGTATTATTTACTTAGGAGTAATGCCTTGATTTCATAACAACATGCACTTGTAAATGACAAAACATTATCCAGGGTCAATGCTTTTTCCTGTGCTATTATTTCTTAAATGGATATATGAAAATAAAAATGCTTAAAAAATAAATAAAACAACATTTTTATCTTCTACTTATTTTTTTTTTTTTGGTCTGCTCAAACCCATTAAGGACATAATTTTCCTTTCTGGTATACTGCTTACTTGTTAAGTTTAATAATGAGGCAGCTCCTTGGTTGTAAAAGAGGATTTGATCAAACAATCTGCACAAAACAGCCTGGCAAAGGAAAATCTTCAAAACCAAGAGGTAAAAGACATCAAGCTTCTGCAGGAAAATAGTCTATCCAGAGAAAGAAGATTGTGGCCATTTATTGTAGCAATCATAAAATGCTGTAAAGATGGGAAAGTTATCGGTCCATTTTAATCAGGTTACTCAAACAGAACAGCTGCAAGCAGAGATTGCTGTTTAGGCTGAAAATGGGAAAGATTCCCTTATAAAATACAATGCTGTGAGGTCATATGTGAAAAATGGGTCCTTTCTCTGCTGTTCTTCATAACAAAGCATAAAAGCATGTGTGAACCAGTTCAGAGCCTAACTGGGTTTTGGACATCACAAATAATGGCCCAAATGTACTTTCAAGGACAAAGGTGGGTAAAAGAAATCAATTTCACCACAAAATTTGCCTTTTCATACATTTATTTTCTTTGAATTATTATCCCCATATTAAATTATGAAAACCAGACTCCTGAATGAGAGTTCATGTAAACTAAAATACCAACATGTAGGTTCTAAATTGCGTACAAACAAAAGGTATTTATGAAACAATTGATATTGCTTATTCATTTAAATAAAGAAGTTTCTAATATTCTTCAGTTCTCCATTAGTGAGAAGAAATATATTAGTTGTCCAATATTGATTTGTGGGATTTTTTTCCCATTAAAGAGGTACTCAAGAAAATAAGACTAAGGCACAAGAATTCCTACATCATGATTTAATTAACATCACTCTAATGAACTGACTTGTAACCTGTAGTTTTCCTTTACTAACATCAGATAATGCCTAGGCTTCACTATGGAGAAGTGTGGAAGTTTTACCTACATTAAGCTATATCATTCCTTTTTAGGAAGTTAAAATAAAAGATACTTCATTTACTTTCTACTCTATGTGATAAATGAGAAAAATCAAAATTAGCAACTGAAAGGCTGGGGCTCATAAACACCTGCTGTCCCTCTTCTTGTTCCAGGGGGATTTCCAGTCTTCCTGAGTCAAAGGATGGGCACTTTCATAGGAGGGATATTTTTAGTGTATAGTATATTTGCCCCAGAGTTATGTTTCACAGACCAGAAACTTGGCTGGCAGCATTTGCTAGCCTTTCCATTACAACACTTGATTCCAGCTCTGACTAAGGAATGTTCGGGTGTGATCAGGGTTATATGTTTCATTTTTCTTTTTCTTCAATACTATCTTTGCATTTTATTTTACTTTCAGACAATAATTCTTTGAACGTTTCAAGCTTAAACAGCAAAAATTAAAGGAAAATTTTGGAGAGTTTTAGTAGGTTAACATGAACTGTAATTACTTAGCTTCTTTTAGGTTTTTCCTTTTTGTATTCTGGAGAACATAGGTCACAGGAAAGAGAAGAGCATGACTAGGAGGGTCTGGGTCAACACATGTGTACCCTGTTCTGAAGTGCAGAAACAAGGATGTTGCACAGTGGTTAGGGAAAGCAGGTGTGTACATGGCTGGGACAAGCAGGCCCTAATCTTTCGCACATATTTAGAACTAAAAAGAAATTCCCTCTTGTGGCCTGAGCCTCAACTTGGCCCAGTCATTGGTGGGCCATTCCCACAAGCTCTGTGCCACCATTATCCCAGCACATCTTGTAAGCAGGACAGACTGTAGGTGGAAGGTTTTGTGCCTGTGTTGGTGTTCCAGTCCAAACTTGGAAAGCCCTGCTAGGTTAGAGAATATACCTGGTTCAGGTTCCGTATTCCTCATATACTAGACGTATTTTCTAAGGTCACTTTCAGAGTCTACAGAGTTTCAACTGCACTAGGTTTCCACAAATCCTATGATTGCCCCCCTAATTCCAGTCTTCTGTCCCAGGACTCTCTCCCTCCATCCATTTCCTCCTCTCCCATGCCTGATCCTTCTTGCTTCCACCACCATCTGCCCCAGTCGACTCATAGAATCTACTCTATTTCCCCTTCCCAGGGATATCCATGTGTCCACCTTTGAGCCCTTCTTGTTACTTAGCTTCTTTTGTGGATTGTAGCATGATTATCCTTTAAAATAGCTAATGTGCACTTAAAAGCAAGTTCAAACCTTGTTTTTCTGCCTGTATGGACAGCTCAATGACCCAGGATAGAATCAAACTGGAGAAAAAAAATGAATGAAATGATTACCAACAATATTCTGCTACACTCATAGATAGGTACTTAGCAAAATCATCATCTTTTCCCTGATCGTGGGACCCTTTTCCTCTTACTGGGTTGCCTTATCCAGCCTTGATATGAGGGTTTCTGTCTACCTTATTATAACTTGTTATGCCATGTTCAGTTCATATCCCTGGGAGGCCTGCGTTTTTCTGAAGGGAAACAGAGGTAGAAATGATCTGGGGGTGAGGGAAAGGTGAAGTGGGGCTGGGAGAATGGAGAGAGAGGATTCTGAGGTCAGGATATAATGCATGAAAGAAGAATAAAAAAGAAAGAAAAGACGTTGCTCTTCTTGTTAGGGTGCCTTGTAATCATCTCTCATTGCCTATGTCAGCATCACCACCCTTTATGAATTAGACATCACTTGTAGTATTTTGCAAGATGGACCCTGCACCTCACCTGGGTAGCACAGCAGAGATGAACTTGTTGGCTGAGATGTGGGTGAGCCAGTCCTGACGTTACAAGCATGGGAGGGCTGTCCCAATTACTCATCTGTCACTTGGCAGAATGATATGGGCAGAGGAGAGATTCCCCCACCCCATCATGCTCATCAACACCCGAAGCAGTTGTAAGAGCTGGCCCTGAGATCCTAAGAGTGGGAGAGCTGTTCCTGCCCCTCATCAGCTGCAACATTCCGAGGAATGGCACCTAAACCTTGCCTGGGCAACACAGTACAGCTGGCTCTGATGGTGTAGGTATGGAAGACTTGACTTTAAGGATGTAAAAGCAGGAGAAAAGCCCCCCTTGCTCATTACTGCAAGGGGTGAAGTAGCCAGGGCAATGTTGGAGAGTTCACCCTGATGGTGAAAACAAAGGAGAGCTGATGGGCTGACAAACCCTGCAACTACCCAGGCCCCAAGACCCCGGGTCATGTTTTGGTCAACCCCAAATTCAACCACATCTGTGATCATCTGGAGCTCGGGGGTAGGGTGTCAGTCCTACAGATGCATGCAGGGCTTCAGGATCAGCAAGACACAGGGCAGCACAGTGATGTCCAGGAAGGGCCCAGCATGGATGGTGTAGCAGAGACCAGAGGCCTCAAACTAGATCAATGATTCATTGGGATAATGCCTGAATGTAAAAATGTATGGGTAAAGGAGGTTACTGAATGACTCACTATATCAAACTGTAGCTTTCATGACAAAATTCTCCTTTTCTTCCTTTTCCCCTTTTTTCTCTTAAATTTTATTTTCTTATTTAATTTTTTTTTTCCATGGGTGGGAGGGAGATGGGTGAGATCAGGAGACATGATGTAGAGACAGGATGTGAAAGATACAAAAGAAAAGTAAAAAGAAAGTTTTAAAAAAACAAAATTTAGTGTCACAACTTAGCAAACAGAGTCACTATTGCAGTTCTTCTGTATATATGTGTGTGTGTGTGTGTGTGTGTGTGTGTGTGTGTATGCTCAAATTGACAACCATAAAAAACAAGGTTTGAAATAAACTAAGACATCAAACAATATTAAATACGATTGTTTTTAAATGCAAGCATGGAGATTTCCTCTTTGGACACTATCTGGCAAGCATGTTACTTTTTACCAAGCAAATTGACTTACCTGTCTATCCTGCTTAAGGATATTAGAAGATGCTCCTCTAATAGCACTGTGTCACATTTAAGATGTAAAGATGCAAACCTAGAAACCAAACCAGAAGTTCCGAGGGAGGGAGGGAAAGTTGACTAAGTCTTACTTAAAATTATGAATTTTTTTCCATGTAATGTAATGTCATTTCCTAGGCACAGTCAGACTACAACTCTACTTGCTTTAATGTCTTGGCTGAGTGCTTTATGCATAGCCCAACTCATACAAATCATGTAGCTCCAGGTGTCCTACCATTTATAGCCTTGTTTTTAATCAAACATTTAAACTTTTTAAGGTCCAATACTCATTAAGAAGGTCTTGGAGGTATTCTAAATATCCAGTATTTGTAGTACTGTTGTTGGGGGATGTTTGATCATACTGTGAACCTGAGTTGCATTTGCATTGAATAAAGTTAACCTTGGGTCAGGAGGCTGAGTTAGCAACTAACTGACAGAAAGTAATCACAGAGCATTAGAAGGCATCTGGGAGAGAAAGAAAGACATAGGACAAAGTAGGGTGGGATTTGGAGTGGTGTGATATTTTATGGTTTGGTAGAGTGGAAGCATGGATCTTTCAGAGATGCCAGCAGGGGGGAGAGGGTTAGCTAGTGCTACTGAGCCTCTCTGAGTTCTCAGGTTTTCAGCCCCCACACCCCCTCACATTCTCAAAACAGGAATTAGGGCTTGATTATTTTACAAGGATGATACATTAACTATCCCCTCACTTAGAAATGACTGGAATGTCACAGCAGACCAGGGAGACGCTGCAAGAGAAGAACACCTGAATTTACAACTACTTGGCAAATACAATGTTGGAATGGCTTAGAATCATGAAACTGTAATTTGATGAATGGATTGAGCAGAAGGGAGAAAGACTTGAAAATGGAAGAAAAATTATAAATGACTGAATTGAAACCCAAAACACCACTATAAATTTAATTTTTATAATATACAGACATTTAGAATTGTAGTGAGGTAAATAAATGGTCTTTTAATTTTTAATTTTTAGCCAAGGATAGATGAAATTATATGAAATAAAAAGAGGAGATGCTGACTCATACTGAGATATTATAGTAGGTCTTGACTGTATCTTTGGGTTCTATATCTGAAGAGGATAAAACAACTTTTCTAAGTATTTAAAACCAAGAATTTAGGATTCTGAATCCAAGAATTAGGTTTGTTTTATTGTATTAGAGGGTAATAAAAATGTTTTTGAATAATCCTAAGGCAAGTAAAGGTACAAAAGCACCTCCCTATACACACACAAATAAATGCTACAGCTAAGCTCCTGTTCCAGTGATATCTACTGTTATTATTTTGAAACTATACAAAACACACATACACACACACACACATACACACACACACACACACACACACACACACACACACACGCATGCACGCACGCATGCACCCACGCACGCACGCACGCACACCATGCATGGATATAGATGCCACCAGTACACCATCTGTCTATCTTGTTCTTGTGTAAATTTTATCCAAAGTAAAGCTCATAGCTAACCAGATTTATTCTATCAAATGCCAATCCAGGCCTGCAAAGTACATGGCTTGGAAATCAATTACCAAGTGAATATAACATGCAGGAATTAAGAAACTTTATAGATCAAGAAGGTGGTCTAAATCTTGAATTCAGATTTTAATAGTAAGGCACGATGATTTAGACATTCTGGTTATGGTTCTCATCCTTTAAATTTTTCATAAGCATGTGACAAATTTGTTAAGTAGAAGGTCTGAAGTCAATAATATCAACAGCACCTGGTGGAGACTGCATCATGAGCAGAATTGTTTAGCAGGAACAAATGTCCTCAGATTACTCAGCATCACACAGTGGATGATGCTATCACTCCTGGGCATCTGTTTGGGTTTTTCTTTACTAGAAAGATATATCTGTGTTTTTTTTTTTTTTTTCTCTTCCTGGTGTTTAGCATCTAAGAGTCTTTGTCATTGTTACAGATCTTCTTAGCTGGGGAACAAAGACCCTAATGTTGGCACTGAGAAATTTCTTTTTTTCTTTTTTTTTTTAAATAAAAAAAATGATGCTTAAAAATGTGTGTGTGTGTGTGTGTGTGTGTGTGTGTGTGTGTGTGTGTGTACTTTAAGTATCTTTTTCCATAAGATTCACGTAAAATGGCCATGTTAACTATATGGTTATTATGTAGATAGAAGGAGGAAGATAATGAAAAAAAGAAGGAAACAAACAGGGAAAGAGATTTAAGATTGTTTTCACATTTTGTAATTCCAGGCTGACTACCTGAACTGTTTGTGGAATTTTGTGGGTGGTGATATGACTGATTGAGAATCCCTGAGTGTCAAAATTTTGTAGGGCCTGGCACAGTGTTTTTTGTTGTTGTTTTGTTTTTATGAACATGGCTGAGCAAGTATTTGTGGATTAAGATGTCAATACCTTTAGGTATATGGCAAGGAGTGATATATCTGGGTAATACTGTAGATCGATTTCTTTTTCTTTTCTTTTTCTTTTTTTTTGGTTTTTTGAGACAGGGTTTCTCTGTGTAGCTTTGCGCCTTTCCTGGAACTCGCTTTGGAGACCCGGCTGGCCTCGAACTCACAGAGATCCGCCTGCCTCTGCCTCCCAAGTGCTGGGATTAAAGGCGTGCGCCACCACTGCCCGGCTTGATTTCTTTAGATTTTTGCGAATTTTCCATGCTGATTTTCCAGAGTGGCTACACTGATTTGCTTTCTCATCAAAACTGAACGAGTATTCCTCCTTGTTCGTACACCACTACCACCGCTTCTCCAGGCCACCATAATTCCTTATTATATTCTAAGTTTTAACCCAATTCCCACAGATAGTGCAGCTACCACCCCTCATCAAAGAAGCCTCTCCTTATAACTAATAACACAATCACTGAAAACTACAACTAGACACAATGTATAGAAAACAGATTGTGAGGAGCCCATCCCCAATGAATACATCCACTCCACAGCTACCACATGGCTCATGGAACATAACAGAAGAGGAGTCAGAAAAATAGTGAGAGCCAGAATAGAGAGAATTGTGCTGTGAAACAGTGTCTACTAGAAATGATTTCATAAATAAGACCAGGACAATGATGATATCAACTGATATGTTCACATGGGAAAGAAAAAATTTTGTAGGGTCCCACCACTAGACAAAGAACTACAGGCAATGAATGACTGCTGGGAGGAGAATTAGCTCTGTTTAGGGATAAGCCACCTTATTGGTTGTCCAAAGCACAGTGGTCAGCCTAGAAACCATATACACACCACCAACACAAAAGGACTTAGCAGTTTGTGCTAGTGGAAATATAAACATGCATTTGCATAAACACATACACATATATATGCACATTTATATCTGTAACAATAATAATACAAAATAAAAGATATCAACTTGAGAGTGCGTGGGCACATGGGAAGAGTTCTGCAGAGGGTATCGAGAGTGGCTAGAGAGAAGGAAGGGATGAGGAAGTGATATACTTCTATTTAAATTTTTTAAAAATACATTAAAAATTCAATTATATTTTAAAGACAGATTTAGCATTTGTAGTAGATTTAACCAGTCATTTAGATAAGTTAAACATTCATCTCCAGTGTCCATTTAATTCAAAATGTACTTGCCTAGAATTCAATGCTAGCATTTACACTTCTTTTCTCACTGTGAATTGGAAGGAGTCCTCTGTCCACTGCAATATTTTTCTTCCTCCATTGTCTCACCATCCTGGCAGAATAAGAGTTCCAAATCAGATACCATTTGCTATTGTTTAAAGACTGGTTTATGATTTAATGATAGTCTCTCCCATCCCTGTTCCCCATACGTTTTACACAATGTGTCACACCCAGTAAGTATTGAGCATTTTGAACATGTCATTACAGTATATGGTATTGTGCTTTGGGCTTAAAGAACCTGCATTTAAATCATAGTTTTTTCTTTCTTTCGGAGAAGGTCTCATGTTTGGTGAAAACAAGACATCTCAGGAGTTGGGTCTCTTGAGGTTCCTAAAATCTCCAGGCAAGTTGCTTTCCATCCTTTTTAGAGCATCAGTTCTCACTCTTATAGAAAAGCTAACTGTCACAAGTAGACGAGGTTATCTGTATGAAGTGCACTGGATGCCACTGTGTGCTCTAGGGGCTCAGCCCGTTAGAGTGGGCACCCTGGCCCACACCCTTCTTTGACTATCCTCTCCAAACCCAGCTGCTGAGCTGACACAAAATCTTGTTAAATATGCCTGTTGCCTGGCACTTCAGAAGTCTGAAAATTTCACTTTTTATCTAATTAAACTTGAAAGCCATAGTTGAATTCAGCAACAATAACATTTCATAAGCGATAGCTTTCTTTATTTGTTAATCTGGTTTCACTCCAGAAAATTTATAAATTTTAATCAGAATAATAAATGAATATTTTAGATTCTCTATTCATTTACCAATTACATGAGGATATTTATAATGTTCATTCATGGTTATATATTCTTGTTTCTAGGTCACAAAATCATTTCATGATATTGAGATTAACTCTCCTGTAAGACATGAAAAGCTTATGTAATGAGGTGCTCATATTGGACTAATTCAGGCAATACTGAAAGTCACTATTAACATCAGGGATCTACAGTAGCCTAACACGCTTCATATAATTAATACTAACCTTAAATCATTTGAGATTTATAAACACTGTAAGCTACTCAAATTATGTAGCCAAGAACAGCTAGAAAATGATAATATCTGCCTCCAGTCTCAGGAAATTGTAATCTCCATTAGCAGTCTCCTGATGAGATCAGGACAAAAAGAGAGAAGTGAATTCCTCTTGGTTTTTGTATAATCTGTCCTTCAGGGCAAACAGAAAATCAAAATTGCTAAAAATAAAAACTGAATTCACCCATCAACTCACCATTTTTTATCCAAATATCTCCCATAATAGGACTGAATAAATGGTAAGCCTAGAAAAGATTAGAAGAAAATCGAATATTTAATTTTTCTAGAATAATATTGTTATTTCCAACACCAAAATTGGTAAATTTAACCCATAATAAGTGTTCCTAAAAATAGCAATACTTACTATTATAATGTACTCTATAATGTGTTTTTTGTTTGTTTAAAACTTAGAATGAGTCACATTTTTGGCTTGTTACCATTCAAATCAGAAAATGCTCATGTGTAATAGAGGAAGTGTGGATAATTGATGATGAACATCTTTAGTTTTCATCATTACCTAATCTCTTGTAACAAAATAACTAATTCTCAAGTTATAAACCTTCTGCTCCTTTCTTCCATAAAATGCAACTCAGGAGAACTCCTCTGTGAGACATAAAATCCTGATATTGGTACAGAATGGCATTCATTCAGACCCAGCATCACTGAAGTACTTTGGGAAAGGTAAAATCCCATTGTCAGACTAGCCCTGCATGAAATTGTGGGTTTTTTTTTATATAATATATTTATTAAAAAATATTTTCTTTCCTTTTATATACCAACTCCCTCCCTCCCTCTTCTTTTCCTGCTCCCCCACACCTACCCCCAGTCCATCCCCATCCCCTCCTCATAGAGAGTAAGACCTCCTTTGGGTAGTCCACACAGGCTGTTATACCATGTTGGGGCTAGACTTAGCCCCTTCCTCCTGCATCAAGGCTGAGTAAGGCATTGCACCATAGGGAAGGGGGTCTAAAATGCCAGTTTTTGTACCTGGGGTAAGTCCTGGTCCCATTGCCAGGAAACCCACAAACACATCAAGCCACTCAACTTTGACCCACATTTGGAGGGCCTAGTTCAGGCCCCTTCATGCTCCCCAACTGTCAGTCCAGAGTCCATGAACTCCCATTAGTTTGGGTCAGCTATTTCTGTGGTTTTTCCCATCATGATTCTGACCCCACCTTGCTCTTAAAATCCTTCTTCCCTCTCTTCAACTGATCTCCAGAATTTTGGCCAAGTGCTTGGTGTGGATATCTGCATCTACTTCCATTAGTTACTGGATGTAGGCTCTATGATAATAATTAGGGTAGACACCAATATGAGTGCAAGGGAAGGCTAGTTCAAGAACCCTCTCCACCATTGCTATGAGTTTTAGCTGGGGACAATCTTGTGAGTTCCTGGGTATTTTCCTAGCTTCAGATTTCTCCCCATCCCCTTAATGGTACACTCTGTCAAGGTATCTCTTTCATTGCTCTCCCTCCCCATCTCTCCTCCCCTCCCCTTCCCTCTATTCCCCCCTCTCAGTCTGCCCAGGAGATCTTAACCCTTTTCCCTTCCTGGGGCAATCCAGATGTGTCCCTCTTAGTGTCCTCACATTTCCCTAGCTTTTCTGGGGTTGTCGATTTTAGGTCGGTTATCCTTTGCTTTGCTTCTAACATTTCCTTATGAGTGAGTACATACCATGTTTATCTTTCTGAGTCTGTGTTACCTCACTCAGAATGAATTTTTTTCTAGTTCCATCCATTTGTCTATACATTTCATGGATGACATTGTTTTTTACTGCTCCAGTGTGTAAAAGTACTAGACGTTCTTTATCCATTCTTCTGTTGAAGGGAATCTAGGTTGTTTCTAGGTTCTGGCTATTACAAATAATGATATCAGAAAATGGAAAGATCTCCCATGTTCTTGGATAGGTAGGATCAACATAGTAAAAATGGCGGTCTTGGCAAAAGCAATCTACAGATTCAATGCAATCCCCATCAAAATCCCTATGCAATTCTTCACAGACCTTGAAGGAACAATACTCAGCTTCATATGGAAAACCAAAAACAAAACAAAACAAAAAACAAACAAACAAACAAAAAAACCAGGATAGCCAAAACAATCTTATACAATAAAGGAACTTCCAGAGGTATCACCATTCCTGACTTCAAGCTCTACTATAGAGTTATAAAAATAAAAACAGCTTGGTATTGGCATAAAAACAGACACATTGGCCTCCATTCCCCAAATGAAGAAAGGCTGTGCAGGTTTCAAGGTCTGCTTTCACTTTCCCTTCCAGTTGTCCACTCCAGGCTCCTTGTGTGGTGCTCAGCCGCCCTCTACCCATCTGACCATGGCCACACTGAGGGTACATCCTGAAGCCCAAGCCAAGATGGGTGTGTTTCATGAAGACCTGTGTAGCAAGACAGAAAACCTGCTTGGGAGCTATTTTCCCAAGCAGATCTGAGAGCTGGAAGCATTCTTAAAGGAAACAGCTCTCAATGAAGCCAACCTGAGCAATCTGGACATCCTAGTCCCTGATCCAGTCAAGGAGAAACAGAAGGAGGAGCAGAAGAAACAGCAAGAGAGGGAAGAGAAGGATGAGAAGAAGAAAGGGGAGGATGAAGACAAAGGTCCTCCCTGTGGCCCAGTGAACTGCAATGAGAAGATCGTGAACTTTCTGCAGCACCTAAAGCCTGAGATCCAGGATGTCATTGAGCAACTCAATCTGGTCACTACCTGGTTGCAACTACAAATACCTCAGATAGAGGATGAGAATAATTTTGGAGTGGCTGTCCAGGAGAAGGTGTTTGAGCTGATGACCGCCCTTGATACCAAGCTGGAGGGCTTCCACACTCAAATCTCAAAGTACTTCTCAGAGAGGGGTGATGCAGTAGTCAAAGCAGCCAAACAGCCCCATGTCGGTGATTATCTGCAGCTGGTGCATGAGCTGGACAAGGCAGAGTACCAGGACATCCAGCTGATTGTAATGGAGATCCATAATGCTTATGCTGTGCTATATGACATCATCCTGAAGAACTTTGAGAAGCTCAAGAAGCGCCATGGAGAAACAAAGGGAATTGAGCCCCCTCTCTTGTTCTCTGATGGGCAAAACAAAGACCCTCCTGCTCTTAATCAGGAACTCTGGACTGTACCCAATCTTCTTTCTGCTGGGGTTTCTCACTTACTCTGCTTCCCAAACACAATAAATACATGGTTGCCCACCAGGGGGAAAAAACAGACACATTTATGAATGGAATCAAATTGAAGACCCTGACATTAATCCACACAACTACAAACACCTGATTTTTGACAAAAAAAAAACCCCAAAACTATACAATGGAAGAAAGAAAGCATCTTCAACAAATGGTGCTGCCATAACTGGATATCTACATGAAGAAGAATGCAAATAGATCCATATCTATTGCCATGCAAAAAACACAAGTCTAAATGGATCAAAGACCTCAACATAAATCCAGTTACACTGAATCTCATAGAAGAGAAAGTAGGAAATAACCTTGAACGCATTGGCACAGGAGACCACTTCCTAAATATAACAAACAATAGTAGCACAGACACTGAGAACAACAATTAATAAATGGAACCTCCTGAAACTGAGAAGCTTCTGTAAGGTGAAGGACAGCATCAATAAGACAAAAAGGCAGCCTACAGAATGGGAAAAGATATTTACCAACCCCACATAAGATAGAGGCCTGATCTCTAAAATAGGTAAAGATCTCAAGAAACTAGACAACAAAATATCAAATAATTCAATTAAAAATGGGCTACAGAGCTAAACAGAGAATTCTCAACAGAAGAATCTCAAATGGATGAAAGACATTTAAGGAAATGCAACATCCTTAGCCATCAGGGAAATGCAAATCAAAATGACTTTGATATACCATCTTATGCCTGTTAGAATGGCTAAGATAATACAGACAACAGCTTCTGTTGGAGAAGATGTGGAGAAAGAGGAACACTCCTTTACTGCTGGTTGGAATGCAATCATGTAGAGCCACTCTGGAAATCAGTATGGCAGTATCTCAAAAAATTGGGAATCTACCTACCTCAAAACCCAGCAATACCACTCCTGGGCATATACCCAAAGTTGCTCAGCCATAAAACTATGTTTTTAATCTCTGTCTTGGTCCCATTTTAGCTAGTGTTTCCAGTTTACAGACAACACTGAGGAAAAACACTCTTCCCCTATGTTTTTATCAATCGCATCAACAACATGAAGCTGTGTTTTAAGCTGTGTAATATTAGATTTTCTTAAAAAAAAACTTTAACAGAAGTATAAATAATATATTATGACAGAAACAAAAGTAAAGCAACTCTCTTCATCTCTAGGAATTCTGAAAAAGCCTGTTGTTGACTTTAGTAAAGTTTATAAAGCTCTCCAAGCAAGTCCAAAGCACAGATGAGGCACAAAGGACATAAAATTATCACAGAAGATGAAGCTGGAAAGAATGAATGCAGCAATAAAGTCCAGTGAGGACAAGAGAGTTGGAGTCATCGTCTGTGAATATGTCTTCTGGGCATAATTTAACCATATAGGCCCTTAAAAGTAGAAGAAACAAACATCATAGAGTTTAGTGAAAGTGTCAAAAGTGATTGATAGCAGGATCCATGACCAAAAGTCATTTCTTCCCAAGTTGGAGAAATGAAAATTCTGACCAAAGGAAACCTGGCTGCGATTATCATCTCACTGACAATCTGAGAAACTAAAAAACAGCCAACAAGGTACATGAATAAGGAAACAGTTTCTTCTACAAGGCCTACAAGACTCAGGAGAAAGGCATCTACACCAACATCTGTTGTTAGCAAAGTAAAGCCTGTGCTGCACTTCTGATCTGCAGTATTGTAAAGTATTTGTGTTATTTTAGTCATTAAAACTATGGCACTTTGTAAGAACCATGATGGGACTCTACTACAAGGACTACCCAATCCATTGTATTGTCCTATATCTTTCTCTAAAGATCATCTGGTAAATTATCTTTATTTCTAAGAGTTTGCCAATGAAAAAGATATTCCACACTGGCATGTGCTTCAAACCCGAGAAATGAAGAAATATACATTCTTTTTATTAAGATGTAAGGAGCTTTAGAACTCATTCAATAATCTGAGTATACCAGCATCCAGCACCATCTATTAAATGGCTACTGTGAGTGAGACAGCGCTCTGTGCACATTCAGTTACAGTATTTAACTTTCCACTATGCATCTCCCCATCAACCCTGAGAGGAGAGGATATTCATTCTCCACTGTCATGCATGCAGACACACAGAGAGGCCAGACAAGAGTGTTAGAGTGTAGTTACAGCCAGGGCTGATTTTTACCATGTCCTAAATTCAAGATTTATGGAAGATAAGGATATTTACTTTCAGATATAAATAAAACAGTAAATTGAAGAAAGATTACTTGAGGAGGATTCACACTGACAGCAAACCATCCAAAGGGTGTCTCCAGCTCAGACGCTTACGTTTCTAGTGAAACTCCATTGCACTGATCCATAATGACAGACACGGTTCAGACAGACCAGGTAATAATTAGAACCCATGGTGTCTGATGAAGGAAAACTTGACAGGATTCTAAGTTTCATTTGCAAGCAAGGTAAAGAAGCTTTGAATGCTGAAAGGAGAATGCTGTGACCTTAGGGAAAAACACTTCAGCCATCATTCAGTTGCATTATTAAGGCCTCAATGTATACTTGAGAGCAATTCTGAAATGATTCAATAACTGCTTTGTGGTGATCTAAGCCTCTTGAACTGGAAATTATTTGTGAAACAAAGCATGGTTCTGCTGTGTATTTTTTTTCCTTCACCTTAGGAAATGCAAAAAGTCACTTAGTAGTGGCAGAAGAGCAGAGGAGGTAGCAGCATGTTAAAATATCTTTTTAAGTTTCCCCACACGTGTAACAGAATAAAATAAAAACTAGAATCCTCTGCAGGGCAAGGCTATTCTATCCTGCTTACCCACACCACTCTGCTTTTTCTTAAGTCCTTCATATGAGTGTCCCAGAGATAAAAGGAGTTGGTTATCTCAGTAGATAAAAGATGCCACTGGAGAAAAGCTTAAATAAAGATTTAGAGATGGACAAAACCGTGTGGAATGGCAAAGGGACACCTTGACAGAAGGAGGCATTATAAAAAGTGTCAATGAATCTTGTGCCTAACAGAAAAGAGAAGAGAAGAGAAATAAAAAGGAGGAGGATGTTGTGAGCTATTGTGTTTGCTTACAGAAAAGCCCTGAGGTTTCTTCATCAGGAGGCAGAGCTTTCACATTAATGTTGTGAACACTCTCACTCCCACTTAACACATCGACATATTTTGCATTGTGTTCTCTGCAACATTTTACATGAGAAATACAAAACTCAGTTATAAACAAATATTAGCTGTGGTAGCCAAGTTCTTCCAAAACATAATTTAATGTATTTTTCCATAGTCGTGTATTGTGTTTTAAAGACTGTCAGGTTGAATTTTTCAAAGAATTGGAAAATGCTGAAAAATATGAAGTATTCATTTCATATTGTGTCAGGAAACAGCTTCTCATTTAGCTATAATTCTCTGGTTACAGAAGGAGCTTAAACACAGGAGGAAATGGGGGAAGTACTGTCTAAAAAGAGCAGGTCATGTTTGCTGTTGATTCCTAAGGGAATTTTCCTTCATCTTTAAATGTTTATATTAAATACAATTCAAATGCACATGATTATTTTGTTCTCAGGTTTATGAAAATTGATGAATAAAATGGTTGAACTGTAAGATAAATATTTTAATTTGGAAACTGCACCATGCCACATCTAAGTACTAATTGTTTTGGTATACTTACAGACTAAAGGATATTTACAGCTCTTGCTCCCACTGTGTCATTTTTACGTGACAATTTTAGCAAACAAACTCTCATTTCAAGGATGCAAATAGGTAGTAGCATAGTTCTTTGTGTCGGACTGAGGCTTTGTAAGCTTTCCTCTGTCTACTTGAACATCTCTCTTTTTTGCCCTGTTCAGCTCACTTTCAGGCATTTGTTAGACTCATATTTTGGTGAGACTTTATGAGTATACCTTCTGACATTTCTAGAAGACACAATCACACAGACAACTCCCCACTCCTCTATCTCTTAACCTTCCACCCCCTTTTCCACAGTGATCCCTGAGCCTTAGGTGTGGGAGTTTTATTGTAGTTGAATATATTGGTACTGTACTGGGCTCCATAACTCTGCATTTTGATTGGTCATAGTTTCTGTAATGTAACTGCAACTTTCTGTTGCAAAGAGAAGTTTCCTTGATGTGGGTTAGACTATACTTACTTATGAGTATGAAAGGGAAGGTGGAAATGGTGTAATTATATTATAATCTCAAAAATAAAAGAAATTAAAAATGGATGGTTCCTCAACATGATATATCAGTGACCACTTCTCCTGACAAAATTATTCAGCACCTCATATGGAGATATATATATATTTCACCTGCTGTCTATGTGTTTTGATGAAATTACTTCTACCTCTATCTCCCAAGTATATAATTTATTCTAAGTTGATTAGTGTCTTATGTTCTCTGCGAAGATTGGTTTAGCGATGTACTCAGAGTATACTGAGAGCCAATGAATTGAAGTAAATATTTGGTAATTTCAGAAACTTACTCTGCTCTTGATGGCAATTTTAAAAATTTCAAACTAGAACTATTGGAATACACTACTGACAAGAGAAGCTGGTTTTTGATACAGTAAAGCAAACATAAGCAAAGTAGAATTCATGAGCTTGAGTGGACAGAGAGTTCATGATATCAGTAGATTCATTCCCAGGTTCAAATCTTCTTTTTTTTGGGCAAGGAAGTCTCTCCAACAAATGGCAGATAAAGAACACCCGAAATGTCACTGTACCAGGAATGCTCAGTTTTCTAAGTTACAACTAACTTGCTACAAAATTTTCTGGTTGTAGGATCCTTGTATTGAATTTTTATACATAAAAGATATAATTTTAGTCTCTTGTTAATTTGAACTGTTATTTCGGTTTATTGTGTAGTCCATATGTTGAAATAAATATTTCTGAAAAACTTGATATTGCACAGAGAAAAGGCATTAGATAGTAGACCAGAAAACCTGAGTTCTTCTTATTGTACTATACACTAGTTATTTAAAGATTAATAAACTGCTGCTAGGAAATAAGTAATAATATTTTCATAGTTAATCTGTCATGTAAAGTAACATTTCACTATTCTGAAAGTTTACTGGAAACATCTACAGTAGAAACCATATATACCCATTTGCTTATTGAAAATTAAGTTGCCGGAAGGCGGTGGTGCACTCCTTTAATCCAGACACTTGGGAAGCAGAGCCAAATAGATCTCTGTGAGTTTGAGGCCAGCCTGGTCTACAGAGTGGGATCCAAGACAGGCACCAAAACTACACAGAGAATCTCTGTCTAAAAAAAAGGCTATATTTTGTAGGTATTTGAACTTGTGATTGTCTTGATTTTCCCCCATTTATTAGCATAGTATCATGGCTCACAAGGCACCAGCTTCCATATGTACTACTAGATTGAAAGTCAAAGTTTATCTTCTGCCATAATTCAATTTTAAAGGGTCACACTATTTAAAGTCACATAGCAAAGTGTTGGTCTGAGAAAATGGACATTGCAAGGATAATCTCAGGCTACAGATGAGCCCTTTTGGCCCTAACATATTTTGTAATGAAATGGACCTTTTTTACTCCTTTTATAATGGGATGAAATACTTTCACAATATTTTAATGTGTAGGAACTGGCAAAAACTTTCTGCACAGGAGTCTAAAAGTATAGGAAATAACCCCAGGAACTCTCATATGGGATTGCATAATAACTGGGCATCATGGGAGCAAGGAAGCAGCCTACAGAATGGGAAAGTATTTGCCAACTGCACATTAGAAAAGGTACAAGGTTTCACTATTTAGCATTGGTGGATGTGAAACTTGCTATATAGACCAATCACGCTTGGAACTCACAGAGATCCTTCTGTCTCTGCCTCCCCAGTGCTGAGATTCGAGGTATGCACTATCACTTCAAGCTTTGAAATTAATTTAAATGAAATTAAACAAAGAAAAGTTTAGAAGCGTTTTCCTGATGGTATTTACAGATGAATGGAATGGTGTTAGAACTTTAATAGCTAGTATACTTTTCATTTTTTATTGTCTTATTTTCATAGGACATAGGTTCTTGGCACAAAGTTTAGGAAATACACAATCTTGAAGAAGTAAACTTCAGATATCCTAATATAAGCGTCCCAATATCTGCTGACGTTTGTTAAAATTTTCACAGTATTTTTTCATGTATATATGTGCATGCAAGTACATATACAGCAACATGTATGCACACTAGGATGATCACTGAATAATCCAAATAGCCTGTGACTTGTGAAATATTTCTGTCAGTAGACTGACTCCTGGACCATTATGGTGAGTATTGAATTTCAAAGTTGGGTTATTTTTTTTCCCTCTACTGTATGAAAATATTAATGTTGCTCTTAAATCCCACCAAATATCTTGAGGAATAGTTAACATAACGGCAGTAATGTTGTACTGTTTGTTCCTTGGGAATGAGAGACTGAGCTCAGGCCTGAGTTCTCCAAGCTGGAGTGTTTCCACTGGCAATATGATCTGCAGAGGAGTGTAGGCTTACGGTCATGGCTAAGTTTTCTAACAGGTCTAGAAATGGTTAACAGTCATAAGCTATCGTTTTACCGTGAAAGTTATTAGGCTTCTCAGCTAAACAGTTTGAATTCTGGTTCTGCTAGACTGGTAAAAAAAAGAGATTTGTATTAGCAGGAAAGTTTCCATAGTCAACTGAGTTTAGAAGAGGGCCTGTGACAAAGCAAGGATGTCCTATCACGGGTCTTAGCAGCTCTGACTATGCCTGCGTCATCATATTTTAAATGTTCTTTGTCTAAATGTTTGGCCCTCTTAAAATAGTAGACCAATGCCTGCTAAGACTAAAAGGGACTTCCATGGCTAGACTTGAAATTGGAAAAAAAAACTAACAAGAGGAAAAAGGCGTTTGCCATTAAGCGCTGATAATTAATCAAACTTTTTAATTCAAGAAATAAAGCTCTTTAAATAGTGAAGCTTTAGCTTTTTAATTTGTGATATGTGTTGAAAATGTTCTCACCAATTTTTTAGTTGTGAATCTTCTAGGATTGCAGAGAATAACTTGATACTACTATCATTATATATGTCATGATTTTCTTTACATTTTTAAATTTTGTTTTCATGCAGTTAGAATCTTTACTGCCCTATTTTTCTTCCTTTTGTTTGTTTTAAAGTATCCCTTTTAAATTATTGAGTTCTTTACTTAAATAAATGATAAAAAGAGATGTGTTGTATCCATAAATAATTGAAGCAGAGATTTCTGTTTTAATGAGGCCTCTGAAGATCTACATACTTCTAAACAGAAGTGACTAATAGAGAAAAACTATAAAAAGGAAATTATGTATGTAAATTTCCAAAAATCTTAAACTGTCTGGTAAATCTTGATTTGTTCTGGTTGTCTCTTTCAAGTCCACGATATCCTTGATATCTATAACCCAAAATGAATTCAGGACACATTGCAAAGTTTACCACACTTTTGAAGTAGATGAAAATCAGCATTAATGCAGATCATGGCAAGTTTAATAAAAATAATTGAAGTTTGAAATGTGTGATGATAAGGAATTGTGGATGATCAAGACGATATATACCAAGAATTGTACTCAATGAAAAATAATCAATTGCTTATGAAGGTGCTCCTCCCATGGTGAGGATGATGCCCCCATAGTGAAGGAGGTTCTCCCACAGCGAGGGTGGTGCTTTACCCAGTGAGGGTGGTACTCCCACAGTTAAGGTGGTGCTCCTACAGTGAGGATGATACTCCTACAGTTAGGGTGGTACTCCCACAGTGAGGGTGGTGTTTCCACAGGGAAGGTGGTACTCCTACAGTTAGGGTGGTGCTCCCACAGTGATGGTGATCCTGGCAGTGAAGGTGGTGCTCCCACAGTGAGGGTGATACTCACAGTGAAGGTGGTGCTCCCACAGCAGGGTGGTACACACAGAGACGGTGGTGCTCCCACAGCAGGGTGGTACTCACAGTGAAGATGGTGCTCCCACAGCAAGGGTGGTACTCACAGTGAAGATGGTGCTCCCACAGCAAGGGTGGTACTCACAGTGAAGATGGTGCTCCCACAGCAAGGGTGGTACTCACAGTGAAGATGGTGCTCCCACAGCAAGGGTGGTACTCACAGTGAAGATGGTGCTCCCACAGCAAGGGTGGTATTCACAGTGAAGATGGTGCTCCCACAGCAAGGGTGGTACTCACAGGGAGGGTGGTGCTCCCACAGCAGGGTGGTACTCACAGTGAAGATGGTGCTCCCACAACAGGGTGGTACTCACAGTGAAGATGGTGCTCCCACAACAGGGTGGTATTCACAGTGAAGATGGTGCTCCCACAGCAGGGTGGTACGCACAGAGACGGTGGTGCTTACTCAGTGAGGATGGTACTTGCAGTATGAGGACAGGAGCAAAAGAGAAACTAAAAGATCTGGGATCCTGCGACCTGTTTGAAGACACATTGCCAATAATCCAGGAACTTTCAACTAGGTCCAACCCCTCGAAGTTTCTTCTACTCACCAAGAGCACAGTCCTTGGGGTCAGTTCATGACAGTCCGGCTTTCAGAGAACATTCTTCATTCACATGGACAGCATTGCGACAAACCACTGGCGTTTTTCTTAACCTCTTCTGCTTCTTTCTGGGCCTTCTTTGAACTATAGTTGGTTTTCCACCATGTGCCATCTCACTTTGCATTTGTCATGATTCCCTTGACTGAAAAAGCCTTTTATTGTTCATTAAGTGATAATTTTATGGGGAACACAATACCACCCTCACTGTGGAAGCAACACCCTTACTGTGTCAGAACTTCTCTAAGGCCCCCTGAAAATTCTTGTGTTGCCTTTTGCACTAATGACGACAATTTTGGGGGGTGCATTATGTGACAGATGACCAAGATTTCTTCATTTCCAAAAGAATGCCAAATTGCTCAGATATTATTTTCTAAAAAGAGTATTCTTCCATACTTAACTAAACCACCACTGTCACCTCTGAGGTAGTCAGCCCTAAAAATAGCCCCCAGACTGCCACCTTCAGATATTCCCACTGTAGTTGCTTGCATACTGTATTGAGTGGTTCTGGGACACTGATAACATTCACAGGAAAGGACAGTATGTCATCTCTGGTATTAAGCTATGAAAGACCATGCTTCTATTATGAGTGTTCTCTTTTTAGCCTTTTCTTTTTCCTACCGGTATTTGCTGAAGTAACCAGCTGCTCTGGAAGCCTATGGAGAGGCCCATGCTAGATTGAACAGGAAGCCTCTCACCAAAAGCCACCTGAGTGAGTTTGGAAGCTTCTCCAGTACCCCACAGCTAACAGCTGGACTGCAGAACATGATAGACCATGAGCCAGAGCTACCCAGCGAGGCTGCTAGAGTTGCTAACAGAGACGATATGAGATGATAAATGCTTGCTGTTTTGCTTCTGAGTCTGGAGATAATTTGTTAAGCAGAATATATGACGGATATAATCACCAAATAAATCTATATGTAAGCTTATTTATGGATTCTCTTCTGTTCTTTTGATTTATTTTTTTCTCTTTGTACAACCACAACACTGAATAATTATCATAGTATTAAAATAAATCTCTGTATCTGATAGTGCAAGTACTCAAAGCTGTTCTCTAAGATTGACATTGTTGTTCTTGCTCCTCTGTTTTTCATAAAAAATTTAGAGTCAGCTCATCAATTTCTATGCACTCATTGAAATTTGCATACCTACACACAAGTAGTGTGTGCAAACACACAGATATGTATCAATTAGGTAGAACTGACACCTATAACATATTGCCTATTTTAAGCGATGAACAAATATCAACTAATTCAGATCTTAAAGTGTATCTATCAAAAATACTAACTGCTGTGCACTGTAGGAACCTTACACAGATTCCACTGAGCTCCAAGCTTTTGAATTGTTGGAAGTGAACTGCTTTTCTTACTTTGCTTGCTGGTACACGGAATGCTAGTGTGTTGCTACCTTACCAATGTCAGCTACTAACTCTAAGATTTTCTTGCAAATCTTTTTGATTTCTTTCTATGAATAATGATATCTTTTTTAAAAAAAAACTGACAATTTTATTTCTGCCTTTTAAATTTTATTTCTGTAAGCCACTGGCAGACCCTTAGTTCTTTGTGGAACTTAGATGGATTGCTGCACATTCATTCATCTCCATCTATTATATTTTCAAGCTGAAAAGGACTCCTTTCATTCAATAAATAGGATCTGTGATAGAGCTTTTCACCATAGATAGTCTTTGATGGATTGGAGGCATTTCTACTTTATTGTGATAGTAGCTTTGACACCTAATTGCATGTTCAATCTCCTCAAATACATTTGTGCATCATTAAATGTCACTACCTCTCTCCCTTTCCTGTTTAACTAGAGAGATTTCAATGGTTGAACTGTTTAAAATCATATCATTGACTGGATTTACTTAATAAATAGAAATAGTTGAGTTTTAATTATTTTTAGTGTTAGTCATTTGAATTAAAAAAACAACAAAACAAAACAAAATACAAACTTGCAGGGTGGTGGTGGTACATGCCTTTATTCTCAGCACTTGGGAGGCAGAGGAAGGCAGATCTGAGTTCAAGGCCATCCTGGCCTACAGAGCAAGTTCCACAACAGCCAGAGCTATACAGAGGAACCCCGTCACAAAAACAAAACAAAACAAAAAATGAAAACAGACAAACAAATAAATAAATAAATATTTCCTTTTGGAAATTGATACCTCCAATGGCTTAATATCCTTCTCTTGATTCTGTCTTGTCTGTGGTAATCTAATCAACATACTTCCTTGTTATTCCTAACTTGCAGTATCTTATTTTTATGAATACTCTTGTAATAGTTACATCATTTATAAGAGTCATTTTTTAGCTTTTTATAACACCTTGCATATATATTAATTTCTTTTTCATTTCCCTTTTCTCAATTTTTATGATTTATTCATTTCTAAATAGTATATTTAACTCTATATTTTCCCCTCTAAGCAGTGCTTTATGTCCACTCAACAAATGAAGATTCCATATGAAGATTCTTCAGTATAAAATACCCTCTACTCTCTTTGGTCACTTGAATCCTAACTGTAACCCACAATGTAGCACTTGAACACTTGGTCCCCTATTGGCTGCACTCTTTGGAGACATTTAAGTTGTGGGACCTGCTGGAGGAAATACATCACTGAGAGCAGGCTTTTATTTAGATTTGAAAAAAAAAAAGACTTTTCCTACTTCCTGTTCACCACCACTGCTTCCTGATATGCTTTAGATGTGAGGCCTTAGCATCTTGTTCCTGTTGTAACACCTGCTTCTCTGCCATTGTGGGCTCTTGTCTCTCTGGAACTGTGAATACAAATACAATTTCTTCTCTAAGTTACCTGTGACATAGTTCATATCAAAGCAACATAAAAATGAATAACACAATTTCTTTGTGATTGTTTTCCTTTAAATAGATAGCTATTTAGAATTATCTTGTTTTATTGCCAAACCATTGCAAAGTTAGAAATTACCTGTTTTTTTTTTCCATTTGATAACATTTTCTAGTGATTAAAAGTCTCTAAACAGTTTTATAAATTAACATGTGTTTATGTCCCATCTTATAATTTGAGTGTGTGTCTCATATGTACTATAAATGATGTGTATTCTGTTGTTTTGGATAAAGTATTGTTTAATATCCTTGGCTACAATTTATTAAATTGGTCGTTATCTTATAAACCTTTTATATCCTCTTCTTTCTTTTATGCTGTCTTCTTTGTTTTAATAGCATCATTTGTCTGTTTCTCTGTGGATTTACCTTTTCCTTTTTTTTTTTTTGCACCCATTTTACCTTGTATGTTTATGAAGCTGCACAATATAAAAAGCTATATTTACAACTGTACTGTGGGATAATGCTTTTGTACACTGGTTTACTAAAATGCTGATTGGCCAATAGACAGCCAGAAAGTATAGGTGGGATTAGCAGACAAGGAGAATTTTGGGGAAAGGAAGGCTGGGTCAGGAGATGCCAGTCTGCCGACTAGGGAGCAGCATATAATGGCACACAGGTAAAGCCACAGAAAACATGGTGACATATAGATGAACAGAAATGGGCTAAGTTTAAATGTGAGAGTTAGTGGTAGGTCTGAGCTAATGGCAAAGCACTTTTAATTAATATAAGCCTCTGTGTGTTTACTTGGGTCTGAGTTTCAGTAGACCAGGTGGGACACAGGAAAACTTTCAGCTACAAATGGCTGCCTAATGTGGAGCAAGAGTTTCCAGCTAAAACCTGAGAACGCTTAAAAAAATAAGATTCTAAAATGGAGCTAAAAGCAGCTTCCTAGTTGTTTCTCTCAGGCCAGCTGCAGCTTGCATGCTTGAGGTACTCTATGGCAGGTTTGTGGCATGGGGGCTTGACTTGCAGCATAGTGGCTTCCGGCCACAATACACAGAGGCATCTCCAAGCTGCACATTACGCTGCCTGGTGGATTTTGCCTTTGTTAGTACTGACAAAAAAAAAGTCTCTGGGCTATATGCTGCTTTAATAGAGGCATAGACCCACTGCTTCGGAGAGTTGGTGGTACACATGGCTTCCAGAGCCAAAGCTGGTGGTAAATGTACCACTACCATCTTGGAAAATTGAGATAGGCAGAGTCAGCAGCCAAAGATGCCATTTTAGTCCTAGTCATTCTACAGTTTAAAGCAATAGATTCACAGTAAGATAGATTCAGATAGAATAAGACTTGAAATGGTTTATAGTGTGTGTAAAAATGTACATAAGCTTGGAAGAGAGAAGAAAATGAATATAGACAGTTATATAAAGAAATAGATTTTTTAAAAATAAAGTGTTTAAAGAGACAGTAAAGGTAATATAAAAAATAAGCCATTTAAAGATGGATATTACACAGAGAGTCTGGATTATATTGCCTTTGGGATTTTTAACTGCAGAGAGACATTTGATTGTAAAAGTTGCTAAGTTAAATCATTATCTATTTTTTAAAGATATCTTGATTTCAAAATCTATGTCTAAGGATACATTGCTTTGGAAAAGAGGTTCTGCTTTTTTTTTTTCAACAGAAGATGAGAACCTATGACTATTGGAGAAATTATTTTGGCCACTCCACGTAGTTAAAAGGATATTTATTTAATGATGTAACTCACAAATTAAGTAATGGGTAGGTCACAGGGTCTGGGGAAGGTGTAACGCAGTCCAGCGGTGTTCTCTGGAGCTCTGCACAGTCAATCTCCACCGATCAGCGTTCTGGCACCGAGAGAGCGCCCAGAGAGAGCGCTGACCCATCCAGCTCTCGGGTCCCCAGGCGCCTCCCCTCGTCCCGCCTCGTAGGCGTGACAGTTGCCAGAGTCTCAATGGGGGTTGGAACTTCCAGAACCAAGCTGGAATGGCTACCCACTACATCTCCCCCTTTTTGTCTAAATAAGAAGGTTCTAAACTAATACAAGACTATATACAAAGGAATGGTTATCAAATATTGTCCAGAAATAATGAGAGATAATGACCTAGATAAAATGTAACTACAACCAATGCAAACAATATCAAGCAAGAAACACATACTAAAATCCAGAGAAGTATAGAGCATAGGTAAACAGCATGTTATAAAGATCATTCAAAGGTGTCCTATCCTAAAGAACCTGAATCTAATACTTAATATGTTCTATCTAAGATATTATATATACTAAGTTGTAACTATAACTGCTAGTCTTCAATCCCATCAAAGACCTGAGAAGGAACATAATGGTACCTGAGAAATGGTAGATGGATGCAAGCAACTTTCGGGAATCTTGCAAGAGTAGACCAAGACAGCTGGCAGCCTGGACAGTCACCTAATGTTTCTCAGCATTGTTGGTGCATTCAAATTGGCTACAGCCCTAGAGTATCTGACAGACCATTTTCAGAAGCAGAATTTCTGAAAGACCATCTTACCCTGTCTTGGCAGAGTACAGTGGTCGCTTTCCTTGTGTCCCGCTTGTCCAGAAAGGACAGCATTGCATTTGTACTGTCAGCCATCAAGGCAAGGGCAGTTCTTTGCTCAGTAGGCCATTTTGTGCCAAAAGACAAACTTTCAAATGGAAATGTCTTAGAAGCCCAACATTCTCTCAGGATCAATTGGTGCAGCCAGGAGCAATAGTGTCTCACGTCAACAGAATTCTAAGTTATTTAAATGCCATATTCTCCAGGTCTATGAAGTGTTTGAAGATTACCTGCCCATCTGACCTATGTATCTGTAAATCTGGATAACCTAACTAATGTAACTATAGAGATGACAGGCATAGGCGACTATAAATCTATAAATCTTATCTATCGAAATAACCTAAGGACTAAGGCTTCACGTAAATAAGGTAAACAGTCTATAAGCAAATGTATGGTGAAGAACGATGACTTCAAAATTGTGACAATACACAAGATATTTATAATAGAGGTAGGAATATATAGTGCGATATGCAATATGACAATAATACTAAATATATAGCAATATACCGAATATCCTAAACAGAAGTAGAACATATATAAAGTATGACAAATATAAATTTACATTTGTATCAATATAAAAATGTTTCAAATAAGAGTAGAAATATATGTACATTATAACAAATATAGTTCTGTATTTGTATCAATATACAAATTATCTTAAACAGGAGTATAAAAATAGTTTACATTTGTATCAACATATAAGATTCTATAACAGTACAAATTACAGTGCAAATTATCTAAGGTTGCTATTTTACTAAGTTTGTTTACTAGTATATACAATGATTTACCATCATATCTTATACCTATCCATTCCATTTCTTCTCCCCCACCCCCCTTTTTTTTTTACAATCCTAAGTTAATATTTTCTTCCACCCCCAACCCTATAACCGTCATCCATAACCCTGAGAATTATGAAACCTAAGGGAGAAGGGGCGTCGTTTTCTTAGAATTGCTTCCTGCCGTTTAGGGGGTGATGTTATCTCTGTTGGGTACTGTGAGAAAGCTCAGATAGTTAAATCTCAGTTAGACTAACTGTAGGTTCTGCAGCAAGTTTTAGAGTAATGGGTAAGATTGGCGCCTCCCCTCGTCCCGCTTCGTAGGCGTGACAGTTGCCAGAGTCTCAATGGGGGTTGGAACTTCCAGAACCAAGCTGGAATGGCTACCCACTACATATGACCTGCTCCCAGGCTCATATGGTTTGACCAACCAAGACCCCCTGAAAGTTCTCCAATGACACCATGGCCCAGATGATCCAACATCCAGAACAGTTCCAGGCAACTGGCTCAGACAATGCAGCCTCACAGACCACTCCAGTCAGGACTTAACTATAATTCTTAATTTTCTCAGGATCCCCATGAGAATACAGCACCCTCTATCAACAGGAAGTAGCCTAGAAAACTGCTCCTACATTCCCCCAAAATAGATTACGGATGTTTGTCTTTGTTTAGGTTTTTGGTTACAAATTGTTATTGGTCATAATCAATATCTTTCTAAAAGAAGAAAAGGAGGATGTGATATAGAAATACAGAATATAGATATGATAGGATAAAAGGATGGATGGTTGAACCTACTTTTAAAGAACAACTTGTTTAAAATATTTTACATTGGTATAGGTTTTAGTTTATTGATACAAATTTAAAGTTAATTTTGTTATACTGTATGCATATTTCTTTTTTTTTTTTTTTTTTGTTTTTGTTTTTGTTTTTCGAGACAGGGTTTCTCTGTGTAGCTTTGCGCCTTTCCTGGAACTCGCTTTGGAGACCAGGCTGGCCTCGAACTCACAAAGATCTGCCTGCCTCTGCTTCCCGAGTGCTTGGATTAAAGGCGTGCGCCACCACCGCCCGGCTGCATATTTCTTTTTATAAATATTTTCTCATTAAGAGATTTTCTATTCATTTTACATACCAACCACAGATTACCCTGTCCTCCCTCCTCCCACCCCCAGCCTTCTCCTCGAACCACCACCCATTCCACCTCCTCCAAGGCAAGTTCTCACACGGGGAGTCAGCAGAGCCTGGTACATTCAGTTGAGGCAGGTCCAAGCCCCTCCTTCCTGTACTAAGGCTGTGCAAAGTGTCTCACCATAGGCACTAAGTTCCAAAAAAGCCACCTCATATACTAGGAACAGGAACCAATCCACTGTCTCACTTATCCAGAGGGCCTATTGCAGTAGCATGGGGGCTCCTCAGCTATTGGTCCATAGTTCATGCATTTACAATAGCTTGGCTAATTGTCTCTGTACTTATTTCAATCATGGTCTCTATATCCCTTGCTCATAGAATCCCTCCTGTCTCTCATTAATTGAACTCCTGGAGCTCTGCCTGGGACCCAAGCAAGGGTTCTCTGCATCTGTTTCCATCAGTCACTGGATGAGGGTTATATGATGACGTTTAGGGTATTCAGCCATCTGATCACCAGATTATGCCAGATCAGGCACCCTCTCGACTATTGCTGGTAGTCTTTGGTGGAGTCACACTTGTGGATTCCTGGGAACCTCCCTAGTACTCTGTTTCTCCCTATTTCCATGATGTCTTCATTTATCATGGTATCTCTTTCCTTGCTTTCCCACTCAGTTTCCATTCCAGCTCAAACCTCCTGCTTCCCTAAGCTCTCAAACTCTGTCCTTTGCCCTCCATTATCCCCCACCCCCAACCCCTGGTTTGCTCATGTAGATCTCATCCATTTCTCCATCACTGGGTAATCCATGAGTCCTTCCTAGGGTCCTCCTTACTAGCTAGCTTCCGTGGAACTGTGGGTTGCAGTCTGGTTATCCTTTGCTTTATATGGAGTATCCACTTATGAGTGAGTACATACCATGTTTGTCCTTTTGAGTCTGGGTTGCCTCACTCAGGATAATATTTTCTAGTTCCATCCATTTGCCTGCAAACCTCATGATGTCATTGTTTTGCTCTGCTGAGTAGTACTCCATTGTGTATATGTACTACATTTTCTTAATCCATTATTCAGTTGAGGGTCATATGGTTATTTCCAGCTTCTGGCTATTACAAATAGTGCTGCTACGAACATAGTTGAGCATGTGTCCTTGTTGTATGGTTGAACATTTCTTGGGTATATGCCCAAGAGTGCTATAGCTGGGTCTTAAGGAAGATTGATTACCAATTTTCTGAGAAACCGCCATACTGATTTCCAGAGTGGCTATAAAAGTTTGCATTCCCATCAACAGTGTAGAAGTGTTTCCTTTCTCCATATCCTTTCCAACATAAGCTGTCTTCAGAGCTTTTGATCTTAGCCATTATGACAGGTGTAAAATGGTCTCTCAGAGACATTTTGATTTGCATTTCCTTGATGACAAAGGACGTTGAGAAATTCCTTAATGTCTTTTGACCATTTGAGATTCTTCTGTTGAGAATTTCTGTTTAGCTGTATAGCCCACTTTTTTAATTGGACTCTTAGGTATTTTGAGGTCTAGTTTCTTGATTTCTTTATACATTCTGGAGATCAGCCCTCTGTCAAATGTGGGGTTCATAAAGATCTTTTCCATTCTGTAGGCTGTCATTTTTTTCTTATTGACCATGTTCTTTGCCCTACAAAAGCTTCTCAGTTTCAAGAGCTCCCATTTATTAATTGTTGCTCTCAGTATCTATGCTACTGGTGTTATATTTATGAAGTGATCTCCAGTGCCAATGCATTCCAGACTACTTCCTACTTTCTCTTCTATCAGGTTCAGAGTAACTGGATTGATGTTGAGGTTTTTGATCCACTTGGATTTAAGTTATATGCATGGTGACAGATATGGATCGATTTGCAATATTCTGCATGTTGACATTCAGTTATGCCAGCACCATTTGTTGAAGATGCTTCCTTTTTTTCCATTGTACAGTTTTGGCTTCTTTGTCAAGTTAAGTGTTTATAGGTGTGTGTATTAATGTCAGGGTCTTCAGTTTGATTCCATTGGTCCACATGTCGGTTTTTGTGCCAGTACCAAGCTGTTTTTATTACTGTAGCTCTATAGTAGAGCTTGAAGTTAGGGATCATGATGCCTCCAGAGGTTGCTTTGTTTTACAAGATTCATTAAGCTATCCTGGGATTTTTGTTTTTCTATATGAAGTTGAGTATTGTTCTTTCCAGGTCTATGGAGAATTGTTTGGGATTTTGATGGGGATTACACTGAATCTGTAGATTGCTTTTGGTAAGATTGCCATTTTTGCTATGTTACTCCTACTATCCATGAACATGTGAGATCTTTCTATTTTCTGATATCTTCTTCAGTTTCTTTCTTCAGAGAATTAAAGTTCTTTTCATAAAGGTCTTTCACTTGCTTAGTTAGAGTTATCCCAAGGTATTTTATATCATTTGTGGCTATTTTACAGGGTGGTGTTTCTCTGATTTCTTTCTCAGCCCGTTTATCTTTTGGGTATAGGAGGGCTACTGATTTTTTTGAATTAACCTTGTATCCTGACACATTAATGAAGGTCTTTATCAGCTGTAGGAGATCCCTGGTAGAATTTTTGGGGTCACTTATGTATACTACCATATCATCTGTAAGTAGTGAAAGTTTGACTTCTTCCTGTCTGATTTATATCCTTGATCTCCCTTTGTTGTCTTATTGCTCTAGCTAGAACTTCAAGTACTATATTAAATAAACATGGGGAGAGCCAACAGTCTTGTCTTTTTCCTGATTTTAGTGGAATCGCTTTTAGTTTCTCTCCATTTAATTTGATGTTGGCTGTTGGCTTACTGTAAATTGCCTTTATTATGTTTTGGTATGTTCCTGTATTCCTGGTCTCTCCAAGACCTTTGTCACGTAGGACTGTGGGATTTTGTCAAAGACCTTTTCAGTAACTAATGAAATGATCATGTAGTTTTTTTTTTTCTTTCAGTTTGTTTATATGGTGTATTACAATGACAGATTTTCGTATGTTGAACCATCCTTGCATCTCTAGGATGAAGTCTACTTGATCATGGTGGATAATTTTTTGATGTGTTCTTGGAGTCAGTTTGCCAATATTTTATTGAGTATTTTTGCATCAATGTTCATTAGGGAGACTGGTCTGTAATTCTCTTTCTTTGTTGCATATTTGTGTGGTTTGGGTATCAGGAAACAGTAGCCTCATAAGAAGAGTTTGGTAATATTCCTTCTGTTTCTCTTGTGTGGAATAGTTTGAAGAGTATTGGAATTAGCACTTCTTTGAAATTTTGGTAGAATTCTGAACTGAAACCATTTGGTCCTGGACTTTTTTTTGGTTGGAAGACTTTTAATGACTGTTTCTATTTCCTTAGGGGTTATTGGCCCATTTAAATAATTTATCTGGTCTTGATTTAACTTAGGTATGTGGTACCTATCCAGAAAATTGTCCATTTCTTTTAGATTTTCCAATTTTGTGGAATACAGGTTTTTGAAGTATGACCAAATGATTCTCTGGATTCCCTCATTGTCTGTTGTTATGTTGATTTGGATGCTTTCTCTCTCCTTTTTGGTTAATTTGGATAAGGGCTTGTCTATCTTGTTGGTTTTTTTCAAAGAACCAATTCTTTATTTTATTAATTCTTTGTATTGTTTTCTTTGTTTTTATTTAATTGATTCAGCCCTCAATTTCATTATTTCTTGTCATCAATTCCTCCTGGGTGAGTTTGCTTCCTTTTGTTCTAGAGCTTTCAGGTGTGCTGTTAAGTCACTACTGTGAGATTTCTCCAACTTCTTTGTGTGGATATTTAGTGCTATGAATTTTCCTCTTAGCACTGCTTTTATAGTGTCCAATAAGTTTGAATCTGTTGTGCTTTCATTTTCATTAAATTCTAGGAAATTTTTAATTTCTTTCTTTATTTCTTCCTTGACCCATTGTGTTAGGGTAGAATGTTTTGTAGATATCTATTAACTCCATTTGAGTCATAACTTCTGTTAAGTCCCTTATTAACCTGTTAAGTTTCTCTATGGCAGATCTATCCAGTGGTGAGAGTGGGGTGTTAAGATCTCCCACTATTAGTGTGTGGCATTTGATGTGCAACTTAAGCTTTAGTATTTTTTTTTTTTTTTACAAATGTTAGTTCCCTTTGTATTTGGGGCATAAATGTTCAGAATTGAGACTTTATCTTGGTGGATTTTCCATGTGATAAGTATGTAATGTCCTTACCAGTCTCCTGTGATTGATTTTAGTTTGAAGTCTTTTTTTTTATTAGATATTAGTATAGTTACAACAGCTTGCTTCATAAGTCCACTTGATTGGAAAGTCTTTTCCAAGCCTGTTACTCTGAGGTAGTGTCTGTCTTTAAAGTTGAGTTATGTTTCTTGTGTGCAGCAAAAGGATAGATCTGGTTTTGGTATCCATTCTGACAGTCTGTGTCTTTTTATAGGCAAATTGAGACTATTGATATTAATGGATATTAATGACCAGTGATTGTTAATTCCTGTTTTTTTCTGTTGGTAGTGTTGTGTGTTTCACTTCTTTGGAATTTGTTAGTGTGGGATTATCTATTGCCTGTATTATAATGGGTGTATCTAACTTCCTTAGGTTGTATTTTCCTTCCAGTGCTTTCTGTAGGGCTGGATTTGTGGAGAGGTATTGTTTAAATTTGGTTTTATCATGGACTATTTTGTTTACTCCATCTATGACGATTGAGAGTTTTGTGGATATAATAGTCTGGGTTGGCATCCATGGTCTCTTAGTGTCTGCATAACATCTGTCCAGGACCATCTGGCTTTCAGAGTCTCTATTGAGAAGTCAGGTGTTATTCTTATGGGTCTGCCTTTATATGTTACTTGACCCTTTTCCTTTGCAGCTCTTAATATTTTTTCTTTATTCTGTATGTTTAGTGGTTTGATTATTATGTGGTGAGGATCTTTCTTTTTGGGTCCAGTCTATTTGGTATTCTGTAAGCTTATTGTACGTTCATAGGCATTTCCTTCTTTAAGCTGGGAAAGTCTTCCTCTATGGTTTTGTTGAATATATTTTCTGTACCTTTGAGTTGGTATTCTTCTCCTTCTTCTATCCCTATTATTTTTAGGTTTGGTCTTTTCATGGTGTCCCAAATTTCTTGGACATTTTGTATTGTGACTTTTTGACTATAGTGTTTTCTTAGACTGATGAATCTATTTTCCCTATTGCATCTTCAATGCCAGAAATTCTCTCTTCCATCTCATGCAATGTGTTGGTTATGCTTGCACACGTAGTTCTTGTTCATTTACTCAGATTTTCCATTTTCAGCGTTCCCTCAGTTCCTGTCTTCTTTATTGCCTCTATTTCAGTTTTCAAATCTTGGACTTTTTCATTCACCTGTTTAATTGCTTATTCTTGGCTTTCTTTAAGAGATTTGTTGATTTCTTCCAATTTTTTGTTTGTCTTTTCTTCGAATTCTTTAAGGGTGGTTTTCTTTTCCTCTTTAAAAGCTTTTATCATCTTCTTAAAGTCATTTTTAAGGTATGTTTCTTCTGCTTTGGGGTGTTCAGGTCTTGCTGGTATGGCGCTACTAGGTTCTGATGGTGCCGTATTGGCTTTTATGTTGTTGACTCTGTTATTGCACTGACATCTACTCATCTCTTCCTCCATTTCATGCAAGTGCTGTCTGTGTCTGAGGGAGCCTCTTTTGGTTCAATTGATATTCTTTGTCTAATGGGAGTTTTGATCTAATCCAGTCTCTTGGTACAATCAGTGCTGATGGGTTCTGTGTCTCAGGGAGCAGATCTTAGTCCAATGGGTAGCAGAAGGCTCTGCCACAGGGAGCAGCTATTCCCATTTGGTGCAGGGTAGAACCTCTTTTCTGTTCCCAATTGGTGCAGGATAGGTTTATGTCTTTGTTTTCACTTGTGTCATAGAGGGCTGTTTTCTTGGCGAGGGAGTCAGGGAAAAGGCAGCTAGCCAGTCCCTGGGGCTCCAGTAGCTTGGGGGAGGGGAACAAGGTGTACCCCTGGGTCTGTCCAGTCCAGAGATAGGGCCCTACCTATTCCCAATCAATGCAGGGTGGGCTTATGTCTCCAGTTTTCACTGGTGTCATAGGGGGCTGTTTTCTTGGTCAGGGGGTGGGGGAAGAGGCACCTAGCTATTCCCTGGCGCTCCATTGGCTTGAGAGAGGGGCACAGGGTGTGCTCTGGGGCCTAGGGGCTAGGGACCTGGTCTGCCCAGTCCGGAGATGGGGCCTTATCTGTTCCCAATTGGTTGTATGTATATTTCTACTCTTGTCTAAGATATTATGTTTGTGCAGTTCATTTAAATTGTAATGAATAATTAAGAAATACAGATTATTAATTAGTCTTTTATGACAGTCAAACTTATAGTCATGTTAAGTTTTCTAAATATACATAGAGATAATTCAATTAGGTAGGTAATCTTCAAACACTTCAAAAAGCTACAGAATATGGCATTTAAAATGTTGTGAGAACTTTGGCTTTCTGGACATTGAGACACATCTGCTCCTGGCAGCACCAATTGCTTCAAGGAAGATGATGGGCATTGAAGACACTCCATATGGAGTTTTTCTTCTTCTTGGCAAAAATAGCCATTTGGGCAAGAAACTGTTCTTGCCTGAACTGCTTGACAAAATTTCATACAAACTGGACATGCAGGACCCATAGGAAGATGATCACTGAACTTTGCAAGACAAAATTGTCCTTCAGGTTCCCGAAGAAACTGCCAGACATTCTACAGGACACAGAGAAAAAAAAAATGACTGATAGACTAGGCCTATGGGCTGAAGATGGATGCCCCAAAGTTACAGAGGAACTTTGGATGACTGTCTAAGCAGGCAGCTGTCTCTGTTATTCTAGATTTTTTAAGTTGCTTGCAATGCTCTTCTTGTTTACTAGATAATATTGTTTCCCTCTGAGGTCTTTGATGTAGTTGAAGACTATATAGTTATAATTTTCCTTGGCTATGATAAAAGATAAATTAGATATGAAACTTTAGACTCACAAATATAGGATAGATAGAATATTTTCTTTAATTTTGTCAAATATTAATTGTAGCTGAAGAGCTTCTCTCCAGCCCCTGCCAAGCCCTGTCAGTTCGACAGGTCACTTATAAAATAAACACATAGATGCTTATATTTTTTTAAACTGCTTGGCCTAATGGCTCAGGCTTCTTGCTAGTTGTTCTTATATTTTAAATTAACCCATTTCTATTAGTCTATAAGTTGCCATGTGGCTCATGGCTTACCAGTACCTTAAATCTTGCTTTTCATGCTGGTGGCAGGCAGTGTCTCTCTGATTCAACCTTTCACTTCTCAGAATTCTCCTCTTTCCTTGTCCTGCTTATACTTCCTAACTGGCTACTGGCCAATCAGTGTTTTATTTATACAGAGTGATATCCACAGCAATTAAAAGACTAGATATTATAAGTGTAATTCTTGTCTGTTATATGTAATTTTATTATGTTAAAGTCAAAGTGTTTCTTTTTAATTAAACAGAAAAGGGGGAATGCTGTGGGATAATGCTTTTGTACACTGGTTTACTAAAATGGCCGATTGGCTAGTAGCCAGACAGGATAAGTAGACAAGAAGAATTCTGGGAAGAGGAAGGCTGAGTCAGTAGATGCCAGCCCATGTCCAGGGAACAGCATGTAATGGCACACAGGTAAAGTCATGGAACACATGGTGACATATAGATGAACAGAAATAGGCTGAGTTTAAGTGTAAGAGCTAGTCAATAGTTAGACAGAGCTAATGGCTGAGCAGTTTTAATTAATATACGCCTCTGTGTGTTTACTTGGTTCTGAGTGGCTGTGACTGGATGGGACACAGGAAAACTTCCAGCTACAGAACTGTTGTTGTTTCTAATACAAAAATATTTCTGTGTTTCCAAAGCGATTATTTGCATCATTTTATCTTTAATACTTCTTCATCTGAAGTCTACCATCATATTCCATAGTTTCTGCTGCTGTGGGTTGTCAAATAAGTACTTTCATCATACTTCAGATTCAACAGCATATTGCTTTCCAACATCCTATTTTTATTTCATTGTTTACATTTATACCATATATATACTTATATACATTTACAAGTAGACCTCATTCCCACCTGAATCTCTGTGTTTTCTGATGACTGTATTTTCTTGCTACTTTGGAATTCTTTTAGTTCAAATATTACAGGATAACCATTTTTTTCTGACTCATTAAATTTTAAAAACTTGCTTACTTTTACATTGTCCCTGAATGTATAGATATGGATATCTTTTAAAAATAATTATGCAAACCACTCTGTACTCCCAACCTCCTCCCTGAAGCCCTAGATGCAGCTGCCTGTGGTGATATTGTGTTCCCCAAAAATATGGTGCACCCTAATAAACTTATCTCGTGTCAGAGAACAGAACAGCCATAATATTAAACATAGAGGTTAGGCAGTGGTAGCATATGCCTTTAATTCTATCACTTGAGAGGCAGAGATCCATCTGGATCTTTGTGAGTTTAAAGCCACACTGGAAACAGCCAGGCATGGTGACTCATGCCTTTAATCCCAGGAAGTGATGGCAGAAAGCAGAAAGGTATATAAGGCATGAAAATCAGAACCTTTTGGCTGGTTAAGCTTTTAGGCTTTTGAGCAGCAGTTCAGCTGAGAGGCATCCAGTCTAAGGAAACAGAATCAACTGAGGAATTGGCAAGGTGAGGAAGCTGTGGCTTGTCCTGCTTCTCTGATCTTCCAGTATTCACCCCAATACCTGGCCCCAGGTTTGATTTTATTAATATAACCTGTTAAGATTCACACTACAGCTGCCCCTGCTCCTGCAGTCACTACCTCCAAAGATGATGGTCGTGCCTTCCATATATGCTGATCTTGGCAAGTCTGCCAACAATGTCTTCACCAAGACATTATTAAACTTTGGTTTAATAAAACTTAATTTGAAAATATAGTCAGTCAGAGAATGGATTGGAATTTACCAGTTCAGGCTCCACCAACACAGAGGCCATCAAAGTGAATGGCAGCCTGGAAACCAAGTACAGATGGAAGGAGTAGGGGTTGACCTTTATAGAGAAGAAGAACACAGGCAACACCCTATGCTCTAAAATCACCATGGAAGACCAGCTGCCGGGTGTACTGAAGCTGACCTTTGATTCATCCTTCATGTGTAACACTCGGGGGAAATGCTAAAATCAAGACAGGGTACAAAAGCAAGCATATCAACTAGGGCTGTGATGTGGACTTTGACATCTCTTGGCCCTCAATCAGGGGCACTCTGGTATTTGGCTATGAGGCCTAGCTGGCTGGCTACCAGATGAATTTTGAGATCTCGAAGTCTAAGGTGACCCAGAGCAGTTAGCTACAAGATGAATGAGTTAAAACTTCATACTAATGTGAAGGATGGGATAGAGTTTGGAGGCTCCATTTAGCAGAAAGTGAACAAGAAGTTGGAAGATGCTGTCAATCTTGCCTGAACAGCAGGAAACAGTAACTCTCACTTTGGAATAGCAGCCAAGTATCGAGTTGACCCTGATACCTCTTTTTGGCCAAGGAGAACAACTGTAGTCTGATCAGCTTGGGGTATACTCAGATCCTAAAGCCAGGTGTCAAACTGAAACTGTCACCTCTTCCTGGAATGCAAGTGGCCATAAGCTTGGCCTAGGATCAAAGTTCCAAGCATAAATGAATATTGTACAACAGTTAATTTTAAACTATTTTGTAGCACAGTGCCTTCAGAATTTAGTGTACCTTTTAATGTTGTATGTTGAGGATGCGAGAACTGATAAATACCATGTTAGATGTTCAGGCTAAAGTTGACTCAGCTTTAAGGTGTTTACCATTTTGGAGGTACAGCAAAAATCCCATTCCAGAAAGGGTCCTTTTAGCTGTAGACATGGGTTGAAAGGAAACCCTCAAGAGATGCCAGACCACAAGGGGAAGCTGAGAATGTGTGGCCCTTTGTAAATCTGTATTGAGTCTACTTCTGAGCATGGGAGCTTGGTGTCCTAGTCCTGACTGGTGGGAAGCATGTGCACACCTATGTGGAAGGGCCTTTTTTAGACATATCTCCATGCTCTCTTCCCATCTTAGCCCATCAGTTACCTATTTTACACAAAAGGTAATTTCAGGGTGTGTTTAGCTATGTCTTTTGTGCCGTTTTAGGGTGGAGAAGGTAGGCATGATGGAGCCAATCATTCAGGACTTACTTTTTCCTTGTCTTGTGTTATGATGTAGTTCTCTCTCTCTCTCATTCTCTCTCTCTCTCTCTCTCTCTCTCTCTCTCTCTCTCTCTCTCTCTCTTTTCCTTCCTTCCCTTCTTCCTTCCTTCCTTCCTTCCTGCCTTCCTTCCTTCCTTCCTTCCTTCCCTTCTTTGTTTCCATCTTTCTTTTTTCTTTTTTGCAATTATACCAGAGTATGAAAGAGCTTCCAGGATCTTCAGCTCTGAGTTGGGTGGGTGACTAAGATCACACCACAACAAAACTAGGGATCTAAACTGACTCCTGTTATAGCCTCACCACTCTACTTTTTAGCAGTTTAATGGGAACATATAGAATCTTCCATTTTGTGTAGAATTAGCTCCTCCTGCTCAAGTGCTGAAATAACATCACTTAAAATAAAACTTGAATAAAATATTGAAACCTCAAAAAATAATGATGCAAAACACTATATGCAACATGATGAACAGGTATAATGAAGTAATTAATATGGTTAATATAATCAAGCAAATGAAAACAATCCATCATTTTCTGTGGGCTGATGTGTATGCATGTGGTAAGACCATGTACTATAATCTAGTGTCATTTCATGCTTCAGTAGAATGAACTGGTGACTATATCTCATTCTCAAAATCATCTCTCTAGACCCTTGTATCCTACATAACTATAGCTTTATATTGTTTACATGTATCACTCCTAAATCTCCTAGTCTATCCCAATGACTACTACTAAATATTCTGTTCTTCCTCAAAATTCCTCATATGTAAGATCATACAGTATTTTACTTTATGTCAGACTTATTTCATGTAGAAATTTATAGTATAGTTTTACTTATATTATTGTGAAAGGCAAGAACTCTTTTTAGAGATATGATATACTACCATAAACTATAATTTGTCCATCCATCCTTCAAAAAGTCCTTGATACCATATTTTAGATCTTTTGACTTCTGTTGCAAAGAACACAGTAGTGCTACTTTCTAATTTTTTTGAGGAATCCTATACCCTTTTTCATAATTCAGTCACTGATTTACAATCCCACCACTAGTATAAAATTAGTATCCTTTTTTTTTCACACCCTCACCAGTAGTTGCTATCTTTATCTTTTGGGTGATTATCTTGTAACTGATATCTCAATTTTGGCTTCAACTTATTAATTAATTTTCATTTTTATTTGGGAGGACGTGAAACTATGAATTTGTATGTAGTTAATTGGGAGAATGTGTGAGGGGTTACTTACAGGAGCATGAGTGACTTAAAAGCAGGTGCATCATTGAAGAGCCTCCCACACTCAGTACAGGAGACAACTCCTGAAGGCTGATTCACTACAATCTCACATGGGGCAGAGAAAGCTCCAGCAATGATGGGTCTCTTTTCCCCCACTAATTGCTTGAGCTTGTATAACCCCACGGTAAGACTTCATGGGTTCCATAATTTTGTGAGCTTCCTGAGCCTTACAAGTTCCTTAGTTTTCTGAGACTTACACTCCATCCTTCTTCCTTATCTGAATTTTTACAGCCTTCCTTTCTCCCTCTGCTAAATGGTTCAATTCAGAAAGACTAGCTACAATATATTTTAAAGATTGGAGTTTTGCAATATTAATTTAGTGGGTGGGTCAAGAGATTCAATCTAAAGCGACCACTGTCTTCTGAATGAACTTACAAGCATTTTACCTAGCCTAGATCTCTAAACACATAACAATTATTCTCCAGTCTGTTCCATAAGAAGGTTCACAAATATCTTCAAGTTGCCATTCAGATTTTATTACATTTCTTCCTGTTTTCTAGGCAGCACAGACAATACTATCCAGACAACTCAGTAACACCAAGTCATCTCTGAACTTGAATGCCCCTCCTTCCTCCTTCCCTTTTTGGGGATAGCACTTGCTTTTTTTCAAATAGGTTCTAAATTACATTTACTATCTTCTTAAGGATTTCATATACTGGTGCTACTTATGTGTCACCCCTGACCACACACACACACACACACACACACACACACACACACACACACACACACTAATTCCTCTAATGTTCCTCTCCATCCTTCCCAATTTCATGACCTCATTCAAAAAAATACTGCTCTTGCCTCAAAGGAAATAATATAATCAATTCTGAAGTCAAATTTGAGTGACACGTCACAGGAAACACATAGATAGCTTATCCCAGTTTCCAAATTTTTCATAGTAACAGAACAAAGAATGTCTTTAATCTAGGCACTTAATAATTACATTGACAAAAACATCAAAGAGACAGTCACAATAAGATAGAGAATTCTCTCCTATAGGCCTTATATGCTATCTGATGACAGTCTTGATATTTTGGGTCTTTTAAGTTGGTATAAGCTAGTAGTCTATTAAATTCATGGATTCCAAAATGTTTTGTATCTATTACTCACAGGACAATAGTGATACACATAAGTGGGCAAGAAATTGTTATTTAGGAGGCTAAAGCTAGCTTGTGATAAGGTAATTAGCCTTTGGAACTGCAACATTCAAATCTAAGCATTTTGCTGTAGTTCTAATCAGTCAATCTGTCTATCTGTCTTTGCAGACACTTCTTTCCATTAATATTCCTTATATATACAAGAATTTCTGGAAAGAAAATGTTTCTGCAATGGCTCAGTGAGTGTGTTTGTGTGTGTGTTGTGTGTGTGTGTGTGTGTGTGTGTGTGTATAAAACCTGCTGAGTCTATTTAGTGTCGTTTGCATGTATATATGTCTAAGGATAACAACTTGGAATAGGGCAAACTACAGAAGAGCTCATCCCTGGAGGAAACTGATTTTCCCTCTCTTCTCAGCACCTGTTGTTCTATATGTAGTGGTGAGACATGTGTAATTTCCCCATTCACATTGGCCTATCAGCTGGTGTCATTATGCTCATTTTTCAGGTCACCACAGTGTAAAGACTTCCAGGAGGGGCTTGGTCCTGCCTCAACTTAATGTACCAGGCTTTGTTGACTCCTCATGGGAGACCTTAGCTTTTTGGAGGAGTGGATAAGGGTGGGCTGGGGAGAGGCAGGGGGAGTGGGAAGAAAAGGTAGGAGGGGAACTGTGGTTGGTATATAAAATGAATAAAAAGTTTAAAATAAAATAATAAAAAGTAATAAACAATAGATTAATAAAAAAATACTTTTCCTACTTCACGATTAACTTTTTGCCTTGTTTATTTCTTTTTTATGGTGGAGAAATTTAATTTTTCTCTACCCTTTTCTTTTTGTTTTGTCAGCCTGCACTTTTGTGATAATAAAATAATCACTGTCAATGGTGACACCGAGGAACCTTCTACATCTTCTTCCACAAATTTTACTGTCTCAGGTTACATGTTGAAGTTTTCCATCTATTTTTAAGTAATTTTTTGAGTAACATGTTAGATAAGGATCCAATTCCATTCTTCAAATGTGGATGTCAAATCTTCCAGATCATGTATATTCAGGGATCTATCCTTTAAAAAGTGGAAGTGGAGGGTACACCTAAATTTTCACTTTTGTGACATTTCTCCCTCCCTCTCTCTCTCTCTCTCTCTCTCTCTCTCTCTCTCTCTCTCTCTCTCTCTTATTAATTTCAAATCTATGTAAAGACATCATGAGAAAAATAAACTGCATTCAGATTTCTCTCATGAGCACAGATATAAATATGTTAACAAGATACCAGTAAAGTGATTTTCTGATAAGCAAAACAACAAGCCATCGAAACTACGTCATCGACTAAGCATACAGACTAGACATTTAAGCCATCAAGGTCAGTAGTTTGAACTGCTTCCTTCTGAACTGGACTTCCTCCTGAACATTTATAATGTTAGTCCAAATACAGAAGAGAAAAACTGTGCTAAATTTGTAATGCCCATATTTTTTAATTTTCCTTGAAAATAATTCTGAATTAATCTGTTGTGGTTACAAGAATAATTCATTGGTTCTCCATACTCTATAGTCTAACTCAGACTGGCAGGATTAGAGCCAAGAAAGTGTTGCTATGAAACAAGACTCCAAAATTACGGGCCTGGGATTTATATAGAATGTGGTAGAGTACTGTTATCCTCTGCTCACAGAAAGGGAAAGAAACCTGATCCCTCACACAGAAACAAGTCTTAACTGTAAAGAAAATTAAACTCCTACTTTATAAAAATTTAGAATTTAAATGAATAATGTCTTGGCTAGTTTTATATCGAATTGAGATAAGCTATAGTTATCTGAAATGAGGGAACCTCAATTGAGATTCATAAGATCTAGCTGTAAGGAATTTTCTCAATTAATGATCAATGGGGGAGGACCCAGACCATTGGTGATGCCATTCATGGGCTGGTTGTCCTGGGCTTTATTAGATAGCACATTGAGAAAGCCCATGAGGAGCAAGCCAGTAAGCAGCATCCCTTGATGGCCTCTGCATCAGCTCCTGCCTCCAGGTACCCACCCTGTTTGAGTTCCTGTCCTGACTTCCTTCAGTGAAGGACTACAAAGTGGAAGTGTAAGCCAATAAACTCTTTCCTCCCCAACTTGCTTTTTTTTTTTTTCATTGCCACAACAGAAACCCTAAGACAGATGGCCTCTGTCTTTATTAATTTTAAAAATTTAATCTCTTGGCTCTACAAGACCATTAACCTCCATCTGTTTATAGAGAAAAATACATACCCAATTACCTTTGAGCTCCTAAACTTGTTTTTTATCCCAGGTTTCATGTTTCCATCTCCAAAAGGAACTATTTATATAATGAATGTCTCTCTCTAGTAGCATGATGATTTGTTGCTATTTTGGAATAAATAAGGAGTTAAATCTAGTAAAGTTTGATTAAAGCTAGAACAGGTTGTCTTAGGAAAAATTTTTTTTCTCTTACCACATTTTTTTCAAGTATGTAGCCAAAGATAACATTTAGAAGAGGTGTTATAATGGAAATTCAATCATCCAAAAGCTTTTAGACTAGATGAGTATTTCAGCAGGATATGCCTGGAGACCTGTGGCACGCTGAAATAGGGATATCAAAAATAGGTAACTTAATGGATTATTTGAAAAGAGATATGTTTGTGGTCAAGAAAGATTAATAACAGCTAAAGAAGTAAGCTCGGGTTACAAGAAACGATCAACTATTACCATCCTAAAGTTGAAGACATAATATAAGTGAATGATTGGCAGAAGTCAGAGGGCTCAGCCCCTTCTTCCATGTAGAAAAGATCACAAACAGAAAGCAGAGACCAAGATTAAAGACACATCCACTGCAGCCTTCATTAACCTGGGAGGTGAGAAGCTGAGAATACAAGAATCTTGCCATCTCTCTGGTGTTAGTCTCATCACATACCTCAGCCTTTTGCTGATTCTCTATATTTGTCAAATCCAACCGAAAAATAGATGAGGAATGTGCACAGATGACAGTACTCAGAAAGGCTATGCACACATGTTCTCAGCGTTAAGTCATCTTATGGAAAATGCAGCAGATATTTTATTTGAACTACTTACGAACTTATCAGGTTCCTTAAAGCCTCTGAATTTGTGAAATGCTAATCTTACTACATTCTTCCAAGAAAAGTCACACATCTGAAAGGGAACAAAGGCATGAATGAAGAGCTTAGGTATATACATTGATATGTATGACTCTGGCATCAAATCCAACTTCTTTAATGCCATGCTGAAGGTTAAATGAACCTCCACTACTGGAGAAGCCTTCTTGGACCATACATGTTATTCTGAAATCAGCATTGTAGACCATTAGCTTGTTAGTGTTCTATTCTTGACTTATCTCAGAAAAATCACTGAATGATTCTAGGATCTGAACCATCTGGGCAGATGAAAGGAGACCCAGGGCCGGATGCCAATAGCATGCTGATGACACTGCATTATGAAATATCTCACTGGTTCCTAGTAAGGCTCCACTGAAAGACTTAACAGAAAAGACCATATGTCAGTAAAAAATGCAATAGTGAGTCCAATCTTTGGAAAAGCAAATATAAATGAAGTTGTTTTCTCATGGTATCAGTTTCCAACCTGGGCTCTACCAGCGCTAGGTATGACTAAAACCAAATGCTTTTATCTATCACTGTTCATCTCATTGAATATTTTGACTGACAGTCAATAGTAATGCAATTGAGATATTCAAAGCTGCCTTCTGTCATAAATTAAAATGTTCCATTAACTAAACAAATTCTCCATGACATAAATCAACCCACACTAAGTAAATCACAGTTAGTGGAAACCAAATTGTAATTCCATAAAAGTGATTAACTGCTGGCAGGATACAGTGAGATATATCATCTGCAAAGGAGAGAATGATTATTCAATATCTGTAAATTGTATTTCAGACTGGATAATCCCCTCCATCTTAGCCATCTTTATTGAAAATATTTAAAGAAAAAACATATATCACATAAAATTTTGTGCATTGTCATTGTTTGGAAATGATTCTGTCATTGTCTTCTTGGTAGAGCATGCTTTGAAATACGGCATATAGTTGACTTTAGAAATTTGAAAATGTTTCATGGATAAGATATTTGCCTGAAGATGAAAATAACTCCCTGTCAATATAATTCAACATTTTTAACTGTAGACTTTTATTTTCTCTGTTATGACCACTAGTGACTGCTTTTAGTTGTTCCTTTTAGAATCTCATTTTCTGCCATTTGAATGAAGCATGTAAACTTATAGATTTTTATGAGGTTATATTGAACATACTTTAAGAAATAGTGCTATAATTTATATATGTATGTATTTAACAAAATCAGAAAATAATTATGAACTATTTTTATTTTGCAAATATCTAAGGATTTAAATCTGATGATGTTCGACAGCCCCATCACATAAGACTACTTTATCAGTCTCTCTCCTGTTTTTGCCAACATCTTATTATCTACACATAATGAAAGAATCAATCTGAAATTTCAAAACAGATTGTTGTAATACTTGCCATCTCAATACCTCAAATGCATTTCAATTCAAATAACAGAAAATACAAAATCTTTGCAGTTGTTCCAAAATCTTGTATATGCTTGCACCCCTCCTCCATACTAATTCCTTCCAGCTCTCATTTCTGGTTCTTTAATCAGTACTACTATTACTCAAATTTATCAACTTGGTACTCATTAACTCCTCCAAACCCAATCAACATTTAAGGATTTATTTATAACTATGTCCTCCATTTAGCTAAAAGTACCCCTTTGCACTCTGTCTACATCGTCCACCCTCATTCTTAATATTCTTTCTAGACTTCATCCTCAAGCTTTATGTTTTATGGGCAATTTCATTATAGGCACACACACACAATAGAGGATAGATGATAGATAAATAAATACATACACACACACACACACACACACACACACACACATCCAAATTCATGTGGTTTATTGATCGTTTGTTTTCTCTATTGGTACATTAATTCCATTGGGCACATTTATTTATTTACAACATAGAAGAGAATTCATAACTAAGATTTCAGTAAAATATTGTTAGTTTAACACATGTACCAGTGAGATACATATACTAAAACTAACCTGTTTTTCTTCTGCAGAACATTTTTGGAAGATATTGTTGCCTACAGAATCATCCTTAAATGCATTATGCAATTTTGTTTTAATGACTAAGCCAGTGAATATCTTGACAAACATCTCACGTTACTACAGCTGGGAAGCATTCCTTAAAAATCTTCATTTTAATACCCAGGACTAGGGCCAGCACTAGCATGTGGGTTGATTGCCCCCATCATAAGATGAGAGGATAAACATTAAGATCCTCCTGTGCTCAGAACTAGAAAGTACAGACAGATATACAATGTACTCTAGTTCCCAACTTTTTCAATTAGGCTACTTCTGTCTGAAGCATTCCATTATCCACATTGAACATTGCTCAGATGCTCTAAGGAAATATGGATCTACTATTTAAGGAATAGGAGGGTCCTACAGTTAGGCTCTAATTCTCTAAGTATGGAGTAATAGAGATTTTCTTTTAACTTTTGTGATAATGTAAGAACTCATGTTAGACACTAGATTAATCAAATATTCATCATTATGACAAAACAAATGATAGACACTACTTATAGGGAAAATGGGTTCATTTACTTTATAGATCTGGAGGTTCAAGAGCATGCAAAATACTCAGTTCTGGTGAAATCTCATTGTATATGATGGCAATAACAGAATGAATACAGGAAAGTATGGCAACATCTCCAGACAGGAAGGAAAAGTATGGGAAGAACTAGTCTTTTCATTATGATCACAGCCCTCTTGTAAGAATTATCAATAAGTCGCAGTAGTTCCTCTTAAATACTCATTAATCTTTTAAGGACTGGATGAATTTCAAAATATAGTACCCTACAGACTGCATCTCCAGTCACATCACATGAAGAAATTCAACTCAAACAATAGCAAAGATGGGGTATAGTAGGAGATCTGAGATATCAACCAACACGATCAGTTCTTGGGAAGTGGTTTCTGGGTGAGCTCAAGAGCTGACCCTCCCATTTCTAACTTTCAAGCTGAAGTGACACCTCCACATTTGTGTTTTGGAAGTGTAGGGTTGGAAGCATGGATGGGTGTTCTGGGACATCTCTAGCTGGAGCAGCATCTATCCCCCTCCACAAGCTCTTAATCCCTCTGAAAATTTGGAGCTCTCTGCTTTATCACAACAAAGGACATTTTTATTGATGGTCTGCTTTACATTAAACCAAACTTGCCATTTGGTTGATTGTTCTTTTGATCTTAGTTCATGCTGCATGAGAAGTGGAGATGGTTTTCCTCAAATGGTTCCACTCTCTGCTCTTTGACCATGAGCTTTGCCTATACTAGTTAAACTGTATGAGAGGCAGGTATACTCATTATTGTAAGCAATTATACCTTCAAAAGGCAAATATTAGGACCAAAAAGTTAGAGTAACCAAGTAAAAGAACAATAAAGGCTAGGCTTAAATCATACTATAAAATCCCAAGCTGTATACTAACATAGTTAATAAATTCATTTTTGTTTTTCTTTAAATGTGAGAAAGTATTCAGTTTTCATCATCGAAATAACTCAAAAACAATTTTTGAGAGAATGAACAGTGAAAGAGTTAAACATTGGAAAAGAGGAATGAGCCTCAGTCCCAGACCCCCAACCCCTCGACCTCAGTAGAACATTGGAAAAGAGGAATGGGCCTCAGTCCCAGACCCCCAACCCTCAGCCTCCGCAGAACATTAGATAAGAGGAACAAGCACCAGTCTCAGACCGCCCCCCCCCAAACCGTTAGCCTCAGCAGAAATATTCTTGTGATATTTCTTATGGCATCAGCAGAATGATCTTGTGACATTATTTGGGTCTAGCAGAATATCCTGTGGCTATTCTAGGAAGAAAAACAGCCCCCATGGGAAGTCCCCATAGCTATACACCCCTCCCCAGTACTGATTTTTAAACTAGCCAATTATGTATTGCCCCAAATGCTATACTAATATTATGGTTTTTGCCTTTAAAAGATGCCTGCAATTATTGTTCGAGGCTCCTCTCACTGAATTGTGCAGGGGGATCCATTTGCGCACACGATTAAAATAAAGCCTCATGTGATTGCATCAACTGCTCTGGAGTCCGGGTTTCTGGGGCACACACCAGAGGGGATAGTGCCCTGAGTCTGGGGTCTATCAAACAGACGTCTGTATTCACAGATATTACAAAAGATGATGAGGTCATGGGTAATGGCATAGCCAGGATTGAGTGAATTATTAGAGAGGTTTAGAGACAAGAAGGCTTATATTGTGCTAACAGATGCAGTTTATTTATTTTTATTTATTTATTTGTTTGTTTGTTTACTTACTTACTTATTTATCTATTCATTCATTCATTTAATTATTTATTTTACATCCCTCCTCTCGTCCCAGTCCATCCCCCATCCCGTCTCTGTTTCCACCCACCAATCCACTCCTCCATTTCTGTCCAGAAAAGGGCAGGCTCTCATAAACATCAACAAAACATGGTGTATCAAGTTGCAGTAAAACTAAGCATCCCCTGATGTATTAGGACTGGGCAAGGTGACCCAGCATGAGGAATAGGGTCCCAAAAGCCAGTAAAATTGTCAGAGATAGTCCCTGTTCACAATATTATGAGTCCCACAAGAGGCTCAAGCTATACAACTGTAACATGTTTGCAGAGTGCCTAGGTCAGTCCCATGCACGCTCCTGGTTTTTGGTTCAGTCTCTGTGAGCCCCTATGAGGTGAGGTGAATTGATTCTGTGAGTTTTCTTGTCGTATCTTACTATGCTTTCTCCCTCCCCTTTTTCTACAGAATTCTCTGTATGTTTGGCTGTGGGTCTGCATCTGTTTCCATCAGTTGCTGGATGAGGCCTCTCTGATGACAATTGGGGTGGGCACCAATCTGATCACAGAGGATGGCCAGTTCAGGCTATATATCTGCTATTGCTAGAAGTCATAGCTGAGGTCAGCCTTGTAGATTCCTGGGAGATTCCTTTGCTCCAGTTTTTTTTTTTTTTTAACCTGGACCCTAAATAACCCCTTTTCCAGTAGTCTCTTTCAACACTTTCCCACTCCGTTCCCTCCAGTATGATCACTCTGTTCCCATTCCCCTCTGCCCTTAGTCTACTCACAAAATTTCTTCTGTTTCCTCTTCCTATGGAGTTCTGGGCATCCACCCATGAACCCTCCTTGTTACATAGTCTCACTGGGTCTGTGGATTGTAGCATAGTTATACTTTATTCTTCAGCTAATATCCACTTATGAGTGAGTATATACCATGTATGTATTTCTTGGTTTAGATTACCTCATTCAGGATGATTTTTTTTTCTAGTACCATCCATTTGCTTTCAGATTTCCTGGTGCCCTTGTTTTTAACAGCTGGATGATGCTTCAGTGTGTAAATGTACCACATTTTCTTTATCCATTTTTCTCTTGAGGGACATTTAAGTTGTTTCCAGTTTCTGGCTATTACAAATAAAGCATCTATGAACATGGTTGAGCAAGTGTCCTTGAGATATGATTGAGCATTTTTTGGTATGTGTCCAAGAGTGGTATAGCTTGGTCTTGTGGTAGATTGATTACCAAGTTTTCTGAGAAACCACCACACTGACTTCCAAAGTTACTGTATAAGTTTACACTCTCACCAACAATGGAGGAGATTCTCTTTCCTCTGCAACCACTCCAGCATGAGCTGTCTCTTATGTTTTTGATCTTAGCCATTATAACAGGTGTGAGATAGAATCTCAGAGTCATTTTGATTTGCATTTTTCTAATGGCTAAGGATGTTGAACATCTCCTTAAGTGTTTCTAGGTCATTTGAGATTATTCTGTTTAGATCAATACCCATTTTTAATTGAATTATTTGGTCTGCTTATATATAGTTTCATGCTAAAACTATACTGTACAATAAAATAACTTCCAGAGATATCACCACTCCTGATTTCAAGCTATGCTAGAGAAATATAGTAATTAAGACCACATTATTGGCATAAAAACAGACAGGATCCATGGAATCGAAACAAAGACCTAAACATAAATCTACATACCTATAGACACCTGATTTTTGACAGAGAAGTCAAAATTATACAATGAAAAAAGAAAGCATCTTCAACAAATGGTTTTGGTCTCACTGGATGTCAGCATATAAAAGAATATAAATAGATCCATATCTATCACTGTGTACAAAACTCAAGTCCAAGTAGATCAAAGGCCTCAACATAAATCCAGATACACTGAATCTGATAGAAGAGAATGCGGGGAATAGCCTCGAAAGCATTGACACAGAAGACAACTTCCTTAATAGAATACCAATAGCACAGTTACTAAGATTTACAATTAATAAATGGGACCTCATGAAATTGAAAAGTTTCTGTAAGATACAGGACACCATCAATAGGACAAAATGGCAGCCTTCAAAATGGGAACTGACCTCCATCAACCCCATATCTGACAGAGGGATGATTTCCAAAATACATAAAGAACTCAAAAAACCAGATGCAGTTTATGAAGTGTCACAGCTTGTGAATATAATATGGCTGGTATTGCCTCATTGTGGAAAGTATGAAGTCAGTCATGCACTGCATATGTATCATGAAGCACATGGCTATAAGCTTCTTGTGTCTACCTGGATCCTGAAAATGTTTTCAGGTATGTTTGGGTTGTAAAAAAAAAAAAAAAAAAAAAAAAAAAAAAAAAACATGTTAACACTTTCCCTTTTTATCTAGGCTGTTTCTACAGGAGCCTTTGACTCTGATAAGATTAATGTAAATCAGCCCTTCACCAATAGCCTGTCTACTAGAAGCTTCACAGTGAGTCCACCATCACATTTTGTACTCATGACAGAAGGGGAAATTTACCTTCCAGGAACCTTGAAAGTATCTAAATATTCACTTTCCTCTATGTTGTTTTCCAGTACAGGAATGGAGTCTCTTTTAGGGCAGTATGTGAAGAATGTTATATATTATTGATCACAGTGGTAGTCCTATGTTTGGGTCATGCCTATTTCTTAATGATCATGTATTATAGGGCTCAGATCTGGTCAAGGATAAAGGAATTTTCTTTGTGGCAGTACATATTACTTCTTTGATCACCAGCTTCTGACTTACTAATTGTTCATTGAAACTTTCTCTGAAAGCACCATATTTTATGACTCCTTTAGACTCTGACATATCAAATTTGCAGTAAGTTATGAATCTGCCTTTGTCATCCACCATGATTATTAAATTCACCTTGACCTTGAATGGTAATTGCTGATACCTAACCTCCATGAAGCCAGAGTTTTATCACTCCCTTTTATCTAAAAATTCTAGTCCCACCAAAAAATATCTCTTTTAACCCTTGATTTTGAGAACAGCCACCACACAGCTTCTGGAAGATACCGGTGTCCCTATAAGTACTGCTGTTAATAACGAGAATATTATATAGTCTCTTCTAGGATATAACAGGGTGGTTATGTCATACAGAATAAACATGTTTAAATGACATGCTATGCCTGCCTTCAGACTACTCCTTTAACTTTATGCAGCCCATCATGTCCTCTTCAATATATGGGTGGTCCTTACATACAAGCTTTGAAAATTCACTCCAGCACAGCTTGAGATTTGGCTAAAGATTTATTTTGTAAGATCTTAAATTTTAAGTCACAACAGAAGGCTTATCTCATAATAATAATCTTTCCCCTTCTAGCCTCATATTTTATCCACATTCTCAATTTAAATCCCATCAATACTGCATATATACATTCCTTAGCAAGATTTCCATCTCTATGAATAAACAAATGGCTTCTTACTAAGCTGCAAAAGATGACAGTTGTTTTTAGTACTGTCCTGGATTCTTTCACCTTTTATAGACTGTACATAGTGGAGATTGGATAACATAGATGTGTTGGTCCTCTTCTAATTAGCTCTTAGACTTAAACACATAACATTATATGGCAGTCTTCTCACTCTGTTCAAATGCAAGAAAACCATAACACAAGCAAATTCCTATTCTTGAAGATCTTCTGATCTGTAGCACTTTGACAGATTAGGAAAATGTTACATGACAGCATGCTAGACAATAATCATACCCCCTTACTCTTAGTAATAGGACATTCTTGTGTATTTCATTGGTGAGTGGGATTATCTATAACCCCACTGTTAGATGATGTTTAAGACTTCATCTATAAAAATGGGCCTAAAATCTACACAAAAAAATTACAGATACCAGAGGAATGCTGAAATAAGGAGAAATATCATTCCCAGAGATCATCACAAAAATTGGCTATCCAATGAGAAGGGATCAGCTCTGAAAACATTATATATATATACATACATATGCATATTTATGTATATATATGTAACATTGTAGAAACATAACATGTTTTATTCATGCACTCACATACACACATATGCAAGAAAAATTAATGAACCAAAATACTCTAATTTTGAAAAAAAAAGAGCAGGGATGGGTTCATGGGAAGGTTTGAAGAAAGGAAAGGGAAAGACAAAATACGTAATTACATTATAATCTCAAAATTTTTTAAAAAGCATGTCCTGGCTTGCAACTCCTACAAACAAAGACATAGATTTAGATGTGGCAATTTACTTGATAACTGATATCTAGAATCAGAAATTACAGAGCATGTGGAGTGTGTGAGAAAATCAGAAAAGACAATACATGATGTGTTACTGAGTGTGTCACTGATCTGAGTAACCCAAACTAAACACTGGTCCTTATCTTCGAAGTCACCTTGTAGAATAGATGTAGAATAGATTCATAAGGAAGACAAAAACATTTTCATTTTCTTTATTGGCTCCAGTGATTGAAAAAACAAATGCCCCTGGGTATTTATTTGGGTCTGTGCAAAGGATAAGAAAATCTGTCTGGGTTTCAAACAGGAAAATAGAGAGCAACACTATCAAACTTCACTGTATCGTGAGTGTAATGAAGAGCATCACTTACATCTTTATAAGTATCTTCTACAAAACTGAAACAGTTTTATATGCAAATATTTCTGAACTTTTGATGTTAAAAATTTTATGTTTTTGAAGGACAACTGGAAAAGGAACACGTTTCTTTAATTAAGCTAACACAGGTTCTTTCTTATTCATTGGAAATAATATAGTTGTTTGAATCACTAATTCAAATGAGTCTAGATAAGCTGTGGGAATGGATCAGATAGTTCAAAAGGATTGCAGTTTTGTCAGTCTTTAAAGCTTAAACTGAAAAGTAAAAGGCAAGAAAAGTGAGAGCAAGATTTTGAACAAAGTGAATCAGAAAATCATAATGCCTACAGACAAGATGGAGTGGTTTAGAGACACATGTTTACAATGCCCAGCCTACTCAAATATATGAACAGATAATCCCAGTACATAGGCAACAAAAGTATGAGTAGCTAGCTCACCCATGCTGTACTATAAACAGACCTGGGACAGTGACCTATAAGGACACTGTCAAAGCAGCTTCTTAGGGACAGACTTCTTGTATTAATTGTCTAACTCCCTCACAGGTAACATCCACATGCACAGGTTCTTAAAATACCACTGCTCCAGTTATCAACACCTGGCCTTTCTATGGCTCTCAGCCTGCATACCCACTCCATGAGGAGCAGCTGGCAGCCAATATACCTCTAAAGACCACAGGATGGAAACAAGTCTGCTAAGACAACTCAATCTCAATCTAGTACATGGTTGCATGCAGCACATGCTTGGATATGGGCATAATAAGTACAGTTATCCTCAGGTACCTGGGAGCTATGCCACGTATCTATTAACTGCATCTACACACCATCATACTGGCTATACTTCTACACAACATGATACGATCATTGCTTTTAGCAGAATATGCATGGGCAACTGAGCAGCTGGAAACAGATAGGAGCTCTGTTCAACAAAAAAGCTAAGAAAAGTTTCCCCCTAGTGTAGCTAGACATTTTTTTGGTCCTGCCTAGCCGACAGTCAGGACAAATCTCTCTAACCCGCCAGTCCCACAGCAGCTCAGACCCAACCAAGTAAACACACAGAGACTTATATTGCTTACAGACTGTATGGCCGTGGCAGGCTTCTTGCTAACTTTTCTGATAAATTAATCCATTTCTATAAATCTATACTTTGCCACTTGGCTCGTGGCTTACCAGCATCTTCACATGCTGCTTGTCATGGCAGCAGCTGGCAGTGTCTCCCTCACTCAGCCTTCCACTTCCCAGAATTCTCCTCTCCTTGTCAGGCCTACTTCCTGCCAGGCAACTGGCTAATCAGTGTTTTATTTATTGATCAATCAGAGCAATTTGACATACAGACCATCACAAAGCACACTAGTTATGTCTTTTCCTCCCTTTCCCCATGAGGATATACTATGGATCTTAGAACCAGATTGTATATCAGTTGTCAATATAGCCAATACAGAAGCAGTTGCAGCAACCAGCACTGTCCCTTCCTGTAGGACTACTTGGTAATGTGAATATTTATAGCAGGAGACTACAGGAATTTACAGACCAGGGGAGAGCCAGAACATGATGAATCTTAACAACTGAGCACTGTAAGAGGATTTGATTTCAGAGTTATGAGCAAGGTTGAAGCAGAGGAGGCTGGAGTAGAATATGTAGAGTATAGCTAAGTGCTCCAGAACCCATGAGGGACTCACATAAGAAGATACAAATCTTGACCTCCAGCTTAGATCTAATGAAAACTCTAACAACAGACGATCTATGATGAGTAATGAGAGTAGCATTCCTAAAAAGCCTAAAAACGTTTTAATCAGATGGACAATTACTGACATATATCTACCTGGACAGGAAAACAAGAAGCACAGAGAGTACTGTCAGGACCCACCATCTACCAAAGCTTGATGAATGGCTTAATGGGACAGATGTCCCAGGGAGTACAGTGAAATATGTCTTGCTCAAAAACAACTTCCAATAAATAGCATCTGTGGTATTACACTCTGTGAGCACAGAGACATGTCACTACCACACTGGATGATATAGAAGGTTCTGAAGAAAATGAAAGTCGTGTGTTCTTATAGAGGTTTTTCTGAACTTTTATAAGGGTCAATATCTAATACTGAGTTTGGTACAAGCAGTTCACAATGTGGTGAAACCAGCACCTGACCCAGCTTTGGTAGTGGAATATGAGGTGGGCCAGTAGGAAAACAGATTTGAGGAAGAAGTGATCTTGAAAAATGGACCAAGATGAGCATCCTCAGAAAGGCAGAGAGTAGCCAGTTAGATACAGAGACACTGCAAAACTATGATGATTACCAAATTAGTTTTCAACCCCAAAGTTATTTCATTACTGCTTTCTCTCTCTCTCTCTCTCTCTCTCTCTCTCTCTCTCTCTCTCTCTCTCTCTCTCTCTCTCTCTCTCTCTGTATGTGTAGATACCAAAGTTTATGTTTAGGTCAGAGAATAACATTTAGAAATGGAGATTTTTACTTTCCACCATGTGGGGCCTGGGTGCTAAACCCAGAAACTCAGGCATGACAACAAATGCTTTTACCTGCTGAGCCACCTCTCTGGCAAGGACAAGGTCTTTAAGTTGTGTGGCTATAGAATGGAAAAAAAAAATTACCAGCTCTATGTTCACAAAGGATTAGTTATTTGGACTATACAAAAATCTCAAAAAAAATTGGTATACCAAAAAACAAACAATCCAATTTTTAGAATATAAAACTACAAAGAAAAATTCTTAAGAATGAAGTACAAATGGCTAGAAAACATTTTTAAAATATTCAAAATTCTTAGCCTTATAGCTTATTAGCCTTGTTCCCTTATAGGGAATGAAAATTAAAACTATTTTGAAATTTCTCACTACACAGCTAGAATGACTAATTTTTTTTTTAAATGACCCTAAATTCTGGCATTGGACGTAGGGAAAATGGAACACTTGCTTGCTGCTGGGTGAGTTCAAACCAGTAGAAATCATTATGAAAATCAGTGTTGGACTTCTTCAAGAGGCTATAAATAGATCTAACATGATCTAGCTCTGCTACTCTTTGTCATTACACTAAGGAATTTAAGTTCTACTACTCTAAAGGTACCTGACTGTCTATGCTTATGGCTGCTCTATTCGCAGTAATTGAGAAATGAAGAATGGATAATGAAAATTAAGTATATTAACATAATGAAATATTTTCCAGCAGATAAGACAATCAAAACTATTAAATTCACAGGTAAATACATGGAGCTAGAAACAACTATTCTGGATGAGGTAACTCAGATCAGAAAGACAAATGCTGTGAGTTTTCTGTCATTTAGTGGGTATTAGCTTTGAATCTTCTGAATGTATGTTTCATTTGTAATACTTATAGAGGTCAGAAAATTAGGAAGGAACCATGAAGAAGAGCAGGCTTTTATAGAGGGGAGACAGAATTCAGTGATATAATGGGTTAAAAGTGAATAATAGAACATGAAATTTCAAATTGGGGTGGGTTGAGAATGTAGATAGAGGAAAAATATGGAGAAATGTAGCTAGCACTAAAGATCTTTAGAAAAATAATATGCAAACCTGCTGTAGAAACTTCCTAAAATATATACTTACACATGTGTAACAAGAGGTCAAATGGATTTACCCTATAAGAGATACAGTATACTTACTAGGTACCACAGTCAAGCAAATCAAAAGCATATCCCCGTGGTTTCTTCCTTTAGAATTCTTGGCTAGTAAAGCACCATAGACTGCAAAACATTATATGCTTTTACCAATTCTCTTGGTTACTCTTTAGAACTTGATGAAGATCCAACCTATTTGAATTATAGAAAATGGATATATCAAGTTGTTATTGGCTTGGAAGTTTCAACCCTCATTGCTACTTTGCATACTGCCAGAAGATGTAGTGCATACTATTGCAGGAGAATAGTAATCAGCAGCCATGTTCCCTCTGAGCAACAGTAATGACCAGCTTAGTAACATATGCCTACTGGTGCAATAAAGGCACAAATGTCATGGGTGTAACCAACCATTTTCTGATTTTGTTTAAGGCTTGCCCCATAAAATGAAGCCCATACGTGGCACGCTTATTCGGCCCCAAGCCTGTGACTAAACAAGTCATAGTTTAGAACTTATTACTATTATTGTAAGTGAGTATATAATTAAACCAACTCCAAATAACTTACTGTTATACCCACAGACCAATGTATCTCTCAGTCCTCATCAAAGAAGCCTTCATTTGTGGCTGATGAGGATTGACAGAGACTCACAAGTTGTCAGGGTGCAGAGCATAAGAGACTATAGAATGTTCCATACTAAACAGAATACCTATATCATATCCTTTCACTATAAATGCTTAGGGATCACTGAAAAATGGGACAGAAAGACTATAAGAGCCAGAGACACTCAAATACAAAAGAAAGTAGTGTTTTCTAGAGAAGTTGTTCTCAACCAGTGAATCATGACCCTACAGGGATCACATATAAGATTTTACATTATAATTCTTTTTTTTTTTTTGGTTTTTCGAGACAGGGTTTCTCTGTGTAGCTTTGCGCCTTTCCTGGAACTTACTTGGTAGCCCAGGCTGGCCTTGAACTCACAGAGATCTGCCTGGCTCTGCCTCCCGAGTGCTGGGATTAAAGGCGTGCGCCACCACCGCCCAGCCTACATTATAATTCTTAACAGTAGAAACATTACAGTTATGAGATATTAAGGAAATAATTATATATTGGGGGTTTATCACAACATGAATAATTGTATTAAAGGCTAGCAACATTAGGAAGGTTGAGAACCACTGTCTAGGTCAGCACTGCACATGTGAACTCACATTGGTTGTGGCACTAAGCACAAGATCTGTGAATTCTTAAACCTAAAAAAAAAAATGCTGGCATTCAGAGGGATGAGGGCATGAATTCCAACCCCTAGTTGAATAATCATTGACAATGGAGAGCTTCTGGGAGAGGGAAAGTCAGTTTTCATTAAGGCTCCTGGAGGTGATCATGCTCTGGTGGAAAGCCACCCACATGGGTGGCAGACACTGGACTGGATGGTTTAAAATAACAACAAAATGAGGGCACAAAGTTGGGTGAGTAGGGAAGGGTAGGTCTTGGAGGATTAGTGGGAAGCAGGAGAATATGATCACATTCTCAAAGAACTAATAAAAATAAATATGTATATGTTTACACTAAGAAAATCACAAGTAATACTCCACAAATAAATAGTATAAAGGGTTGCTTTGGGGTGGGAGAAAATGTTTGTAGTGTTGTAAATACATGAAGAAATCAATCCAAATACAAAAAATTGATTAACTTCATTAAAATGAGCTAAAGAATATATGTATATTTCTCCAAACACATTCAAAACATTATTTAATCATATTTTGAGAAATATATGAGTAAACCACTTAGAACAGACTTGACACCTGTATAAACATCCATTACTGTTTTACTTATAAATCCTGACAAAAATTGAGATTACATGATTGGTGATAAGACAAAAATCATCCTTTTTTATTTTTTGAAAAATGTGGGCTATTTATATAGAAAAGCCTCTAACTATTGTAGAACAATTGGATAAAATGTATAAGTAACAAAGGGGAAATATTGTTGTCATGATAGCCAACAGACAGGGATTTTTGTCTTTATAAAAGTCTCTTCAGAATAAGTCACATTTCATTGAGAACAAGAAAGATAAACAGACATTTCCAGAAGGACTAGTAGCTTAGAATCATAATGTCTCAGATCTCTTGTATAATAGGAAGCATTGTGGAATTTGGGGTGTAGTTCGGTTTATAAAAGGAAGGTGGGCAGAAATACTATGAGAAAAGACAGCAGTACAGGAGCCAGAAGAGACAAATTTTGTTCTATATAAACAAGCTTTAGCCTTATTCCAGTAACTGAAGGAAACATGCAGAGCCATGGCCAAACACCAGGCCAAGCTCCAGAAGTCCAATTGAAGATAAGGAAGAGGGATTCTATGAGCAAGGGACATCAAGACCATGATGGGGAAACTTACATATACAACCAAACCAAGCCAATGGGAACTAGTGAAGTTTGGACCAAGAACTATAGAGACTGCATAGGACTGGACTGGGTAGTTGTGTAGCTTGGTCTGTTTTATGGGCCCCTGACAGTGGGAATAGGATTTATCTCTTGTGCATGAACTGGCTTTTTAGAGCCCATTGGCTATGGTGGGGCACCTTGCACAGCCTTGATGCAGGGAGGGGGGCTTGGACCTGTCTCAGCTGGATGTGGCTGGCTTTGCTGACTCGCCATGGGGGGCCATTTCTTTTTGGAGAAGGGGAAGGTGGGGGGAGCTGGCAGGGGGTGGGAGAAGGATGAAGGTGTGGTGATATTTTTATTTGTGCTGAAACGTGACATTTTATTTGTATGTTAATAAATAAAGTTTGCCAGGAATCAGAGGTCATAGTCACCCATAAATAGAAGTCAGGTGGTGATAGCACATGCCCTTAATCCAATCACATGGCAGGCCGAGTCTATGTGTGTTCAGGGACACAGCCAAGCAAAGTGACACACGCCTTTAATCTCAGTACCAACCATAGAGACCTGGAGGTCTGTATAGACAGGCAGTGTCAAGGAAGTGATGTGGCAGGGCTTAGAGCCAATGTGAAGGCATAACAGGAAGCCAATTAAAGTGCAGCTTTGACAGGAAGAAGTTCTCTTAGGAAGCTATGGCGAGGTGGTAAGCTAAGGTTAGTTGGAGGCTTTTGCTCTGATCTCTATGATTCTCACCTCTGTGTTTGGCTCTGTGTTTCTTATTCAATAAGACTGTTTAGAAATTCGTCTCCATGAAGGGACATCTGTGGTTGGTATGTGGAATGAATAAAAAATTCTTAAAAAAAAAAAAGGAACGGCGTAGCATCAGTGGTCCTTAAGCTATGTTAAAAATCACCTAGAGATATTTCAGAATATTCTGTTTCGAAGACTTCTCTCTTCTTTCTGATGCTTCAATCCAAATACAAAGATGCTGAGTCCACCATAATTTTGTCAGCTGGATTACTGTTCCTCAAACGTCAGCATCCATAAGTGTCTGGAGAATTTGTTTTACTATAGATTTTAGTGCAGTCCCTCTTTCTGATTCAATATCTGTTAGAGATTGGGAATTGGAATTTTCCAACAAGTCATACTTGGTTAGGTGAGGCTGACTCAGAAATTGTGGGGAACCTCAACCATGAAACTTTGACTTACTACTGATTTTTGACATACACCTTATCACTAGAGGCTACTACTAAAAATATCCACACAGCGATTTGATGACCTACATTTACCCTTGATTTTAATTCCGGCTTTGCTTCCAGCTTACCTTTACTCCTACCTCTATATACTAAAAGAGATGTGCAGACATGTAGTTAAAGCATTTTCCAAGCTTCTTTGTTAAAAAAGCCCACTGTGTTTCCATAACTGAGCATGATTTGTAAGTGGAAATAGCAATGTTTATTAATGTTGTGTTTAATAATACACAAAAACTGCTAAATACACTCTCTAGATAAAATACAATTCTCATGTCCTGCAATTTGCCAAACTATACATTTACAGAATGAGAAGGAACCCCCAGAGGGTAACAATCAAACTGAAAACTTTTAGAAATAGCTCTTTAGTTCTTATGGCTGGACCTATAACTGTAATCTGTTGTCTCCTACTATGTGTTAGGCAGTCAACAGCAGTGTTTGATAACTACATTGTTACATGTTTCTTTGTCTGGTATGTGGAAGGACTTTGTTTCAAGCATAGCAGACCCTGAGTGTATTTAGTAAAGTGGGAATTGTTTTCACAGGTACTAAGAGATAAAAGGTTGGTGAAAAAACAGAACCAGTTCACATTTTGTAATTATTACGGAAAGTGCAATGGAAAAAAGCAGGCAAAGACCAGCCTTCAAAATACTACCTACTGAACAAAAGAAATGTTTTTTTTTTTTCTGTGCTAAATGGAAGAAGTAATTATAGAGTGACATAAGTGCTTTCTTCAGACCCTTCCTCGAGTAAAATGATATATTATGTGAACTCTTTTTAAAAAGTATCAGGTGGAGATAGTCATACTATGAGGTTATTATTCAACTTTCTTTAGTTCTAGTTAAAAATAAAATGAAAACACTTATTGAAAATTCCCTGGATTATACTGCATAGGAACTAAAAGAGGAAATATCCATTACCACCATAACAAGAAGAACGCAGTCTGTGTTTATTTAAACTATATTACCAATAGCTTTCAAGATAATTCATCCTTAATCATGCCTTGGATTGGAAATTTAATCATTCCAAATTTAGTGTCTATTTTAGAGGAATTTTTCATTTCTCTCCTGAAAAGATGGGAGTAAAGAAAAAATAAATAAATAGGAGAAAAAAAGATACTCAAAGTGCTGGAGCAGTCAGAGAAAAAAAAAAAATCTACTTTGCATTCCATCACGCTTAAACTCGTGTCTCTCCCTTCCAGTACAAGCATATTATGTTTTGTTTTATTTCCTATAAATACAGACTGTAAAATGCATTTAGTGAATATTTATTCATTCATTTATTCATTTATTTATTTATTTTTCAGGCCTAGGTATTGCACCCAGAGCTGTGCATATACATGGCAGGTACTCTACCACTGAGATACATTGTAGGTCTTTGCTGATTATATATTGTTTCATTTGAAGCAGAGTGACTACACTATCTATATGAAGTGGAAATTAAATATAGGCATGAACTGACTGTTAGGACTAATTCTAGTTGTAAAAAGGCCGCCCCAGAAAGCATCACCTTTTCAAACTTGGGCAAACTTGCATGTTAAAGTAGCAATGATCAGGTAAAAGTTTGGTAAAGAGGAAGCCAAGCCTGCCAGATCATAAGTCTTCCCAGAAAGTTATAGCTTTAAGAACAAGGGAACAGCTAAGTAGACTAAGTGTAAACTAGAAGGAGTTACTACTGGAAACTATTTTTGAGAGAAATGAGCCAAATATCATGATGATAATTAAAATGTTAAGCAAAGTATATGTATTAGAATATTGTTTAAAATAATTTACTACTTCATTCCTCCTATAGTGACTAGGTTTTGTAGATTTCTTTTAACACATATGAAATGACTTCTTGAAGTCAACCTTTGTTCAGTTTTTTTTTTTAATCAAAAAGTATTAGGAGTCACATAGTAACATTTTGGCCTGATTTCCAGTGTCTATTATATCAAGAGCAATGATTTGACTTCTTTTTAACAACATAGGACACATAACTTGAAATAATGAGTATACATTCTTGAGCAGGTATCACATGAAAAATCTCTATGAGACTGTGAAACTCATAAGAAACAGTCACAATGGCCAACAATTCAATTTGGATCCTACCTGTGATTAGACAACAGCTCTTAGCATACTTGGGTCATAACTGCTAAGTCTTGAGCAGAATAACTTCTCTCTTCTGAGACTCTTTTTTCCTCTAATTTCTCTTAGCTTTTGCTGCAGGCTGTTAAAAGAAAAAGCTATTAAGAAATGACTTTGTCATTCATCACAAAGCTGCTTTAAAAAGCATGATAGAGTATATTCCTCCTACAAGATCTTAGGTAAAATATTGTCTTATGAGTTTTCTTTTTCTTTTTTTTTTCAGGAAAGAACATTTTGTTTGACTAAGTGGCATGTCTACTTCAATATACAATCCCATGTAGCTTTCCTCAAGGATATAAAACTAAATGCTGGCAGGGTGTCTTCTAGAGGATAATTCTACAAGAGAATGGGTTCTAGAGCCTACTTTTCACAAAAGATGGATTCTAGAGGTTAGTTCAACAAAAGGACGGATCTTGAGTCTGCTTACACACAAAGATGGATTCTAGAGGGGTTTGTTCTACCAGGGAATGGATTGTAAAGGCCGATTTTATAAAAAAAAATTGGATTGTAGAGGCAAATTCTACATGAAGATGGATTCTAGACACTGCTTTCACATAATGATGTATTTTAGAGTGTTATTTATACTTGCCGGTGGATTCTAAAGGCTAGTTCTAAAATACAATGAGTTCTAGAAGTTGGTTCAACAGTTGCATACTATTCTTGGAGTTAATGCTTTGTGAGTTTGTTCTTTCCTAACCATAAAGATGTAGAGTCAAACTCTTTCCAATTTTCCTTTCTGCTTGAAGATTACATCCACCCACTGATTATTTCTGGATTTTTCTTACTAGTTGATGATCAAGAAGTATAATTATATTAAATTATCAGTGTTTTCTATACCGTGTTTCCTCTTCCAGTTTTTTCCTCTCAGAATATGTCCCTTAAGTTAAAGGATTTTGGTCAAGGAAGTTTTCTTCAGATACTGTCAAATCAATGTAGTAAATTACAGCAACCACATACCTTTATTTTCTTTTATTTGAACTTGAGGTGAGCTAATGTCTTTAGTTCCAGCATTAGATTGCAGAGGCAGATGGATATCAGTGATTTCCAGGCCAGCCAGTGCTATACAGTGAGACCCTGTTTTAAAACAAGGACAAACACAAATGAAATCCCACACATCTAGACTTAAGAAATCAACATTATTCAAATTCAGTCATATACTAGGATGGTACATAAAGAGGCCTATTTACAGGTTTTTATACTGTTTCAGAGTGCTCAAACTGTCTTATTGCTGTATATTATATTATTGTGATTATATCAGCTTGGGATGGATTTTAAAAGGTTACATAACAGTCCTTTATATATTAAAAGCTAGTAGTTTTTCACACAATGAAGCTAATGGGTGAATGGATCTCATCTTTTATTTTTCCCTCTCTGGCAGGGAAAGAAATCTGGATTTAGACTTTGTGTTTGCCCCTTGCTATTTTATTACCTCTTTGTGAGCAGTTGTCTGCAATAAGACTAAAATTTCACTGCACCGAGTTGATAGTTTGTACTAATCTAATAAACAATGCACTTCAAGAGGTTATTTCAACAGGTGAAATAACCAATTCCAGAAAAAAAAATCTTTTTCTCCCACATGGATAAGATGAATTTAAAGTTAACTACAAAACGGGTAAAACATTTATATTCCTAAATGTTTTATAAGTATTTCCAAGTATCTTCTACATTAATTTTCTTACTTTGTTCTTATACCTATATTTTGAGTTAGAATAACAAAATAATTTTTGCTAGACTCTAGTGTAATTATGTAGCATGTGTACAATAGTATAGTACATATACAATGCAGGACACAGATACTCAAGGATGTATTAAGATGTAGAATATTGGCAACATGATGTAGAGAAACAAACTGACTGCAAACTAAAAAGGAAATTTATTGTATGTTGGCTATTTTTCAGAAGGAAAAATGCAGGACTCTGGAGTAGAAAAGACATCTGCTGTCTTACCAGCACTGGACAATGCATGCTGAAATACTGACTAGTCAGGGTGTATGTTCCCATGGGTCAATAGTGCCATGATTGTTGCTAGGTAACCAATAGTCTTCTGATTAGATTTGAGGCCTGTTCTACAGAAGGGGATTCAGGCCTGGAACTATATACATGGTCAAAAGGTCACATCTGGGGAGGTCATAGGCACTAGGGGAGGACCTGCTATTTATACTTTATTAATGATCATATCAATAAACTGCTTCATAAATGTGCATGTTTTAATATATCTTAATTGTTTCTTAGAGAATTTCATGCATGCATATAATGTATTTTGATCATAGTTAACACAATACTCCTGCCACTATAAAATTATTACTCTCAGGCATAGATTGCTTTTAACAGTGGGGGGAGAGAAGCTTCATTTTACAGTAGGCAATGGTCAATGCAGAGAATCATCATAACTAGTCCAATGGTTGAAAATAAGTGACCATGTCCACTCTTACCTAAATGGGACATCTTTATCAAATCTCCTTCCATGTCCTAGGCAACATCACAGAAAAGGGGCCACAAAGAGTGTAAGAGCTGGAGGGTGGGGAGGAATGTTACAAACTCTTGTCTTCTAAACACAATGTGCTTATAGCACTTGGGATCTTACAGAATCTGTGGTCACCCACAAAGGACATGAACATAATCAAGCCAGCCAAAGTTCTTTCATGATGGGGGAGGAATTCATGAGGCCTCAATTCTGATTGAGGAACTATTGGCCATTGGTAGTTACTGGGGAAGGAAGAATCATTCATTTAGAGTTTACAACTGGTAGACTGATTGTTCATGCTCCAGTGAATGGCCCCACAGCCACATATACAAGGGCATCACTAACTGAACTTAGTGGGAGAAAAAGAGGAGGAGGAAGAGGAAGAAAATAAGTAGAAGGAGGAGGAGGAAGGAGAAGGAAGGGGAGAAGACATCACATACACATATGTATGTATGTTTGTATGTATGTATATATGAAATCCTCAAATTATATATTATCAAAAAATAAAAGTAGATAAAAAAGATGGAAAGGCTGTCAAGACACCTTAGTGATTAAGAGAATGTGTTCCTTCTACAGAGACCTGCACTTTGGTTTCCAGCACTCACTTTGAGTGACTCACAATGGCCTTTAACTCCAGTACACAGGGATCTAAAACTATCTTCTGACTCCCCAGGAATATAAACACACATGGAGTACAACAGACACATATAAAATTAAATACAAAACATTTTGAGATTAATTAAGATTTTATACCATTTCAAGGAGCTATGTTTTTTTTAGCTCAAAATCCAGATTCAGAATACCTTAGGGTATTACCTTGAATAGTTTCTAACACTGTACACTTTCCCCTAGACATTAGCTAAGATGAGCACTTGGCAAAAATACTATGCTTAATGCTAAAGAAAGAAAATCTAGGCAAGCAAATCACATTTAACCACTCTCAGATCTTTAAGCATATATCAGGTGGACACTAAAGAATATTGACCCTCCAGTCTGATCACTGGTAGTATATTTCTTCCATATGTCCAGATCTTCTTGCATGGCTCAGCTTTCTCTGAAGCCCACTTTGCATTAATTATCCATGAGCTTGGCTGGAATGAGGAAGCAGCTATAGGTTGGAATCACTAGGAAACTTCAATCCAATGTTTACATAGAAAATCCAGTTTTTTGCTCTCTTTCACAATTCTTTTTTTTTTTTTTTTTTTTTTTTTTTTGGTTTTTCGAGACAGGGTTTCTCTGTGTAGCATTTTGCCCTTCCTGGAACTCACTCTGTAGCCCAGGCAGGCCTCAAACTCCTCTGCCTCCTGAGTGCTGTGATTAAAGGTGTGTGCCACCACTGCCCGGCCTCTTTCACAATTCTTAATGTTTTGTGTTGCCTGGTCATAGCACCTTGACACTTCATATTCTATATACAGAGAGTATTAGATGAGATTCAGTGCCCTCCTCCTTCCCTTGTGCTTTCACTCTGAGTGACTGGTAATTTCCAAACATCCCCTCCTCAGAAATCCACTTTCTCACTTGACACTGTACATTCAGTAGGATACCACAAACTATAATTTCCACCCATGGGTATTTTTAGCATTAATATATGCTGTTTCCCTTTTCTTTCTTTCTTTTCTTTTTTTTTTTTTTTTTTTTTACAATTACTTATAGTTTTCATTATCTAATGTAATCAACCTATCTTACTGTATTCTGGCTCCAATCCTGAAGTACTCCTCTCATCAATACTATGATTCAAAAATATCTGTTTCCCTATATAAAATATCTTACAAATATCTCACATTAATTCAATAATACTTGCATATGTGATATTTCAAAGTACCCTATTTTTTCTCATATTTAGTTGTTTATACATCCTGCATGGATTAACTCATTAACTCAGCTTCCTGTGCCCTTCAAAGTTTGCCTCTGTCCTTCAACTCAGATCTGTAAACTTCTGTTAGGAATCTACTCACACAACCCCAGAACCCACAGCCCTCCTCCATTAGGCTCTCAGACACTCACACATATAGGTACTCTCCCTTTAATGCAAAGGCATTGTTTAACTTACACTTTTAAAGTGTGTATTCTTCAGAACACTAAATTCTTTTAAAATTGAAATCGTATCTCTATAATATTCATATCCCCGAGTCTTGGGTACTTTCTAGGCTTTCAATGCCTTCCTCAATTTTTTTCATCATTTTACCCTTTAAAATATAGGTCTCTGCACATTATTCTATTGCTGCTGAAAATGTAATTAAAACTTCATTTTTACAGGTACATTATAATACCTTTACTTGACACAGAAGTTTCTTGGGTATTTGTTGCAATACGGTTTCCTCCCACTCTTTGAACATCAGAAACAGTTCCCACACCGTATATGCTATTGAAAACACATCTCTATGCTACCTCATGTCATTCATCTTTGTATTGTCAACATTCACAAAGTTGCTTGGAAGAAAAGGGACACTAAATAAGCATGTTTAAAAAAATAAAAATGAATGAAAGATTGAATATATTAACTTGTGACATACTACAGGGTTATACATGTGAACAATGAACAGCTATAATAATATATTTCCACTTTCAAACTGACAACTCACCACTTCAAAGGAATTGAAATTTTGACAACATAAGAAAATCTATCATAGAATCCCAAAGTAATGAAAAAAAAAAGATGGATAAATCATGGATTAAATAAAAAACAGTTTCCTTGAGGAAGCTATAAGCTTCCCTGGTAATTCAATACTACTTGCTACAGTTTTAAAACCTAAATCATCTTTTAGTCTAAAAAAATTTACATATCTTATTTTTCTGGCACGTTATAGATGGAAGAAGTGCGCTCATATATTATTTACCAAGGTAACGGGAAAACACACTTTAGCATGGTTTAACTTCAATGTTACACCTTTGTGTAGATCTGTAATACCATGTAAATGCATATCATAGCCTCATATTAATTCCCATAGGGAACACCAGCTCTTCATCGTTCTGCCTTCATCCCTTGTCCATTCTTCTGAATGTTATAGCCCACTCAGTTTACTGTACTCATCATCATACCCTAACATCATGAGCAGGTCCATGATGACATGAGTGACTCAGGATTGGCCTTCAGTATCTTTACAGCAAATTTCAATATCATTGCTCATGTTACAATCACTTATGTATTTTAGCAATCCTTTATATATAACATTGCTCATACTTTACTTTTATTACAGCCAGAGTTCTTTGCTCTGAAATAAGCTTTCGATTGCCTATGAGATAATTAGCCAGAGATATGGCATCAAAGAAATGACAAGTAGATCTATGCCATGATTTTATAACTTTGTAATATTTTGGATTTTTGGTCACAAGAGTACTTTAGAAATCTGAAAACTTTTCCTTGGATTTTGCCCATTTAAGACTTCAACCAAAATTTAAATAAAATAATAAATTAGTTAAATGATTATAGGTATCAAAATAATGTGAATACTAAAAATATATGTTGTTGGTGTAGAAAATATAATAAACAAAAACCAACAAAGTCTATGGAAGAAATAGTTTAAAGAATATTTTTATATTATTTAATGTCACTTTAAATAGTTTAAAGAATATTTTTATATTATTTAATGTCACTTTAATGCCCTTGTTAGTTTGTGAACCAATGATGCTTAAAATGGTGCTATTAGAGACAGGAAAATAATTCTTCATTTGACGTATATAGTCTCCCCAAACTTATTTAGACACATTTGTTGTCTAACATGACCTACCTTGGAGTATTTCCCTGTGTATTTGCAAATAATGTGCATTTTGTAATGTGTTATCTCTTGGACTATACTATTGTCCATTCTTTGTCTGCTGATTCCAGTCTGGCTATTACAATCAATATTAAAAATAATTATATTCTTACTCAAATCTTTTGGATCTATTGATATTTCCCCATTTTGTTCTGATGTTGGGTACATTAATATTTATAATGTTTATAATTTACTGTTGAATCTATTGCATATCATTTGTACCCCTAAACACTTACATTTTTTTTTTCCTTTTCTATCTTCTGTGAGTCACATTTGGACAATTTAGATTTATCACTCAATTATGGTTAAATGAAGGATTGTGTTTATTTGGATTTCCTTTTTGCATCTGGACATCCAACTACTGTGAAACTAAGGGGTGGTGAGAGGAGATTTCATTACCTTGATGCTGATCTTTGTAGAAAAATCTTTGGGTTTCATGCTGTTAAGTATGTTGCAACAAGTTTTTAAAGTACTTTTTATTAGGTTGAAGAAATTCCCTGGTATTTCTTTACTGAGAGTCTCTAGAACGAATCAACATATTTTTTGGAAGAGACTCTTTCTGAATGTTCTCATATGATCATGTGATATTTATGTGATTTAATAATATGATGGATTCCATTAACTTATTTTGAAAATTTGATTCATACTTTCACATCAGAGACAAATCCAACTTGTAACATCTTTATTGTTAGATTATCTAATGTTTTGGTAAGGGGTTTTTACTTGTGTTCCTGAGAGATATTCTTTTTGATTATTATTTATATTTTCATGTAAATTATTTGATTTTTTTGTACTAACTACAGGTTGTAACCAGGCCACATACTAAACCCATGCTCTACTTTGATATATAACTAAGAGCCCAAATATTCAGATTTTGGTAAAGCTGAAATGCAGTATATTATAATACCATAGGCTGACGATGTAGGTTATTAGTGACATGTATGATTCCCATGCATTTAGGTCTTTGGGTTCATTCGTTAATACTATAAAAATAGAAGAATAGATAAATAATTAGTAATGACTACTAACCATATCATTGTCTCAACTCTAGACACATCCTGTAAAGTGACTTGGTAAGTTGTTTGAATTGTGTGAAGTCTCATTCCTGGAGACAAGTTCCTATGTTGTTTGGCACTAGGCTTCCACTATGTTTTACTCCCAACATCATGTACCTAGGGAAATTTCTAGTTCTTCGGTCCCACTTCTTCAGTAGCTTGCTAAGCGAAGTTCAGGGAAGGGACAGACATATCTTTTTAGAATGTCTTCACTCCCATCAAGATGAGGACTGTGTACTCTTTAAGCTAGAAAAACAATTAACTCATGGAGAAATCATATATACCAATTGCAGGTTTTCACAGCAGAAAAAGATTGGTGATTAGACAAGTTTTCAGTATAATGCAAAAAATTATAACAATAAACTAACTGACTGACTTACAAGTTATTTGTTATTGGATGACAAGAATGGACTTAAAATATCTCATGTCTCCTAAGTCCTTTTCAAGAACCTCTTCCTCTTCTGTTTACTCATACTGCAATTAGTGAATGTCTGAATATGAACAGGAGTGAGACATCCACACCATTTAGCTCTGTGAGAAGAAACAACAATCAAACAAGCAAAGGAAACTCCACAGTGTGAAAGGGTGTAACATAGTGACTATCTTCTAATTGCTACACTCTAAAGAAAATGGCTGAAGAAAAAAGCTACAAATGACTTTAGGCTACAGAGTAAGTAATTTAAGTCAGATATAAGGAACATTTACCTAAGAGGAGCAATGCTTATTGAACACAAACGTGAGTTTTCAGTGTCACTGTGATGCAGAGCAGAAATTATCTTTAAGTAAGGCCTTGGAAATATTAAAAAATATTAAATGAAAAACAGTTTGGCATAAATAAAAATGACAGAGAGAGAGAGAGAGAGAGAGGGAGGGAGGGGAGGGAGGGAGCATATGTGTATATACTGGCAAACACTGAACAGCAAAGTACAAGAACCTTCTGAATCAGTAATATCCAGGCTATTTCTTAAAAGAGAAAAATGAACTATGTAGTAAGCATCCAATGGGGTCACTTAATATTGTTCAGTTTTTAAAGTTTCATTGTCAAATCTAAAATATCATTTTATATTTTGTTCATTGTATTTTCAGAGTGTGCTGGCCGGTTTTATGTCAACTTGACACAAACTAGAGTCATCAGAGAGGAGGAGGGAGGCGCAACTGAGAAAATGCCTTCATAAGATCGGGCTGCAGGCAAGCCTGTAGGGTATTTTCTTAATTAGTTATTGATGAGGGAGAGCCCAGCCCATTATAGTTGGCAGCAACCCTGGGCTGGGGTTAAACAGCACATCTCCATGGCCTCAGTCTGCATCAGCTACTGCCTCCAGGTTTCTGCAATGCTTTTAGTTCCTGTCTTGACTTCTTTGATAATGAAATGTGATGCAGAAGCATAAGCTAAATAAACTCTTTCCTCTCCAAGTTGCTTTGGTCATGGTGTTTCATCACAATAACAGTAACCCTAAGACAGAGAGACTGGTATTTTCAATTTGCTGTCAAGTGTTAATGAAATCAATGATTGTTTTTGTTCTTTTATATTTTTGGCATGGTTCCTTGTCTTGTTGCCTTGAACTCTGAGCTCAAGCTCTCCTTCAACACCCTGAGTAGTGGCCCGTAGAGGCAGGCGCCATCATGCCTAGTTTAGCAATGCCCTTAAAAACGATGTGTTTTGTTAGTTGTCAGATACAAAGGAAACTCTAATTTCTCAAACTCCTAAAGGCAGTCCAAATAGCAGGGCATGTTCAACCTGGTCAATAGGAGGACTTACTGTAGCTAGTCAAAAGCTAGCATTCCTCAGGGACTGGTGAATCTGCTTTCCCTCTATAAGTAGTCATTTCCCTTCTCAATGGCAAAAGGGACGTGTGGCTACCTGTGGAACTAAGCTCCTTCAGTCTTACAAGTACCTGTTAAACATTTCAAAGTCCATGCTACCTCCCTATCCCTTCTCACCCGCAACTCTACCCTAAATTCTCTCCAGCTCATGGGCTTCTCTCCCACCAGCTACTCATTCCCCTTAGAGCCCTGTTAGTCTCACTATGTTCCTTTCTCTCTTTGCTCTGCTCCTGATTCTTTTACTATGCTTTCTATATTCTCTACCCCCTGTTACTAACCCATCTCTCACTGATAGCCCTGGGCAGGTTTAGTCTACTGGAAATGTTCAGTCTAATTTTTTCTCTGCTCTGAAATTTCCCAGATGCCCCTGGCTGTTCTTCCTCTTATATCTACAATAAAAACCTTCCCCTTAACCATACCATGGACTGGTCATGTCATCAGTTTATACATTAGTCTGTCATCAAACTTAGGGATTACAACCTGTGCCCCAAGTAAGGCCCTGTCACTATCCTCAATAAGCTAATTAAAAGAATCAAAGTAAAAGTGGAAAGCATAATAAGGGTATTTATTTAATTGTATACATGGGAAGAGAAGACAAAGAAATCCAGGAAAGCCCTCAAGTCACCTTCAGGGTTCTTAACTGATTCAAGTTTAAGGATATAGTCAAGGATATGAGCATCTACACCGTCTAGTCAACACATATGGTCCTACTCACCATTGGTCTGACATTGTCTGGGATTCTGTCTCTATAAGGTGATCTGGTAAATTGTTAGCACTGTCTGAATTTTTTTATTCAAAAAGAAAAGTTCTTCTTTAGGCTGAGGGGGCCTTTTCCTTCTCCAAGCACAATATTCCCGAGGAAATTCCCATTTCTTTGGTGTCCCTTGTTTGAATAATCTTAAGGCAAATGGAGAAACATGGTATTTCTTTAGGAAATCTTCAATTCTCCCAGGCAGGATACAAGTCTGCTTTGCACTGTAATAACAAATGTGTGACATAAAGTTGTGTGGGAAGAAAGGAACTTAGATACACTTTGGGAGGATGAAAGTTTAGACATCATGGCTCCAAGATTGGTTGAGAATGGCTTTGATTAAGTCACATCATGAAAAGGGACAGCATGGTGGCACCATTTAGAATTAGTTCAATGTTACATGTTCCTGCTGTGGAATGTCTTTCTGTATGCTGTGAATATGTGTTGCTCCCACTGGCTAATAAATAAGTTGATTTTGCCTATGGCAAGGCAGCTTAGAAGCAGGTGGGAAATTCAAGCAGAGAAACAGGGAATAGAAAGGCAGAGTGAGGAGAGACACAAGCCTGCCACCCAAGGAACAACAAAATGCCAGAAGACCAATAATGCCATGGCCACGTGGCAACACATAGATTAATAGGAATGGGTTGAATTAAGTTACAAGAGCTATCTAGCAAGAAGCCTGAGCCATAGACCATACAGTTTCTAAGTAATATAAGCCTCTGTGTGTTTACTTGGGACTGAATGACTACAGGATCGGGTGGGACACAGGGAAACTTCCAAAAACATGTTCCCAAGGATCTCAGAGAGCAGAAAGGCTGATAATATGTTCCCCAGGAACCCAGAGAGCAGAAAGGTTTTGTTGTTTTATGAGAATCTCCTCAGGAAATCTGAAGCACTTTTCTGCAGCACTTACCTCAATTCTTCCTAGGATAGTAACTCTAATATCCAACTAAGCTTCCTTATTCAAGGCTTCACATGTTTTTCCATTGCAACACAGGGTACCAAGATGGCAGCACAGGAAGAACATGAGGCACAAACTTCACAGAGCTAATTAATTTAAAAGGTGTGGCAGGGCATTGGTGGCGCACGCCTTTAATCCCAGCACTCGGGAGGCAGAGCCAGGTGGATCTCTGTGAGTTCGAGGCCAGCCTGGGCTACCAAGTGAGTTCCAGGAAAAGGCACAAAGCTACACAGAGAAACCCTGTCTCAAAAAACAAAACAAAACAAAACAAACAAAAAAAAAGGTGTGGTGTTCTCTCAATCCATGCTTATAATGTATGTATTGTGAAGTGTGGGTAGGATGAAATGTTAACCAAACATTATTATAAAATAATACTTCTCTTGTATCAGATTTGTCTTTATCCTTTCTAACTTAGATGATGATTTTAGGAAGAATGACTTTTCAAACAAGTTCAAGAATTTCTTTTGCACATGATTCATGCTCTGTAGGGCCAAGTGGGAAAGAATTTGAGCAGCATATGCTACATGTTTGTCACTAACAGCTACCTGTAGCCCACCCTGTGAAACCAGATGTCTCTCAGGAAGCATAGTCATCTATTTGAAGGCTTTATGACAAGAATGATTGCCTTACCTAGACACAGGCATAAATATTTTTAAAGTACATTATTACTAACAGTTTTTAAAGAACAATTAAATTTTGAGGATAACACTGGTTTCTAAATGGCATTGCTACACTAACATTCAGTTGAGAGTTGCAATAATTCTCCTAAACTCCATTTTGCATGAAATGTCAGCAGTGGGATGGATTTCTGAAAAGAGTGTACAGGAAGCCATTACAATTACTTACAGCTTATTAACCCACTAAAATATATTCTAAATATCAAAATATATTGATATTTAATGATCTGAGCAAGAATTTACTTCTGAGGAACTCAAGAGTCCTGGAGGTAAAATTACTATTATTTTGCTAAAAGAACATGCTATCACACTGTCCTATAAGTATATAATTCTATACCAATAGGTTAGTGCTGACTCAGTCCTCACCAGAGAAACTCTTTTCACATTGGCCAAAAGCTAACACAAAGCATCATAACTGATTGATGTACAAAGCCTAAGTGTCTGTGGAGAGCTAAGCTAGAAATGGGACATCTGCATCATACCTCATACTCCAAGGCTCAGGAGACCATTGCATATGAGTGGACAGAAAGATTTTCAGAACAGGAGACTATGGAGGACCTGGACAAAACAGTGTCTTCTGTACATGACAAGACCAATGCACTCACAAAGTCATATCACCAGTGGTTCCCTGCTCAAGAGCTGCACAATCAAGCCAGTCGATATTCCAGCAAAGATGAGGCAGGGACTCATAAGCTGCCACTGCTATCTGTAAAGCTATTAACAGATGGTGGCTGCTAAGAGTCACAGTGTCAGCTTATTTAAAAACCTGATCTCTGGTAGGTGGACCATGTTCCAGGAGATGGCACCACATGTATGAGTGTGAGCATCAATAATTGGCCTTGTTAGGTTATAAAAAAAAGTAGGAGGGAACTGGGGGTAGGAGTATAAGGTAGGGGTGTGAGCTTTAAATCCAGAAGGAATTAGTAGGGAGGATGGTGAGTCAGTATAGTCAAAATATAAGGTATGTATGCATGAAAATATCAAACAATTAATTTTAAAGCATTTACAAATGCATAATATTTGCTAAAGCTTTACAATGCACTGTGAAGTGAGGAACAACACTTCCCACCATCTCAGCATTCAGGAGGCCCAACAAAAGCCCTGAAATCAGTCTTGTTTATGTAGAGACTGTCTCCAAAAACAAGACAAACTGAAATTACCCAAATCTCAATAAAATAAACATTAGAAGAACACAAAATTCTGGAATACATGGGTGAAAACTTCTCTTTTTCCTGAAAATAGAACAGAGTTTATCAAAACAAAAGGATAACAAGATGGCAGCAAGGGGAGACGTGGAGCTAGAAGTTAAGACCTGCCAGGGGTCCAGTGGAGCATGGCAATGGAGCAGCTGACTCAGAGTGGCTCAGTGATGCACGGGAGATGATAAAAAGCTCCAGTGTCCCTCACTCAGAGACCAAGGCAGGCTCTGCATAGATGGAGCTCAGTGGGGAAGCCACAGGACAATTGAGGCCCTTGGTAGGGGCTCTTATTGCTCTAACTGATAGTATGTTTTCTCAGACATCTGTTGGAGTTATTGACAAATTACAGTGTGTTTTTTGTGTGTTTATATTGTCTCAGATTAAGTTTACTCTATGTTTTATCACGTGGGGAATCTATGCATGGAAGAGAAGTAAATTTGTAATGACATCTCCCATTGCTTTCCATGAACTTGAGTGAAGAATCAGGATAGAGAAATAACACATTTAAATATGGACTTTAAAAGAGAAGAAAAACTGATATTTATTTTAAAACTCAATGAAATGTACTTGATCCTTAGAAATAGTCTTTAAAACTCTAAGCAATGCAATAGTCTTACTATATAACAGATCTAGTTATGAATTTCACTATGAATATATTCATTATGATTCCTTCATGAAATTCACATTGCCTGCTTCCTGCTACTCACCCCACCTCCAAAGTGCATCAAACTCATCAAATGCAGAGCAGCACATTGCCAGGTGGTGTACACTTTGTTTTATGTACTTATCTTGAGAATAAATAATTAAGTGTAAATCCATAAGTGTGAGCAAAATTGCCATTCCCATTACTCCACACATATGAATGATGTATGGATTCAGCCTGAAACATCTTCTCTTCCTCGAAGTTTATTGTAAAATCAATAACATTTACAAGACTTCCCCCATCTCATTTCTTTGCAGGGATAATCTTGTTTGATCATTTTCTCTACATCAAAGATAGTCTTTGTCTAAACCTCCTCTTCTTGGGCTGCCTGTATGTTGATACCTACCACAGCCTGGACTAGTTACTGTATCCATTTATTTCATCTGTTTTTACTCACTGTCTCTGAAGCTTCAGGAGATTTGTCAGAGATGTGGCAGGGCTGTAGTTAGAGCTGGGACTCATTAACTCACAGTTGTCTTTCAAAGCTTAGGGTCTCCTGTGTGAGACAGATATGTCAATAGGAAGCCCTGCGACCTGGGGTAAAGTGCAAGCACACAATTAGCAAAGGAAGCAATCAGGACAGAAGCTGAAACCAATTATGTCCTGGACACTAAATTAAGAAAATATGAAGAACTGTTCAGAAGAAATAAAATACAATGTGCTGGAAGCCATCTTCCAAGGAAGTAGACACTGGCTCTCTAGTGTGATGAGATTGTGTTAATCAATGGTTGGCATAAATAGGAAACAGAATTGTTTTGTGTTTGTTTTCTGGGAACTAGGTGGAATTCACTAATGAAATAACTGCCTGGGAAGTGCACAGATCAGGTGTGCAAGAATGATTCTTCCTATGAGTGTGCTGTGGATCTAGTTAGTAGTGATTAATATATTATACCAGGGATACACAGTCCCTGTACCATATCCCATTTCCCTGCTTCCTGTCAGTCTCTTCCTCTCTCTCCACATATTTGCTTTCACAAAGGTACAAGCACAGAGAAGTGTCTCCCCTGCTGGGAATAAATTAACACATACATTTATGTCTTCAGAAAAGGAAATATGCCATTTTAAAATAAGGATTATGATGCCTGATCATATATTGAAGACGTTTCATAGCCTCAACTAAAATCCAGACACAAATAGTGTTTCTGAAAACTCAACTTCTGTCATCTTATCATGCAAGTACAGAGCTAATGTGCTCGCCAGGACTATCCTGGGAAGGATGTTTCTCAGCACTGAGCAGACCTAAGTGGATTTTTACAGGTAGATAGATTGTTAGTTTCCCAGCCAACTTGTCAGGTTGAGTGATATTTTAAGCGTGACAATCAGCCGTGAAGTTGTTCACATTACCAGTTTCGCTTCTTGGCTATAATTTTCACAAGACAAAGTCAATGAACCAGATAAATGAAAATGTGGTAAGTGTGTTTACATAGCCCTGAAGTTAGTACCTTCTCCTCCTGGATCCCATTCTCTAGTTGCTTTGTCTTCCCTGAATAAGTGCTAAACACCACCCAGACAGCACCGCTTTCTCATTACACCTTTGCTTGACTACAAATTAGGCTTTGAAGGAGAAAAGGACATTTTCAAGTGCTTTCAGAAGATCCCTATGTTGGAGATTTAATGTTTCTTTTTTTTTTTCCAAAGGTGTTCAGAAAATGCTAAGCCAGACAGCTGGTTGAAAATGTCTGCCTTGTGGAACAACATGTCTATTTCAGGCAAATTTAACCGTGGGATTCTGTAGTGATTAAACAATGTGGAGACTGCTTGTGTGGGTTACAATAATTTGTAAGGCTTAATTAATTCTTACAACAACTGATAGCCCTGTCAAATTGGGAAGCAAGTTCATTGATCTTAAAATTCAGCTGAGCTCAAGAGAAAGACTGACAAAATAATTTGTAGATGTGACAGAGAAGATGGCTGGAGATAAGTCGAAAGTGTGAAGGTAGAGGAGAGGATGTACCACCAGAAGACACAAAATAAGAGGTGGTGCTTTCAAAGAAATAGCATGCCTGCATTTCTCCAAAGACAGGACCACAGGAATCAGATTCTATTCATGTATTATACCTAAGGGTTTTTTTAAATATACTTTTAATAACTCCCTACTTTTCAGTTTATATTCTGCACGTGATAAATAGACAGAGTCTATGCCAGGCTCATTGAATCACTAGCTTTGAAAACAGAAATATCCACATATTTGGCCTGAGTACAAGTAATGAATGCAGTATTTTATAAGAACTGCTGATCTGGCTGCCATGTAATCGTCCCAAGGAGCAAATAGCCTGCTGCATTCTCCTTTTCTGTTAAGGCCAACTGCATATGTTTTACACTGTATTCTAGAGGTCCTTTCCTAGCTAAGGGACTCCATGGAAGGCAAGTAGGACTACAACCCTCATCAGTGGCTACAAATCTTTGGTTTATATAACTTATCTCAGAGGAGAACAGTTTTCATTCTTCTGAGATATAAATCAGAAAATCCATCCTCAAACTTAAGTGACTAAATTGTGACACATCTGTTCTCACGTTTGCTATATCCCATCTAACACTATCAATGGCAACCTTAATACCCAGGTTATAGTACAGTACCACCTCCACAGACAGAGCAATTGATGTCATCAGTCATCGTCACAGTTTGAAATTTGTCAATCCACCTGAAATGTGGATAATGTTGTAGTCATGAACCTAAATACAGTGACTGAAAAGGAGGGGAAGAGTAACTTTTACTGAGGTAGTTTCAGAAAAAAAAATCTGGTTAAAAATTATGTACTATATATCAGACACATTTTAAGGGTCTGGTTATCTCAGCCTCATCTATTTTTGTCCCCTAGACATCTGAAGGTATTCTACATGCCTGATATAGGTGAAGAACTAGTGAACCCTACATGGGTTCTTCCTTTATCCAAAGTCTGTCTGTAGACAAAGATTCATTTGTGCCCTCAGAACACCGTCATGGCCCTGTGACATCAATAGTTGATCCTTAAATTGACTTGTCCTCTTCTCACTCTGCTTATGTAATTATACTGCTCTTTTACAAGGGTATTGTAAAATAGGAGATTTTAAATCTTGGCTTATCAGTCACCATTGCTTTAGACTATACTCTCACACAGATCCCCAACAGGTTAATTCAATATGGAGTCACACTAACACTCCACATTATCAAAAATAAACCTCAGAATTGAGGTGACACGGCCAATTTCCCAAAAAGCAACTTTCACAGAGGGAAGAGGGACTTGAAGTGAATCAGCATAAGTAAATCTTCAATTGTTTTGACCTTGTGTTAGGGTTTCTATTGATGTGAAGAGACACCATGAACATGGAGACTCTTTATAAAGGAATGACGTTTAACTGAGGTGGCTTACATTTTCAGAGGTTTAGTCCATTATCATCATGGTGCAACATAGTGGCATGCAGGTAGATATGGTACAGGAGAAGGAGCTTAGAGTCCTACATCTTGACACACAGGCAGTAGGAAGTGTTTTGTCTCACTTGGTGTAGCTTGAGCATAGGAGACCTCAAAGTCCACCCTACAGTGACAAACTTCCTCCAATAAGGTCATACTGACTCCAATAAGGCCATACTTTCAAATTGTGCCACTCCCTTTGGGGGCCATTTTCTTTCAAACCAGCACAGACCCATAAAAAAAAAAAAAAAAAAAAAAAAAAAAAAAAAAAAAAAAAACCTGAAATCTTTAAGCAATAATCAACCTAGACTTTATAAAAGTGGCGTGACTTTTTATACCCAACAAAAGAAATGCTGCTCACTAACTACTAAGCCAAGTAGAAGTTTGCAACTTGTTGTGGGATTTTGTTCTTTGACGCTTTGAATTTCAGAATATGACATAATTTAGAAATAATAAAAAGGGTCAAGTGAGCCAGTTCAGTGGGTAAGAGTGCCTGAAGCCAAGACAAATAACCTGAATTTGATTTCCAGGACCAAAGTAGTAGGAGGCAACTGACTCCAGCAAATCTCTCTCTCTGTCTCCCTCTCTCTCTCTCTCTCTCTCTCTCTCTCTCTCTCTCTCTCTGTGTGTGTGTGTGTGTGTGTGTGTGTCTATGTGTTTATGTGTGTATTTGTGTAAATAAATATGTAAATAGTTTTTCAAAGAATTATTAAAAGAAAAATACTTCTTATATGAAAGTGAATTAACATGATGCTAAGAATAAGTAAAAATATAATCTAACATTCTCCCCTGAAACTTATAGGTCTATATTTTCCAGGGTAATGAAGAGACTCTCAGAAATTATGAAGTCCTCATATACTTAACTATGCTCAAAATATTTGGAGAAGGAGTTATATTATGCTATTGGTTTAAAAAGAAATCATATAAAAAGGTGTGAATTCATGAAGGTTGACATGACTAGGGAACTTTATCTATTTTAATCTAGTGGGGACATTCATGGTACTTTTGATTTTGAGTAGGAAGACTTGGTTATAGTGACTATGTTAATATTCATAATTGTAGTAATTAACAGCTTCAGTTGTTAGAAGCTCCAGGGAATGCTATTGTCTCCTCTATCCAGTTTTAACGCTCCTGCTTTCATGTCTTTCCTGAAGAACTTCCTTCCACTGATGTGAAACTGAAGATTTGATATCTTACCTGGAAGAATACTACTTTTCTTCATGAACAGCTTTCTAGTGGTATACTTTGAATTCTCTAAAGCAGAGACAAAAATTTTCGAGGAAATTAATGTGCTGAATACTTCTAAATATTTGTGTGAACATATATAACTTTAATAAAAGCTCTAATTTAAAGAAGATATGATCACTGAACTAAGGAACATTCAAGACATTTCCAAACATTTCAGTGCATCTTATTTCCTGGTCCTTGACAAATCTTTGAAGATGCGGTTAAGCTCCTTAGAGAAGAGCGCGTTGGATTATAGGCTTGGATAAATCCGTGAACAAAGAAATATATCATTATAAAGCAGCTCCATTTGTTTGTTTTAATTCTATTAAATTATGGGGATAAAACTTTTGGTGTATAGACAATTTAATAATATATTAGGGAACTATAGGATTTCATATCACATACTGATGTTTTATTATTCTAGGTTTAATTAACAATCTATTGTTTTGCCTTACAGTCTTTTATCAAAAAAACTGAAACCCAGAATTGATTTCAGTATTACAGTTACAAAAATGAAGTTTCATTTCTCAAATGTCCAGTGTCTAGAAGTATATTTATAAACTTCAAAGTAAATTAGAAATGATGATTTAGCCCATTTCTTAATTGAACTGTTGGGCATTTTGATGTCTAATTTCTTGAGTTCCTTATATATTCTGGATATCAATCCTCCGTCAGATGTGGGGTTGGTGAAGACCTTTTTCCCATTCTGTAGGCTGTCACTTTGCCTTGTTGACCGTATCCTTTGCTCTACAAAAGCTATTCAGTTTCAAGAGGTCCCATTGATTGATTGTTTCTCTTAGTGTCTGAGCTACTGGTGTTATATTTAGGAAGTGATCTCCTATGCCAATGCGTTCAAGACTACTTCCTACTTTCTTTTCTAGCAGGTTCAGAGTAGGATGACTGGACTGCTACTCACAACACCAGGGAGGCTACCTGGAAACAGGACCCCAAGAAAGACACAGGGATCGCCCAATGACAGAGAAATGGATGAGATCTACATGAATAGCCTGGACGTGAGTGGGGGTAATGAAGGGCAAGGGTCGAGGGAAAGAGAGCTTGGGGAAATGGAAGATCCCAGCTGGATCAAGAACAGAGAGGGAGAACAAGGAATAGGAGACCATGGTAAATGAAGACCACATGAGAATAGGAAGAAACAAAGTGCTAGAGAGGCCCACAGAAATCCACAAAGATGCCCCCACAATAGACTGCTGGCAATGGTTGAGAGACAGCCTGAACTGACCTACTCTGGTGATAAGATGGGCAAACACCCTTACTGTCGTGCTAGAAACCCCATCCAATGACTGAGGGAACCGGATGCAGAGATCCATGGCCAGGCCCCGGGCAGAGCTCTGGGTGTCCAATTGGCAAGAAAGAGGAGGGTTTATATGAGCGAGAATTGTTGAGACCAAGGTTGGATAAATCACAGGGGCAAATAGCCAAAGGAATGGAAACACATGAACTATGAACCAATGGCTGAGGGGCCCCCAACTGGATCAGGCCCTCTGAATAGGTGAGACAGTTGATTGGCTTGATCTGTTTGGGAGGCACCCAAGCAGTGGGACCTGGTCCTGTGCTCAGTGCATGAGTTGGCTGTTTGAAACCTGGGGCTTATGCAGGGATGCTTGGCTCAATCTGGGAGGAGGGGACTGGACCTGCCTGGACTGAGTCTACTAGGTTGATCTCAGTCCTCGGGGCAGTCTTTGCTCTGGAGGAGATGGGAATGGGGAAGTGGCCTGGGGGGAAGGCAGGAGGTGGGAGTGGGGGAGAGGGGAAAACAAGGGAATCCGTGGCTGATATGTAGAATTAAATTATATTGTAAAATAAAATAAAAAAGAAAGAAATGATGATTTATTATAACCCAAATTATAAATGACTTTTGTGAGGGGTATTGTATCACAAAGTATGTCACTTATATCAGATATCATTATATGAGAGCTAAGGGCTGTGGATTGACATGTCTCAGAGACTATACATTTTAACCTTTAAAGATGAACGAAACATGAATACAAGATAAACTCTTTCTCAGTTAACAATGGAAAAAAAGAAGAATGCTTACATAGAAAAGATAAATTACGAGTTTATTTTAATTCTGTGAAAATTAAAATACTTTAGAAAATATGTGAATGTTTTAAAATGCAGGTGAATGCATTGTTTAGGATTTTAGGAGAGAAAATTGGACCTATGTTATATATTTAGATGTAATATCTATGTCAATGAAACCAAAAATATTAAAATGAGTGATGTTTCCTAGATGGAGATAAATATGTATTTTTAAAGTATAATGAAGAAAAGATCACTATGAGTGTATGTGCTGAATATGTAGTATAGAAAAATCAACACTGGAGAACACGAAGAAGGAACAAGTCCAGTGTTAGTACTGTCAGTGCTAGAGATGATGGTGTCCACAAAACATTGAATACTCAGTATGTCCTGGAGTCTGATTTCCTCTATACTTTGAACAAACGCATAGTTATAATCTATTTTTCAGGATGACTGAACTGGAATTGAGGACAGTGGTCAATTCACACAGAATAGTCAAGGTGAGAAACATCTTTTCCAAAGATGACTACAGACTTAGCCATCCATGTTTGTCACTTTTCCATTATTAACACTGTGTCCCATTGTTTTGAATCTGGGCTACCTTTGATGACTTGTCTTCACAGAGCAAGCCAAATATATAAGACACTGTGATTTTGAACACTAAGAGAACAATGTGTCATGTACTTTCTCCTCTGTCTTTTGGAATGACACATTTATCATCCATTTCTGCACAGTGAGGCTGCTTAAGCAGCAGGTCCCTATGTGGAACAAAATGTAACAAAATGTAATTGGATCCACCAAGAACCCAGATGAAAGGTTGTCAACCACACTTAACATTCTATGCAAGGTAAAAATTATTGTTCCCAGCTACCAGTTTTGGTTAGAAAACACAGTTATAGACAAAGATAAAGATTTTAATATCTCTAAGTTGGCAATAGATACAAAAACTTTTAAAATAGTAACTTGGCTTTAGAATTGGGCAATAATTAAAAACTGAAAATGTTCTTAAGAAGACTCACAGAAAAAGATGAAAAGACACATGGTGGGCTATGAATAAAGAGAGACAAATATGGAAACTGTGACCAAGCTGAAGGAAAGAGATAATTGTGTAGCTCGAATTCCAAAACTTCTGTCTATATTCTGGACTGAGATTCTTTAAAAAGTTATCAGCCTTTTCTATTCAGTCACTCACTGGTGACTTTCAAAGAATGGGGATTCTCCATTTTGATGAATTAAGACACTATTTGGTTTTACTCTGAGGTCATTTACACTGCATGGATGCCTAAGAAGTTGTCTTATCCTAAGTTATAAAAACGTCCACCTTCATTGTCTTTTAGAAGTTTTTCATTTGCTTTTGTATTTATGAGTTTAAAGTCTATAGGAATTACATGTGTATGGCACAGTGGTCTGGTCCAATGCTTTATTTTGTTTTGTGCTGCATATGCGTATTCAATTGCATTAGTATTAGTATTAAAAAGACTGCCTTTCCTTCATTCAGTTGCCTTTTTACTTTTATTGAAATCAATTGATCATGAATGACCCTAATTCTGTACTCTTGTTCTTTTTATTTATATATTTTCTGTATCAACAGTGTCACATCCTTAGACATCTTTAGCTTTAGAGTAAGACTAAAAGATAAGTTGTGAGATTCCTTTCAACTCTGTGCCTATCTTAGAAATTCATTTTTGCCTAATAGGTTTTATTTTTGTTAATTTTCCAAACAAATTTTAATATTGATGGTTATTTAATATTAACTATATAAACACAATCTTGTATAAATGGAGTTAATATTTTAGGGTGGAAAAAATTTTAGGATGGATACAACTTAGTGGGATTTTGTTTAATTCATCACTTTGAGAAGTAATTTTTTATCAATAGAATTCCTCAGTTACGTCATGTGTCCTGTTACAAAGGCCTCCATTTATACGGGTCTCATTTAAACTTTTTAGCAGCATTTGCAGTTTTGAATATGCCAAACATTTTTCTACAAATATGTTTGTGATACACAAGGAATCCTCATTTCATTGAATTACTGAAGCTCTTTTTTTCTATGAGAGTCCCTATAGCACTGTTGTTATTCCTTCTTGGGTCCAGTGTAGAAATAACAAATGAAGACATCTGAACCTGGGATATTTCCTTGTGTAAGTTTTAACCTATAAATTCAACTTCTTCATTAGATTTAAAACTCTACAGGTCATTGCTTCTTCAGTGATTGCCATTTTACACCATCCATGGAATTTTTTTCACTTATGCTAAATGAGCAAATTGATTAATATAAAGTTTTCATTGCTTATAACACGTTGTCCCTATATGTAATACTTAAAGCCCCAAGCCTTTATTTCCCATTTTTTGTGTCAGGATTCTGGGATAGGTAAGCCAGAGGATTCTGGTACAAATGTCTCACGTGGTTGCATATATAACAAGAACTGTGCAGTAGTATTCATTTCAAGATGGCTATTGGAAGAAGTCCTCTATTCCTTAATGACTAATGGCAGGAGGCACTAGTTTCTGGCCACTTGAGTTCTTCATAAACTGATTATGTGTTTAACTATCCTTAACATATGGAAACTTCTTGCAGAGCAAGTGGTGTAAAAAAAGAAAATAGCATTCAGCAATTTATTTTATTACCTCCCTTCTGAACTTATATATCATTTTCAAATGTCTTCTATTTTTTTTGTAAAGGAAATAAGCAACAGTTCTAAATACTTTCAAAAATGATACAGATATTTATGTGTTCTTTATTTTATCTGATATAAAACATTTTTTTCTTAAGCCTAATTTTGATACTGTGGTAGTTTGAATAAAAATAGTTCCCATGAACTCATATGTTTGAATACTTGATCTTCACTTGGTGGAACTGTTTGGTAAGGATTAGGAGGTATGACCTTGTAGAAGGAGGTATGTCATTGGGGTGGGCTTTAAGGTTTCAAAAGCCCAAAGCATTCCAGTTAGGTCTCTCTTTGCCTTGGGTTTGTGAATCAGATGTAAGCTCTCTACTATCTCTCCAGTGCTGTGGTTGCCTGCTTACTGCCATGGTCTCTGCTGTGATGGTATGGATTCAGTAATGATGGTAATTGATTCACCCTCTAAAACTATAAACAAGTCCTGAATTAAATGTTTTCCTTGATAAATTTCTGTAGTAATTGTGTCTCTTCACAGTAATAGGAAAGTAAAACAGGAATCTTTTCATCTCTCTTTTTTAAAATGATCAATTTTTCTATAAGTTCAACAAACTTTATGACTTATATAACAGCATACACACACACACACACACACACACACACACACACACACATACACATACATACCCACTCTGTAGATCAGGCTGTCTTCAAACTCAGAGGTCTACCTGCTTATGCTTCCCAAGTGCTGGGATTAAAGGCATGAACCACAGCCGGCGATGGTGGCACATCGCCTTTAAGCCCAGCACTTGGGAGGCAGAGGCAGGCAGATCTCTGTGAGTTCGAGGCCAGCCTGGTCTACAAAGTGAGTTCCAGGAAAGGCAAAAGCTACACAGAGAAACCCTGTCAAACAAACAAACAAGAAAAAAAAGCATGAAACACCACCAGCTCAGCTATTTTTTTTTATATTTTAATACTTAGGTTTTTTTTTATTTACTTTATTCTTCATAGTTTTAGATTGATTTTTCCAACAACTCTTTTTGTGGTTTCCTTTGTAAAGTTGTGTATGAGATCACCAGGGTGACTCTGTTAATTATGTTTTAGGATATATATTTGTAAGAAATATATTTCTAGGGCATATGTATTACTATTGTAGCTTTATCCCATGAGTATTGATATTTATTTATTATTATTCCATTATTTGCTTTCCAACTTTTCTTTATGTATTTTCTCTGGTCATGAGTTCCCTAAAAATATTTCAATTTCCTTATATTTGGAATTTTGAAAATATCTTCTCTTATTCATTTTGACTATAAATATCTTGCCAACAGAGAACATACTTTGTATAGTTTGCGTTTTTTCAAATGTACTGAGTATAATTTTACTACTCAGAATATAGAGTGTCCTAGTAAAACTTCTCTGTGGCCTTGAAAAGAATGTTAATTCTACACAGTCGTAGGACACATTTCCTAGATAGCCATCAGGTTAAGTATGTGGTGATCCACTAGAAGGCTCTGTGCTCATGGATTTCCTGTCAGTGTTATCTGTCTGTTATTAGGGGATGACGGTACAACTTTCAACTCTAGTGTAGTGTAGATTTCTAAGTTTTTCCAGCTTTTTTTTTTTTTTTTTTTGTGTATCATTGTTAAGTACATAGATGTGTGGTACTATAATGACCTTAAGATATAGTTAGCTTTCCTCTTCCTTTTCATCATCAACTGAACATAGTCTTCATTGGCTACTTTTCTGGTTTTTCTTGTGTGCTTACTATTTTTGTGTTCAGCATTTCTAAATGATCTGAAATACATCATTAAGATTTTCTTGTCAAAAATAAATGAACTCAAGAATATATCCTACTAAGACCTCAATAAACACTTTAAGTACATTGTTGACACTTTACTTTTAGTATTCTCCAGTGTTTCTAGGAATAAGAAGCTCCATAACTGTGCAGCTGCAGAAGGGTTAGCTGTAGCTAAAATAAACACTAAGTAACCATACATGCTGCATTGTTCAGTTATTTGTCCTAAACTACATAGCAGCATGACCTGGCAGGTCAAAAATGATTGCATAAAGAAGCCAATTACTTCTAGTCATAGTGTTACAGTAGCACTAAGGGACCATTAAGGGAAAGTATTTCCTTCAGTGCGAGAGAATAACATACCTGGCCTGGGTGGATGGCAAACTTTCCTGTTGAGCATGTCAATCACCTGGCTAAGGGACCACCCCTTAGGAAGGTCAACTGACAACAAGACAATCTAAATTGATGGGAAAAATAAAGTTCCTTCATTTAAATAGAATAATGAACTTCTCCTTCCAAGAACATACCCTCCACACCCCCACACACTCAGTGTAATTTCTTCCAAAATTACTACCACACAGCTTCCTATGTCTGCTGGCTTTCTTGAACTATTTTTCCTTTTTTTCCCCTTTCTACCTCTCTCGTAAGCTTTCTTCTTCAATACTGTGGGCCTCCCTTTTTCTCTAAAGCCTTCTTTTCCAGTATATGGCTGATTGGTCTGCCATGGAGCTATCCTCTATGTGCCTGCCTGTATAAAACAGCATGATTTTTTTTTCTTTCTCCTCTCCATCTCCTTCTTATGGGTATCTATTAAGATGTAAAGTTTTCCTGCTTTAAAGTTCTTTCTTTAAACTCTAATAAAATTGTCCTTGAGTTTCCTTTTGAGTCCTATCTTTAGTTATTTTATTAACAAGACTAAGAATCCTAGGAAGGGAGCCTGATTTATTTGATGACATATAGCCAGTCTGCGGGGACTCTGACCCAGATTTCAGTAACAAAAGGAGGCACTCAATCAGCTACCTGGTTGTGATCAGGATGAATAGTAATCTTCCAGCAGATATTTGTAAAGTTCCTTCTGTGTAACTAGGATATAATAATGTGTCTTCTCACTTACATGCAAAACCACATAATTTTATTTTCTCAAACAAGCAAAATGCTCTGTTTCTTGATCTCTTCTCTGCAAACATAAAAATAAAAGCACAGCAAACGAATAATAAAATATTACCACAATGAATAATGGTGATTCACAAAAGTTGTGAAGCATTTTTAAGACCACTGGTGATGTGTGAAGGCAATTCTATAGTCCAGCAATGGATTCTAGAGTCAATGTCTTTATGGAACTATCCAGTACTGTCTGTTGTATTAACTCTTCAGCTTGATCATTATCAGTAATTTTATCATTACTAATGCTCAAAGTTGTTGCTAATCTCCAACACGCTTACAACAGAATCAATGTTTAACTTCTGGGGTTATACATTTAATATTTTTACAAAGAAAGGGGGCAATTCCTTTGCTGTTTCAAAGTTCTTAACTCTGAAGTTGTTTGTTTCTTCTATGTGCCTGTTTGATTTTCTGGAGCTGACAGAAGTCAGAAAGGAAATTATGTAGCAAGATTTTCCTTGGCAGGAGTCCATTTTCATTGGTAAAATGATTAATCTGTTTGAAATTATCATTGTAGCTTCTATTTGGGGGTTATTCTTGGCAGAATTAAAGGGCTCCACTCTGGATTAGAGGATTAGATATCCCACAAAGCAGTGTTCATCACAGAAAAGAGGAAAACATGTCCATTTAAATTCTTTTTATCTTGTCAAGGAGTGAATGGCTATTCTTTACAAACATGCCTTTCCCCTGAATTTACACCAAGATAGCAATGCGCTCATGTTATTCTTTTTTCCTGTCTTTGACTCTTGATCCATATTCATCTTTCAAATGCTTGAATCTGCATCAAAGCCTGTAAGAAGTACTCTACAATTGGTTAAGTTCCCCAGTTTTTGGATAATAATTTTGTTAAGCAATCTTTGCTATAAATCAGAAAACTATGATTTTAAACCATAAAGTAATCAAATATACACATAAAATATAAAAATATACCTTCAGTGCTTTGACTTCTAGGAAAAGTAAATATAAGCAATTATTTTTATAGTTGCATTTTTAGCATAACTATTTTATTAAGGCATAGATTTATAAAAAAATAAACAATTTTAACACCAATGAGTCATCAAGTAACACACGTGATTCTTGCTCTTCTTTCCTTCTTTGAAGTACAGAAATTTGACTCCTGGCAAGAATAGCCTTAATTAGTGGCATGACTGGGCTCTTTCGAGCTTACCATCCACCCCAGGTTAAGGAAATTCTTTGAAATAAAAATTCTTGCTCTCACTAGCATCTTTATATCAGAAGATGTCATGAAATCCTACATTAAGTTTTATGTCAGATTTCTTTTCTTTCCTTTTTGCCACTTCATCATGACAAAAGCCCAAATAGGAAGTTCTGGGCAAACTAGAGCATACTGAAACTGCATAATGATTCATTGGAGAAAGCCATACTAGATTTACAATCTTTGAAAAATGCTAGCTGGACATTTCTAAATCTGATCAATAAAATCACCTTTTTTTTTGTTTCTGTCACTTCATCCCTCACTCTTAGGACCTCCTTTTCTCAAACATGAATATTTAAAAAATATTCATTTATTGCTCTATGTAACTCCAGCTCTGTTGTCTCCTCCCAAATCTCAACTTCTAAAGCCCACCCCAGTAGCCAGTATCTCTCTGTTGCCTCTAGGTGCTACCTAGTTACTTCCTTTAATTAATTTGCTTACTCACACAATTCCCTTCCTGAGAAAAATCATGTTGTTATAGAGAGGAAACAATATTGTTACCTGAAACTATTAATAAAATATCAATAATGAGTTATGTTTGCCAGAACCTTTTATTACCATAGAAGTTGCTTCTTGAGAAGGAGAGCCATGGAACTGGGAGTAAGTCAGACTGATTCACCTTGACAAATGGCTAACTGTGTGACCTTTAAAATGTTGCATAACAGCTCTGTGCCTCAGTTTCTTTATTTTTAAAGTATATGCTTAGTACTTAGAACAATGGCTAACACACAGTCAAGAAATGATACTAGTTTCCCTGACATGAAAGTAAACAGACCATAGCCATTGCTCAAAGACTCATATTTCCCATAGGGAAAAAAAAAATAGGTTCTCAGACTCTGTCTGGTTAATTAGGACTCCAGGTAACAGATTCTCCAACAAAACAACAATAAGTGTTGTCAATTTGACAGGCTCTAAAAATCACCTAGGAAACAGGCCTCCTGGCACAGAAATGAGGAATTATCTTCATTAAATTAGCCTGGTGTCATGCCTTTTGGGAATTATCCTGATTAGGTTAACTGAGGTTAGAAGATGTACTCACATATGGGTGACGGCATTCCCCGGCCTGGGATCATGGATTGTGTAAAAGGGAGAAAGTGAACTGAGTCCAAGCATTCATCACTCTGCTGCCTGACTGTGGATACAATGTGCCTCCTTGCTTCCTGCCCTGATGCGCTAACTTCTCCACTACCGCAGACTGCACTCTTGAATGAAGAACTAACTAAACTCTTTCTCCTTTATGTTGGTTGTGTTGGGCTATCTTATCACAGCCAGGGGAAGAGTAACAGTGTTAAATACCATTTTAAAGTTTTCATGACAGTATATTTTCAAATTATATTATGAAAGTACCTTCAAGATTCTTAGTGGGAAAAAAAGCATTTGCCCGAGTTTATCCTTGGATCCCAGGGTGAGATTGGAAAAATGACTTCTGAAATGCTCTTATCCTCTGCATTCAGCCAGCAGCACATGTGCACAAACACATATACACATATCACATACGTACACACATGCGGTAATAACAAATTGTAGCATGAATCTTAAATGTTTATAATTTCAAATAAAAAATACAATTTGACCCAGTGGTACTTTTAAGATACATGAGTTAGAAAATATAATGCCCCTATGGGAACCTTTTCCTTTTCTCTTTAGTGTATGACATCACTGAGTAAGGACCTGCGTAAAGTGCTTGAAAACCACTTTAGATGCAAGTTTGTCAAATGTAACCTTTTATTCCATTGCTCTAGAGGAATCTGACAGAGAGTAGGCAAGTGTCTATGTCTACTGTAGTGGAGTTAGTGAATTCATTATTTCCAGTCTCATATGGTTATTCATGAATAAAATCATAGAAGTAATTGAGTAACTGGGAGGATTTTTTTTTTAATCTTGCACATTTGGAAATTGCTGCTATTCTTTAATTGGCAGATAGCTAGATTTTTACTATATTGACAGTGTTTTTCTAAATTCTATAATTGTCAGGAAAATAAAGATGGTTCAAGATAGATGGAAAATAAGTAGTATACTATAAAATCATCAGAAATCTGGAATAAAATTAGCTAAAAAAAGACTATGTGGCATGTAAAGTTTTATGAAAATTTCAGGGTGTTTTTTATGCATTCTACACAAATATGCACAACCTACATTAGAACAAAATAGGTTACCTGCTGACATGTAAGACAGTATTTTGAGAATTTAAATACAATTAGAGATTAGTACAGAGAGTTGTCATACTCTTGGTGAAGTGAATTTTGCAAATCATTATACTCAATGGGAATAAATTTGAACTTTCAATTAAATTTTTTTAACTTTCAACGATTTTCAGAAACTAAAAGTGTGAAATAGAGTGGATCCACCAAATTATCTATATTAATTGTATTTATTAAGAAGCAATGTAGGATCTAAGGATAGAGTCTTAGTTTTGCTGGTAAACAGTAACTACCTTTAGTTAGAATCACCCCTTTTCCAACTTCATCTTACAAATGCAGTTCCATGAGTCCTGGTTGCTCCAGCAAGACCTTGCTTGCTGCTCTTCTTCATGGAGGGAATGGGTAAGTCCACCAGCAATTTTCTATGAGCTGTCTGATGTAATATAATTACCATTATTATTATTATAATTAAACTTATAATTGTCTATTTGCAGTCAAGAAATATTTTACTGTTCTTCCTTAAAATTATTCATGTGATTTTCCATTTTATCATAAGTCCATATAAGACATTAAGACTATTAATAAAAGAACTTTAATGCCTATTCTACCAGATTCTAGTTAAATATGTAAGTGTATATAATAGATAAAAAGACACAAAATGTAAAATTTCATGATCACTGGAAGGAAAGCCAAAATTTTAAGAAAAATTTAGGAAAATGTAAAAGATGGGTTTTGACAATGCTTTCATGTTCCTTCTGATCCACTCAGCATTTTCAGGTACAGGGCTTCCATTGAACACTTCCAGTCTTCTAATAGCAGCCTCACTGTCAAATGTCCAGTTTCAACTAGTAATGCATACTGTGTGCGGTATAAGCCAGTGACTCATGGACTTGACAGTCTATGTACACCTGCTGCCACTTTACTGCATTGTGTGTGATCTAATATCAAGTTTCATAGGTCCATGTGGGCTGAACCTAAATACTGTGATGCACTGTGCATTATACAACATCTGCTAGCTGAGGAAAGGGTGCAGTGTAAAACAGAATCTGAGTTTGATCTCTGAATCCCAATGTGCAAGAAAGCTGACTCCTGAATGCTTTCCTCGGGTCATTGGTGTGTTTCAGCAGGTGTGTGCAGGTGTGTGCATCCTAGTACAGTCCAGATGTCAACATTGAGTATCTTTTTCTGTTATGGTTCAACCTACTTTTTGAAACAAAATATCTTTATTCAACTGGAATTCACTGATAGGGCAGGACTAATTGGCCAGAAAGCCCTGTCTTCCTCTTCTCTCCATTTCTCTAAGGCTAGGATTACAGGTGCAAGCATTTGACGTTAGGTCCTTATTGCAGTAAAACACTTCAGTGACTAAACATTCTCCCCAGCCACACATGTGATATCTGTGGTTCCCCTCTTTGCCTTCATAGGCCACAGCCCTAATCATCTGTTGTTCATCACTGGAAATGCTTAAACACCTTTCAAAATATATCTTATCTCATTCATGGTCTTCTTTTGGAAGACAATCTAAATTCAGGTCAAGTTGTATTTGGCCCTGTCAATAGAGACACCAGCTAGGTTTTGAGAGTGATTACAAATAAAATAGCTTATCTTGAAATAGGGCTAAAGGTCTCAAACTCCACTTGAGAATAACTTTATTTCATTAACACACAACATATAGTATGGTAGAGAAAATTATATTGTATTTATATTATGTTTTCTACAGTCAGTTAATCTTCTAGTACTCGTTAGTAATTTAGTATGGAAAAGATTATGTAATTTATGTAAAAAGAAACCAGCATTTTTATTACTCTGAAATACGTTTCTTACAATAAAAACAAAAGATGTGATCTATAACTAATTTTTTTTTTCCATGGAGTCTAATTAGCGAGAAAGAGGAAGGTTTGTATGAGCAAGAATTGTTGAAACCAAGGTTGGATAAAGCACAGGGACAAATAGCCAAACGAATAAAGGTCTCAAACTTTTGAGGCAAACTTTGAAGCTAAGACTATTATAACATGCTTGAGATGATTGGTAGATCCAGTCAGAAGGCTGTCAGTTGCCCCATAATCACAATGACATTATTGCACTATGGGGCATAATTTGCCTGCAGGTGGGTATTGTAGCATGTGGGCTTCAGTCCTGGTTAAGGTCACTAATGTCTTTAATCTCCTAGTGGCTTGTATAACACCTTCAGCCTTATGGAAGCCAGTCAGTAGAGAGGGTGTCCTGGTCAGTTTGAGAGTCACTTATTAATGTCCCGCAACAAAACTGTATGGTGTCTTCAAAAATATGGTAATTAATTATAGGACTTGGTGGGTAAAGAAAATATGATGTTTGAAGCTATTATATGGAGTCTTTTACACACACACACACACACACACACACACACACACACACACACACACACACACGCACACACATGAATGCACATATGCATGTACACATACACACATGCTCACAGAATAATCAAAATATTCTAATGCCATGTGACCAGATATATTTTGAGTCCTAGAAGGCAAGAAAAATAATGAGTCACATCTGTTTGTATGTTTGGATTTTTTTTTTTTTTTTGGTTTTTCGAGACAGGGTTTCTCTGTGTAGCTTTGCACCTTTCCTGGAACTTACTTGGTAGTCCAGGCTGGCCTCAAACTCACAGAGATCCACCTGGCTCTGCCTCCTTAGTGCTGGGATTAAAGGCGTGTGCCACCACCGCCCGGCTGTATGTTTGGATTTTTAACTTTCACAGCAACAAACATAAAGTATCAAATATCATTACTCTAACAAGGAAAGCTAATTTGGTGGCTTAATTCAATATCTGTAAATATCATTGGCCATTTGATAATTATGCCAATTGTCCTTTTCTTTTTCTTTTCTCTTCATATTTTTACCTCTTGGTTGAAGCTACATATTTACTTTATTTTTCTATTAGGGAAGTACAAATATTTTAAATTAATCAAGTACATATTTCTTAAGTAGAAAGAATGTCTGTTTCAATGCAGCCACCCCTATATTAAATTTACACAGAGACATATGTTAAAAGTGGAAGCTAGTATCATAATGTGCTTCTGATCCTCTGGGAAACCATTTTAATTCGACAGGCTATGAAGATCATCATAAATCCTTAGACAGTTATCCAGAAACTGCTAATCATTGCATTCTTGCATTTAAAAAATATATGCAGGATCAGCATAGAATCATTAATGACAAGCCAGAAGAAGATGGAAATTATGAGCTGCTTGCACAGGGAATCTTCACATGCAGAGGAAGGTTTTCAAGCTTGAAAGTTGTCAAGAAGCTCCATTGCCATGTCTTCCAAATGATGCCCTGATTAAGAAAGGTCAGTGTGTCTTCTGGGAAGTTGACAGTAGTGATATAGTAACTATGCAAAGCTGCAAGTCTCTGGAGTAGTATTTGTGTCTAATCTATATGGTCACAGGAAATATAACTGCCAAGAACGCCATATTCATCATCTTGAGTGGTTTTATCAGCACTGCCTGATGTCGTACTCAGAAGAAAAATCACCAAAAATTTGCTTGGCCATTCAATCACGCATCCTTTGTGAAATGCACTTGGGGAAAATTGCATGCCTTCCTATAAAGGAAAAGATAGGATGCTGTCTTTTTCCTCCTTATATTCCAGAAAGTAAGGGGAAATATATAAGGAAATGTTATTATGCAATTTGCTAATTAATAATTGGAAGTAAAAGAAAAATGTTGGGGAAAGTAATAAATGGGTTGAAATTGTACATCTGTAAGGTAAGGACAAAGTGGAACACAACAGAATGATAACATTCACGGTCTCAAAATCGTTTAGAAAGCAACATGAAAATGAAAATCTGTTTTCTAATATACTTCCTTTTCTAAATACACGAGACAAGCAAAGGTCATTCTTCACTAATTTACATATCATAGAAAAGTGTGCTAGGTGCTTGCTCTGTAATATTTCCTTCCCTTGATTTTTGTCAATAACAGTGATGCAAGTAGAGATATTTTTCTGTGATGTAAATTACATTCTGTAAGAGCAGGAAACTATCATTCAAATAAGTACAGAAATAAAATTGGAGCTTAGCACCAACACCAACGCCCCATGCTAACCCCAGCCATTAGCCATTACTCATCCTGTATCAAATACAAAAACTTTTTTAAAGTGTTGTAGAGTGAAAGATGCAATCAGGTTTGAAGTAGAATCATCACATAGAAAATGGTACCATGTGGGTTGAGTTTCCTGCTTGAGAAGTTATAACTTGAGGACAGGCCATGTTGAGTACTGGGTTCAGGGCATCTGAATCATTCAGAAATCCTGTAACCATTCTAGCTCACAGAATTATTTTTTTTAAATGGCCTTAAAGATCATACTCTCAAGAGAGCAAAGGAGAAGTACTAGGTAAAAACTTTCAATGTTGAGAAGCCTATGTTCTCTGTGTTAACTTGGATGTAAGTAGCAGGATAAGCTTTGAACAATGAAACATTTTAGATGAAATGAAAATACATGACAAAGCACTAGCTTTCCATTATAGATAAGATGCATTTTTGTATTTTCTATCTAATCAAGGTTACTACCTTGTTTCAAAAAGAAATCTTTTTTTAAATTATCAGCTTTGAAGAATCATATGAACATCCTTATTTTCCAAATCATAATTTTCAAAATGTTGAGAATAAAATAAAAATGATTTGCCATATGAAGTATGAGAAAAATACTGTACATTTGCAAGAGATTAAGGCCAGAGACCAATGCTGACAAGACAGATGCCATACTAACAGATGCTATCATTAACCAAACACACTAGGCTCACATCTGGTGAGTACAAAGCCAAAGGATGACTGGCCAAGAAAACATAGTGGATAAAGATCCATTTTCTCTGTCAGGTAAGGATCTGGTGGAAGTTATTTCTGTAGGGATAGCCCTTGCAAATAAAGGAAGTTTAGAGCTTGGTTTGGGGAACCTGTGCATATTAATATTTGAAACATTTAAAGGACAAGCACAATCTTGAGCATTGACACGTTATGGCTGTAGTTCAAGCAGTGAAGATTGCCAACCAATCTGAGCCATCTTTAGCTTAAAATCATGGTGCACACATCTGGTCATGGTAAACAGTAAAATAAAAAATAACATAGTTTTCTCCCACAAGTGTCCTCCCAGTTTAGTGGTTAAAAATAGGCCAAGATTTTAATAAAGAGACAGTGTTACTATGCTTAAAATTTTAACTAACGAATAATGAACAAAGGAATAAATTAAGGCTTCCAGTATACAAGATAGAAAATTTCAAAACAGAAGAAAAAAATATTTAAAAGAACTAAATATAAATTTTAGAATGGAAATAAAAAAATTTGCAATCTGAGGAGTTGACATAATGGTCCACAATAGCAGATGAAATCAATGAAATAGTACATGGGCCAGGAGAGCTTTGGAGACATGAAGTCTCCAAAGGAGAGGAAAGGAACAGACAACAAATATGGAGCAATAATTACTCAACAGCTAATTTGGTGAAGCACACATGAAAGATATTAAAAATTTCAATGACTCCTAGGACCTTGTATGAACAGTCTTTGTATTTACAAGCATAATTTTATGATGGAAAAGAAAACATGACTAACTAATTTTGAATATATACTATAGGAAAAAAACCAAAATATTATCTTAGAGAAGTTTGTTCAGAGTGATTATGCATCTTTCAGCTGAAACCATGAAGGTCACAAAATACTAGTCAAATATTTTGAAGAGTGGAATAAAACAACAAAACAAAACAACATAAAGCCAGTCAAACAAGAATTTCATATCCAGTGAGCTATCTTTCAAGAATAAAGATAAGCTGGTGTCATTTTTAGATAAGCAATTGTTAAGAATTACTGTAAAATCCTTTATGAAGTACAAGAGAACTTACTTCATCATTTCAATGCCATTTTATTTTTCACAGGCATAAAAAGTTGAGGATATTTAAACCACCAATACAATTTCTTTTAGAATCACAGGAGACACTGTATCAGTTTCTTTTTTTGTTGCTCTTTTAAAATGATCTGACACCAACAACGTAAAGATTATTTTAGCTCACCCATATGACTGAAAGTTCAAGGCAGCAAGAGTTAGAATCAGCTGGTCATGTCACATACATAATCAGAAACAGAAAGCAATGGATGCATAATTACTCAGTTTACTATCTTCACTTTGTACAGTTCAAGATCCCTTTACCAGGGAATGGTCCCATTGAAATTAAGATAGGGTTTCCCTTATCCATAAACATAATCAAGATAATCTACCAGAAGACCATCCTCCAGATGATTTTAGATTATGTCAAGTTGACAAATGCAGAAAAGAAATTGAAAAATTCAGTACATAATTAATTTTGATAAGCATTCTTATCTAATCAGCGATATAATTCACTTTACTCATCCTAAAGATAGCATCTATGAAGGCCTCCAGCTAACACTCATACTTAATAGTAGCATATTAAATGCATATTTAGCTGTATCATCACTGTGAACAAATACTTCCCAGAAGTATTGGCAAATTCCTTCATATATGTATGGAGAGTTTTGTCTGGCTCACATCAAGTTGACAAACAATGTAAACTATCACAGGTCTCCCTTGTCAACATGACATTCAAATATGTCATTTTTAAGCCATAATGTTATACCTTTGTCCCTATAGGCATACGGCCATATCATAATTTTAAAACTGTATTGTTTTGTTCTTTAAAGGGTCTCATAGTAAGACCTGGACAGATGGCTCTGTGGTTTAAAGTACTGTCTGTTTACATGGTGGATCACAATTGCATTTAAATCCAGTTCCAATGTATCCAAATCTCTCTTCTGAGGTGGGCAGGCACCATTCAAATACATGTTGCACATACAGACAAATAAAATAAAATAAAATCCCCAAACAAAACAGCAAAAGTCTCCATAGTCTTTAACAATTTCTAAAGAATTTTAAAAGCACTAAGTAAAAGTCTTTTCTGAAACTTAGTACAATGTCTTAGCTGTAATCTCCTTCTGAACAATCAATAAGATATACAATTTCCAATGTGCAACGGCACCTAGCAAACCTTCCTGTTTTGAAGTGGAAGACTGGGGGCATACAAAGCAAATATCAAACCAAAGAAAGACTGAAAGCAAACAGAGAAAACAATCATTCAGTCCAATGGTTGTCACCTGAGACATGACAGAATTATCTGGGTTCCAAAGGACTTGGGTAGTGCCAGCCTTCCAGCACGACGGCTATCAACACGTGTACTTTTCTCTAGGCAACTGTATCTGCAACTTTTTCTGGACATATCCCATAATCTTAGGATCTCAGACATCTAAAACTTTCCATTTCAACTGAGATTTGTTTTTTTCACAGCTTCACATAATAGCTTCTTGGGTCTCCTTGCAAGATATCTGACCTGCCACATGTCACTTAACCTCAGTGGCTCTCTGAAACTATCAACCAGATTCCTGGACTCTCAATTTTCTATCTTCCATGACTGCAGTATCAGTACCATTCGTGTCAAAAGATAGAGCTACCAGCTCAAGATGCAGCATGGCTCACTTAAACCACAGTTTTATTGGCTCTTGTGTGTATTGCTGGCCAACCCTGGGCAAACACTTTCATAAGTGGATACTTAAATAGGAAATCTCTTCAGTGATAATCCCATTTTAGGGTTATTCTCTCCTTTCAAATTAATTTGAATTTTTATTAGAATGAATCTTCAGTAGGTGGTGTCTTTGCTGGCAAAAAAAACTAGGGCAATGCAGGAGGTGTTTCTATAATGTTACCAGTCTTTTTAACAATAAATCTGCTTGCTTAGATTAACCTTATCTGCAGCTTTTGCATTTATTTTTTTCTTTCGAAAGCAAAAGTTCATATTCTTTAGAACTACTTGTTTTCTTTCACTATAGTCTTGTACAATGCCCTAAGCAATAACCATGACATAGCCTGAATGCTATGTTGTTTTGAGATTTACACTGCAAAGCAAATTAATTTGTTTATTTTAAATATAAAATCATTTTATTTTCATGAACACACACACACACACACACACACACACACACACAAAAACACACACAAATTGCAAGGTAGATTTAGGTAGCCAATTTGGAGAGATACTTCCCCAGTACTAAACTCTATGTATCTCAGTTAATTTCTATACAGTTAGGATGGTCATTCTCTATCCACAGAGCTTTGCATAGACTTTTACACTTTCATTATCCCTAACACTTCATGGACATATCATCCAAAATACAAGAAAGATTATGACCAATTTGAAAGAAGGAAAACAATTAGCTTTCTATTCTCTTTCATGTTTCATGTTTCTGTTTGTCTACATTCCATCTTGCTTCATCACTTAATATTACCCATTTTTGTCCCTTTTCTGTCATATAATACCCACACTTAATTGTTCACATTAAATGTGGATATATTGTATTATAGAATCTGCATATGAGTGAGAATATGCATTTTGTTTTTCTTTCTGAGTTTGAGTTACCTCACTTAATATTATAAATTATAATTCCATCACTTTTGCTGCAAATATTATTTTTCTTTTTAGCTGAATAGTATTCTACCTCATATATGTACCACATTTTCATGGTTCTTTATCTTTTAACGGGCATCTAGATTTTCATTCCCTTGCTATAGTAAACAAAGCAGCAATAAACATGGATGTACAAAGGTATTTATCTTTATGGTAGAATAAGAAGTTCTCTCAATTTGTCCTTGTGCTGTGTAACTTAACACAAATTCAAGTTATCAGAGAGAAGGGAACCTTAATTAAAAAAAATCTCTATAAGATTGGTCTATAGGAAAATCTGTAGGATATTTTCTTAATTAGTGATTGATTGGGGAGGTTCCAGCCCCTTGTAGGTGGTCCCATCCCTGGGTTGGTAGTCATGGGATCTGTAAGAAAGCCAGTGGAGCAGGCCATGAAGCTAAAGCCAGTAAGTAACATCCCTTCATGGCCTCTGCATCAGCTCCTGCCTCCAGGTTCATATACTGTTTGAATTCCTGCCCTGACTCTCTTTGATGATGAATAGTGATATAGAAGTGTAAGCCAAATAAACCTTTTCTTTCCCAACTTGGTTTTGGTCATGGTGTTTCATCACAGCAATAGAAACCCTACCTAGGACAGTCTTGGAGTTAATTTCTTTTGAATTCAGCCTCATTCATGTTCTCAAGACAGATGAAGATGCAATAAAATTTTTTTTTGCCAGAATATACCTCAACTGCCCTCTAGCCCAGCTCCTGAGAGAGTCCCTGTTTCTATGAAACAGCATGTCCCAGACATCTACTCTCTGTAGATATCATGGTATTCTGGCCTTCCAACACACAAAAAAGCTCTATCCATTTAGCTCAGATTATAGCATTTTTTGGTCTCTTCTTGCCCAAATTTTCAAAATCTTCCATGTTCTTCCCATGAAGCAGTTCTTAAGAGCTGAGTACAAGATGGTCAAGTTTATCACAGTAAATCTCCTCAGCCTTGGTATCAATTTCATGATTTACTGCATTAGTTGTTTTTCTCATTTCTGTGACAAAACAAATGACAAGGGGAAGTTATGGAAGACAGTGTCATGTTGGTTTTCAGGTTAAAGGGATATTGTTCTTTGTAGTTTGGAAGCCATGGTAGAAGCAGTCGATCACACTGCATCTGTAATGTAATCAGGAAGGGAAAGGGGATAAATGTTAACATTGAGTTGACTTTATGTACAATCTAGGATGCTAGCTGTGATCTTGTGGTCTGTCTTTAGGGTGGTGTAAGGTCATTGAAAAAAAAAAAAACAGAAGAAAGGATAAATGATTCAGTGACAGCATGGGCTTTATTCCCTGTGGAGAGGAGGAGTCTGCACTATAAGAATCAGTTTGAAATCACATGACTGGCTCTAGTTCTTACAGTAGATAATACCCCCAGAGGTATTTTTATGAATACAGCCTGTTATAGAGCAGAAAAAGTGGAGGGAAAGGGAACATGAATAACATCTCTATTTTAGCCCCAAGTTGGTTGTTGCTAGGTGTAGCTAGGGAAATATACTATATAATGGGTTATAAAATTCTAGAAATCTGAAGGAACTAGAAAAAAATCTAGAAGAAAAAGTCTGTTTGTTTAACTGAAATGGAGGAGTTTTGAAAAATATCGTGACCATGGCTAATAACCATGTCGTTTCAGCTCAATTAACCCAATCTACAAAATCCTTAACGGACATGTCAAAATATTTTTCTACAGCGTTACTGTAATCTTGTCAAGGTGACTATTGACATAAATCTTCACAGCAGGGATGAGGAAAAGATCACTATGACTTTATATATTTATTTATGCATGTATTTATATGAAATAATTGGAAAGTAAAATAAACAATCCGACCTACAATGTTGTCAAAAAATTTAGGATTGATTATGATCAATATGAAAGGTTCTAACTGAAAATTACAACTGTGAAATTTTAAAGAAGTATCTCCTAATGATGAATAGGAAGCATCAGTACTGTTGTCTCACACATTTGTCCTCTAATTAATATCCCAACTTCAGCAAGCTTCAATTAAAACACTCACATAATTATTTTAGATGTTGACAGGCTGATTGAATATAATTTAAAAATATTTCACTATGATCAGTAGAAAAATAATTTCATAGAGTCAACAACCCTAGAACAAATACTACAAGCAACCATGAACATCTGAGGGCAGCAGAAATAGTCTTCTGGTGGGAAGAAGACACAAACTGGTGATCTAATACCAAATAGTTTTCACTGAAAACATACACATACAAGTAACACTGTACAGATTGATCAAGTTGTTTTCTATGTATATATACACGTGTGCATATGTGTTTACACTAAAAATTAATTAAGAATATGCCATAAATTTGAAAAGAACAATGCAAGGATGGTGGTACATGGAATGGTTTGAAGAAAGGAAATGAGAGGGAAATTTTTTCATTATATTATAATATCAAATAAATAAATATGTATATATTAAAAACCTAAAAGTAGGGTGAAATAAAAAGATCTCTTGAACAGTAGAATACTCAGAATGGAAAAAAAAGTGAAATCCTCTTCCTTCACATCATAAATATGGATGAAACCAAAATGGATTATGATTCTAAAACAAAACAAAATTAAAGTTGGAATAGTTATTAGTTTTAATTGTCAACTATATTTACCTTGGAAGAGAGTGACCGACTACATTGGGTTGGCCTGTAGGTATGTATGTGGGGGCCTATCTTAATCAAGTTTTTTGTGTGGTGATAGCCAGCACCTTATGGGCAGCAGCACTCTCTACGGAGGAGTCCATGAACTGTAGAAGAGTAGATAAATAGAACTGAACACCAGGTAGTCCATTCATGCATTCATTTTCCTCTGCTCTTGAGTTTGGATATTGATAGCTTCTCCGAGCTCCTGTTATGATGTACTATAGCCTAGAACTGTCAGGTGAAATAAATGCCCTTCTCCCTGGATCTCTTTTGTGAAGATGTTGTATCCCAGAAGTAGAAATGAAACTAGCACAGCACTTTTATAAGGAAAAGAAATTAATCCATTTGACCATGGAATGCACAGATTCCTTAAGCATAAGCCATAAAATTAGGCCCTATAAATTATATGTTCTTGAATGACTTAGGAAATGAAGGGGAAAAAAAGAATGTGTGAAAAGAAAACCCAAGTCACACCCTAAGGAGAATATTCTTAATGCATACATAGGTCTGGTAATGAGCTTAAGTTCAGAATTTAGAAAGAACAGAATGTCAGCAGTCCATCATAAGATACCAATGTACTTATAAGAAAAGGGTATATATGAAATAAAAATTTATCAAAAGAACTCATGAGAAAAAAAAAAGACCAACAACCAGTCTCCTGGCACCATGAGTCCTGGGTGAATGGAGGACAGCTACAACTATCCTCCAGGACTCTCTCCTGGGGCATGCAAAGACCAACTACCAGCTGCCTAGCGCCATGAGGCCCAGGACAGCTTTTCCTGCTCTCCTCTCTCTCTTCCATTCCCCCCCGATATACTGGCTCACCACACTGGTGCCCAACTTCCAGGCTACACAAGCACATGGTGGGTTAGAGACTGAGCTCTGCCCACCCTGGGCAAGAGTACTAGGGGGGAGCTGTGACTGACTTGTTGAATAGACTTGGATGTCACTTCTCTAGAAAATGCCACATGCAACCTTTAGGTCTTCTATGGAAATACTGGGAGCTCTAGAAGGATGTATAAATCCTGATGGGAAGAATAGGAAGAAAATTAATAACAAACAAACAAAACAAAACAAAATACAGAGAATGCACATATGGTTATTTATCCAGAAGACTGTGCTCCAAATTTTTCCAAAAGACTGTCCAAACTTGTGGGATTTTTCTATCGTATCCATCTATTTTACCATTACAAACATATACATGAATATACAATTGGCTGGCACAAGGAATTAGATTTTTTCCCACTTATTATGGTTAAATTTATCAATTAGTGGGCAAAGTGAGAACTTTGATAAATTAAGAGGGATTGTTGATTTTGAGTAGCTAAATGATTTGGAATTTGAATTAGTAAGGAAATGCAGCCAAAGTCCAAGAGTACATAAAAAAAAAAGAAAACAGAATCATAGGAAAGTAATAGAGAAAAACTGCAGCTATACCTAAGCCTCTTCGTACAATATGCAGTAGGGAACAAGAGAGTATGCAGGCATCTTATCCTTCAACCTTTCCCCCCTACTACTCCTACATAACTTATTAGAGAGCTAAATCTCACTGTACATTAAGAGGACTACTATGGACTGTTTGGAAAAGTCTGGGTGTCAATTGTAGCATCTGTATGATTTATGTGACCCACATTTTCTAATTGTGTTTAGAATTCCTGGTCTATGGTTTGAAGGTCAAATGCTTACAGAGTTCAATTGCAAGCCATGACCCCCACCTCCTTTAAGACTATAGTTAATTAAGCTATGATCTGTCCTTCCCTGTGTACATTGCATTCTGATAGGATTATGAAATGCTCACAGCTTAAACTAAAACCTGAATTCAAAATGATAAAAGAACATGTAACTGTTAACCCAAAAACATGTACTTGTTAACTCTCAACAGTAACTTGAACACACTCATTTCAGCTCAAATCTTAGTAGCAATTCTTGGCCTCAGAGCTTCTAAATGATTGGTGTCAAGCTTAGGGAGTAAGAAAGCTAAGGGAGTAATTTAAATTTCTAAAAATGAGTAATCTGAGCATTAGCCCAGGAAAAATGTGACACATAAATTTCATATTCAGATATTGGAACAATGAATGTATCATGGTGATGTGCGGATATTGGCATATCTTTGAGAATGTTAGTTTTTTTTTTTTTTTTTCTCTTGTTTGGTTGTTAGAGTCCCCAAAAACTTGAGGGCCAGAAAAGCCTGAGCCATTAAGTTGGTAATTTCCAGATTTTATCAAATCGATACAAAGAATGAAATAATTTACAGACCACAGTGATGAGTTTTAGACAGAATTTTATTACAGACGAATAGGCAGAAGCTAAAGAGGAAGAAGGAGACTGCATGGGGGCAGAGAGAGAGAGAGAAAGAGAGAGAGAGCATTCAGAGCTCTACAATTACAGGAGGGGCCCCAGGAAATAAGAAAGCATCAGCTACTGGTCTTGACCTACTTAAAGAACTGACAGTGAAGGTGGGGTAAGGTATGGGAGATGGATGAGACGGTCAGCCAAGGAACTTAAGCATGTGTCCAGGTGTCTCCTTTCAGCTTCATTCCAGTGAGGCATCAAGGCAGAGGTAAACACAGCAGAAAACAAAGGAGGAAGGCAATCTCTGTCAGCATCCAAGCCATCTGCAAGGGCATTCTTAGAGCTGCCGTTTTGAGGTCTCTAGAACACATGGCCAATTTCTAGCTCTTGCTCTCAACAATGGTGAATTTATTTTCAAATCAGCTGCCATCAACTACAATGAAGAACTGTGTGAACTTTGACCTCAGAAGTATTTTACTTTTTGATTATATTTTTATGCATTGGCCCATCTTTAGAAATAAATGCCCGTTATTGCTCTGATAGGCTGACAGTACTCAAAACATTTTTTTTAATTTTATAATTAATTTAATTTTGCATATCAGCCACAGATTCCCCTGTCCTCCATCCTCCTACCCCCCCCCTTTAAGGCCTGGATTTTTTAGTATTCTACCTACTAGTTTTGACATTTTATTTTGTGGGTAGAGAATTCTGAGAGACAGCATTAAGAACAAAGCTGATAGAGCTAACTTTCACAATGCAGAGAAGAGCTAAACTTAAAACATCTCTTTTCAATAGAAATCTTCAGAGTGAAAACCATCAGGATATTCACATGTTCAAAGATACACTGAAGCCTGGGGAGGAAAGTGAAAATATTTGTTGAACAAAGTCAAGTTACTGACAAATAAGGGCAACACAGCAATGTATAATGTGTTAAATACAATTTTAGATTTTAGATTGACATGTAATACATTTATTACTACAACATTAATTTGATTATATTGTTCCTGTTAAATGAATAGCAATTCCTGCATCAGGAATACTTTTTATCTATAAAATACTAGATAGGAATCTTGAAATGCCAAGGCTTTAGCAGACTGCTTAATACCTTTGCCAGACTGATTAATTCTTCACTAATTATGTTTTTAATTCAGGCAGCTTTTATCATGGTGTTGAAATTCAAAGACTAGGAGCATGAATCAAAATGTCATGCAGCTCATGAATGAGTAAGAGGTGGCACACTGTGTCAGCATTACATTGATGACAAGCAGTAGAAGCATGAACTACATAGGGATCAATGCTGCTGATAGACTTTATGCTACAACTATTGGCCCTTTTATATGTCAACTTGGAATACTTGCACTTTCTTCTAGTAGCAAACCATAAAATATTCATAGGCTTTACATTTTTAATTTTAATTCATATAATTATCATGGCTAACTAAAATAAAAATCAATTAGATGAAGCTATTATTTATAGTTTGCAAAGAATATATCTGCATTTCACAAATGAACAGAGTCTTTATGATGCGTAGACACTATTGTTGTATGCACAGAAATAAAATAATTCTTTTGTACACTTTGAATGAAGATTTGCCTCTGTGGTTACTTTAGTAAAGATGCTGAGTGGCCAATAGCTGAACAAGATAACATTAGGCTGAAAAGTCAAATTGAGAACGCTGAGAAGGAGAAGGTCAGAGTCATAGGAGATGCCAGCAGATACAAAGGGAGGAGGAGATTAATGTGCCAGGCTAGTAAAGGTGCTGCCACATGGCAGAGCATAAGTAAGGAATATGGGTTAACTTAAAATGTAAGAGCTAGTTAGTAATAAGCCTGAGCTATTGGCTGAGCATTTATAATTAATATTAAGCCTCTGAGTGATTATTTGAGAGTGGTTGTGGGACACAAAAACTCTGCCTACAGAGTGTGATATTATACATTTGTGTCAGATGTCATTTACTATCAAACAAGAAATAGGAAATACCACATATTTAAAACATATTTCTATAGCCATATTTGTACAATATGTATACATATATACACACATACACATAGAAACTAATATATACAGTGCCACACATACATATGATTAAAAGAGATAATGTTATTTAGACCCCAAATTGTTTCTAGATTCAAGAACATTAAAACATAGTGCTAGAGGAAAAATATTGTTAAGGATAATAAAACGAAAGCCACCATCTTGAGAACTTTGCACATTTTAAATGTAAAATAAAACTGAATTATACTAAGACAAAAGTAGAATATTAGAATATCTAAAAGAAATTAACCTGATAAAAATAAGCAATATATAACTGAGAAAAAAGAAAAAGCTGAAAATAAACTAGCATATAAATAATGCGAAAAAGAGATGTGTAGTAGAATGCCAGATAGTGCCTATTTGATAATAAACACAAATGCAAACATGTATTAAACCTGACTCAGATGGGACAAAGAAATACTTCTTTTGTGTGTGCCTTTTATAGATCATCATCCTCACATAGCTGGAAGAAAGCCACTTGTTACTCTTGTTATTTATTAGCGGGTTCAGTTAGACATTATCCCAGGTGCCTGGTAGTGTGACAGCCATAAATGAATCAGAGTAGCCCAGGTCAGTTAGTCCTGCCAAATTTTCCAGCACGTTGTAATAGACAGAGAAGTCAGTCATAAGCAGACCCCTGTAGAGGACTGTGCCTGATAATCTGATGTTAGCTAAACTTAAAACCAAGTACCTTTGTGCTTGAGATGAATTCACCATTGCCCTCCTTCTGGCCCAAATTATGGAGATCTGCTCAGTTTCAGTCCAGTGCAATTGCAATTCGTGTAATCATTGCTTTGCCTGACAACTTCCCTGCACTTTGGGGTCAGTTCTCATGGCTGAGGCTGGAGTTTTTCTGGCAGACATTAATGGGTCCTACATCTGCTAGCTTAAGAAATGGTACTGTGCTCAGAAGAATGGTCCAAGTACATGTGCGAGAAGCAGCAGATCCAAGGAGATGGGCAGTGGGGAGGGTGGGTGGCAAGTGAGAAACAAAGCTAACTTCTCAAGTGAGAAAGCATGCGAGAGTTTCGAGGCTTACAACAAATATGGAAATCCAAATGAACGTTTCCAGTTGTCACTTCAGCTCTGCCAGATTGGGGTTTCCCCATCTGAACTATTATTTTTTATGGATATTGATACAAGACTCAGTTTTTGTACTGATGTAAGAGAATATCATGAAGAAACAGTTGAGTTTGCACTGCTCACATTTGTTCTCGTGATTTACAATGTCTAGGCAAGTCTTAATATTTTTGTTTAGTTTCAGTAAAAGCTAACATCTTTATAAACATAATGATTTTCCTGAGAGAGTCTGAAGTAAGTCAAGGTTATAAATCATAATCATCATGGTGAAAATACAGACAGATCTAGAATAATAAAGTAAGGGTATGGGAAAAATCATGGGGATGCTGAGTGTTATTTTGTTAAACTGAGGATAATTTTCTACCATAGGAAAATCACTATTTCACATAAGACTCCACCAGGAAGCTAATGACTCTAAGAATATATATGTACACACACACACACACACACACACACACACACACACACACATTCTATAGAACTAATCAAATTGAAATATATATACACAGGTACACAGTGCCACAAATATGCCAGGAAAGTTTGTGATTAGTAGGTTTTGCACAAACTATGGCTCATGCAAGCCACCTTATTAAGCACAGCATTTTATGTATTATTTCTACAGGTGAAATGGGACTTTGTTAGTGAAGGGCTACCATACAATTGGATCAGAGTCAGCAGGAAGCTAAAAGGAACACAAGGTATCTCAAGAACATTATAAGCCAAACACATTACAGATAAGCAAAATTGGACTGATAAATCCAGTCTGTTAAGTGGGTAAAAAAAACAAGTTCCTGGGAACCAAAACTTCAACTTTTTCAATGCCCTGGTCTCTAGTCCCACTTGACCTTGCCAAGTCTACCCCTGAGCAAGGACACAGAACTAGGTTTCTCTTGTCCTTTCATCAGGGCTTCTGATAAAGCCTTGGATTCTCAAAATATCAATAGAAAAGATCCAACAAGACAATGACCGAGATTGCCCTCAGGGAGTGATCTTACATAGTTTGCTACTGGAGAAGTGATGGCACATGAATAGTGAAAGAGGAATGTTGGTTATATCCCTAGAATTCGAAAAAAAAAATTTTAAGAAACCAATGGTGGGGCATATTAAAATGAAAATAGTATGAGTTTGTAGTAATTAGATAAACATTATACCAGCAATATAAAAAAAATGAAGAAAATCCAAACATAATGCGACAGCTTGAACATGAGTAAAGCTTCCCATTGCATTTGAGAAGTTAAGAACTCCTGTTATTTGTATGACAAGATGACATATGTGGCCTTAACTTTAATATTAGCTTGAGGCTGTAGAGATTCAAAAGGTAAAAGTTTCATTCTGGGAAATATTTCCTGGATTTTTTTAGAGTGGGTGAGATTGGCCTTTATCTGCCTGAGCAGGTGTCTGTAGCATCAGAAGATATTAATATACTTGAAAAAGGTTCACATTTAAGCATTGCTTTAGCTTTGTAAATGGTATTTAATGCTTGTAAGTGGCATTTACTGTTATAGAGTAGCTGGAGAATTGCAGGTATGTCTCCCAACATTTTATTGATGACTCCCAGTGATATTCCTTCAGCTTTGGAGCATTTCCATGAACATTGCCTATTATACCAGTTCATTTAGTGAGGGATCCCAGGTTATCAATGAAATCAAAGAACTGGTGTCCAATACTAGATTAAAAAAACATTTTATATGTCATATCAAGAGTTGTCTGTAATGTATCTATTGTTATCAGCAATCTCTTGAGGGGCCTTCGTCAGGGAAACTTAAGACAGTCATCATTAATCGAGAGGCCTGTCATCTCTTTAGCAACAGGGACATTCTCCCTTACTGTAATTTCTGTTCTTTGCAGAGGGGAAGGAAACACCACATTTTTTTCTCGTGGCAATTCATCTCCAATCTCTTGGTTTCCCATAGTTGTGGCAAGGAAAGGCACTTTAAAGCCCTGTTTCTTCAGCTTGACGTTTCTCTGAGGTAACAGTTTATTATTGGCTTGGTGTTCTAAATTGGGTTTGTTGTTATGCCTACAATAATTACTCCTGGGACTTTTGGACTGTCCCTCTTTATCTCTGCTCTCATTACTGTGTCTTTCACAGCTTGGGCCTGGAAACCTGGCTGGAACAGTGAAGAAGTGAAGAAAAGGAGAGACACACAAAGAGAAACGATGGGTCAGGTGGGCTGTGTGAACTATGTTGGAATGACATCAACTACAGTGACAACCAGAAGTCCAGCGGGTTCATTACATGCAGCTCAGGTGATAGGAGTTCTTGGTGAGGTGTGCTAGTCTGTAAACATCTGGGAGGAGGGAGCTGAGGTTGTGGTTTTGCACATGTGGATGATATTCACAGTCATATCTGAGATTGGCTTTGAGAATACTGAACGTGATACACATGTGTAGGTTTTGCCCAATTCCTATGGGTCTGAGGCATTGGTCCTCATTATGACATGGCATAATGCTCATGTCAACAATACACATTCATATAGTACTTCATTCAATCATTCCATGTCCACTTGTCTTCCTCGGATCCCCAAGCTCATGACCTAAGAGCCAAATTTAAAAGCTAACTTGTATGTAAGTTCACATTACCTCTTTTTGCCTGAAGGAATTTGACTGATGAAGTTATTTTCTAGCAAAAACACAATTCTAGGTAAATAAAAATTAATTGGAGAAAATATAATCACAAATATATATATATATGTGTGTATATATATATATATTCTTTAAGTTTCATCTCTAATAACCGTTTTATGACTACTCAGACCCATTTTACATTTGCATACTCTGGTATTGTCCTCAATTCTTTCTCTTTCAACCACGATTTAGTTTAGGATGAAACTACCAACTGAGCATCTGTGTTCTTCTAAAATCATTTCCATTTTCTCATTAATTTTCTTTATCAAAAATATATTTCATATTTATAATTTTATAAACTTCTATATTTAACTGCTGGATTCCTTATAAACACTTTTTAAATAGATTAACTCTATTCCAAAGAAAACACAAGAGTCTGTGTCTAAACACATGAAAAAATATAATAGTCCTCAAATAATTCAATATTTTTTCAACCAGCAAATGTAAGCTAAATGGTTTTTGAAGAATCCAAGGCACTTCAAAACTGTTTTTGTCAAAAGGCATTTATTTTTCATTTGTGTCCATAAGGCAATCAAAATCAAAATAATTTTCTAATTTTATGTTTCTTTCACTCTTTATGGTTACCTACTACCTGTGACTACAACAGTGTTAAAGTACAGATATTAAGTCACCATCCCATTCCCTGGGCTCTAGAAATAGCAGAGCCTATCAGGCACCTCTCATAAGATGGGCAGTTATCAGTCAGGGTTCTATTGAATACTGGAGCAGGTTCAGTCATCTCCTGAGATCCAGTCAACTCTTTTACACAGTTAGGACTCTTTAGACCAACTTGCAGAAGCAGAACCAAAAGAATAATCAAGAAGTCCATATCTTAACTTTTTTGAGACAGTTTCCAAAATGTTGAGCACATTTAGCAGAAAATGAACTCAATGATTTTAAAAAAAGCACAAATATTTGTTTTTAAGTCAAATTTTTAAGTAGATGTTTTCATGAGAAACAGTTTTGGAGAAAGCCGTGTTCTATGCTATTGACTCAGTGATTGACACTGGAAATCTCCTTAGATAAATTTGTATTTTGAAAATTTTTATGGTGGAAATTATTATCACTGATCATAAAAACATCATTTATTGCAATAGTGCATCTCACATGTGGTGTCTTTATCTAACATAGATTTTGGCCTTAATGAAAATTTACATAAGATATAATTTTGTTAAAAACATAAACTTAATAGGAAACAAAAAGTATTTTATTATTGTTCTTTTAAAGTAGTTTTATTTTTTAATCAAAACTACTTTTGTATTTTGAGAATTTTTAATTGTATTGAATATATAATAGTAATATATCTGATATAAAACCTTGGTTATGATTATTTTGGTTAATTTTTATAAGGTTCATAGATTTATTTCTATAGTTCTTAGAAATTATTAAATGCATTTACAAAAATAGTCACTGTATATGCATTAAAACCATATATAAAAGCTATAGAAAAGTGATCAAATTTTCTAATAATATTTGATTAAGTTGTATCTGTCAGAGGCTTTTGTAACATAATAATACTACATATATTGTTTGGACAATTCTTGTTATATTGAGTGGGATCTAATGAATAGAGTCTATATTATTGAAGATTGCTTTTGTGAATGATACCAGATCTATCTTGATAACTGTGATGGTTTAACTTTGTTGTCAGATTCACTGAATCAGGAATCAACTACTATGCACACTTCTGGGCATACCTGTTAGGGAGTTTCTTAAGTAAGTTAATTAAGGCAGAAAACTCACCAAAACATGGATGACACCTTTCTTCTTGTTTCTACTTAAAGATGAGGCAGTCTGAAAAAAATGACTGTGCTTTTTGATTGTCTTAACATCATGCTGGCAAGTTCATCTACTCTGTTGCTGCCATTGTTTACTGGCCATAGAACCAAGCTCTTCTGAGTTCCCATGTGGACTGAAGATCAGTAGCTCTCCAGGAATCATCTATGCCTTAATCATCAGACAGGGCCTACTGAAGTGTCTGGTGGCATACGTTGACCAGCTTTTGGGTTCTTTGCCTTTTCAGGATGAAAATAACCATTGTCTGACTATCCAAACAGTATCTTGTTGGCTTGTCTAATAAATGCCCCTTTAATATGTATTCATTCCATTGTTTCTGTTTCTGTAGGGATCCTTTCCCAATAGATTAACCATTAAAAGTGTTATTAAGATGGAGTAAACTGTGTGATGACTTAAAACCAACTGTAAAATCAGCCTACTATAACCTTGACAAAAAATTTGTACATTTCATGACAAGCAAAACCCAGAAAACTTGCAAAATTAATTCTACATGTAGATCTATTCTAAAATTAAACTTTTAAGCTCATAGTTTAGGATTGTTGAACATAATGCAACTTGGAAATTTTGAGAATATATAACACAGCACATTTTAGAAATGTAATGACCTTTTAAAAAGGAGATATCAGTTATTTCCCTTCTGAGGAAGACCATAATATACTACTTTCCCTACTTCATAAAAAGTTAACCCATTTATATCTTCATTGTTACTGTTTATTGGGATTGTATGTGTATAATTTTTATTATAAAAAATTTAAGATATTTGACAAACACACAAACACACATTCATCTGTAAATTTATATACATCACAGGTAATAAAAATATATTTACCACCTCTATATTAAAGATTTTCTTGGAAAACAAGTTCTTGACAGTTAATCAAATAGAATGATTCTTAAAATGTATATTGTGCAGAGGTATTTTGGCTAATACAGGGTTCTTTTAATGATAAGGATATGAGCCTATGAGTAGTTTGAGAAAAATAGGCCTTTTCTTATGATAAGATAGTAAAATATGATAACTGGAATTTTTCTACAATTGAAAACATAAAGATAAAACTAGGATGCCTAAGCATACCATGGAACGCTAAAGTATGTAAAATATATGAAAAATGAAACAGAAATGATACATGTATTGTAATAATGTTTCTAAGTTCAAAGTTCAATGAACACCCCTACTCAAATCAATAGAGTACTCTTAGGTCATTTATATGCTTTTGATAACATTTACAAAATTGATTTAAAAGCAAAAGGTATATGTCTACTTTATTTATTAGAAATGCTTAGTTTTATTAAACAGATTTATTAAATATGTTAAGATTTTCTGCCTGAGAATTAACTAAATACTATATAGAAAATAACTTTTAAGTAGTTCATTCTTCAAAATTTGTGTACCTGACTTTCTGGATGTTCAATGGAGGGACTGAAAGATGACTGATATTTCTGAACCTGGCCTCTCAGCTCAAGAGGTTCCAAGAATCCACAAGGAACCTCTTCTCTCCAAGCATCTTGTACCTTTGGTAAGTCATCACCTGTCCTCTTGATCAGAGAGTTTGAACTGTAACCAATATGTGTTTTGCAATAAGAAAAGTCAACAAAGAAAAAAATGTCTTAAATGATTCTAAAGAAAGGTACATAGCAAGATTCTAACTCATCCAAAGAGATGGTATAACCAGTCAAAGGCTGAAGGAGGCATGATCTCCTCCTAAGGTTCAATTAGACCCCAAGGACTGACCCTTCAACTGGCCTTTGCAGTAGAAAAAAAAGAGTTCACTTTTGCCCATTTTATGTATTAAACTCATAATAGGAAAGTGTCATCCAAGATCAAATTGATCAGTTTTCTCTTTTCCACAGTCCAATAATTCCACTCTCCAAATATTAGGCTTATGTCTTTATGAAATATTATAAGGACCAATTATTTCTCATTAACTTTTTTTTATAAGAAACAGCTGTCTAGAGCTTGACAGGTAGCCCAATGGTTAAGAGCACTGACTTCTGCCGAGGACCTGATTTTGATTCTTAGGCACCACATGGGAAACTCACAACTGTCTGTAACTCCAGTTCCAGGGGATCTGACTCCCATTTCTGTCCTCCGTGGGGACTGTATGCAAGTGATGCACAGACATACTTATAGGCAAAAAACCAATGCACATAACATAAAATATCTTAAATGTATAAAGGCAGAAAGGAATGAAGGAAGGAGGGAAGAAAGGAAGGAAGGAAGGAAGGAAGGAAGGAAGGAAGGAAGGAAGGAAGGAAGGAACTGCTGCCCAGATACAAGCTATCATTATTTGGGCTCAATTTCAGCACTAGAGTACCTATGGGATACCTAAAGCCAGGGGAAGACCTATCATTGTTCTAATATGATAGTAAATGGTGACTGTTCCTCTCCTCTTTGTCCCCTTTGGAGTACACTGTGATTCTAGCCTTTCCATCAGCTGTCAGAGTGGCTAAGAATCCTGGGCTCTGCCCCCTCCACTTAAGCTTGGAGGGCAATGAAAAGAAAAAACCTAGGAGGAACCCAACAAGGCAGACACAGATAAATGCTTTTTCGAGTTTCCTGGGGAGAGTGTAATAGGTTTTGAGTCTGACATGTTAACATGTAGTTTGTTCTAGCTTCTGTAGTTCTCTGCCTCGAGCTTGTAAAGCTGGTTTTTTTTTTTTTTTTTTTTTTTTTTTTTTTTTTTTTTTTTTTTCCATAAACTCATCCTTGCTCCCAAAAGGCTGGAATTGTTTTTTGCTACTGAAGGGCCCTAATTTCACATCTTATTCTTCTACTGCTTTGATTCTTTCTCCTTCACATCTCTATCTAGGCACCACTCAGGAAATTTCTCTCTTTATAACATTTGACTGTTGCACAAATAGAACAACAAAGCACTTTGGGGGTCCCTAAGCATCTCTGGAGAGTGATCAGAGTTCCACACCAAATGGCCCCACTTACCAATAAACATTAATATTGGTCATCATTCAGATTTCCTAGGAACAGTTAGGACTACTTTTTCAGAGGAGAAGATTGGGGAGAACATAGTATAATCACGTCAGAGTTTAGGGACGGAGCCCCCATAAAAACAGTTGAGTCTTGTTCTTGGCCAGATGCCAGCAATGTTTTATGGTTTTTATCTTGGCTAGAAGTGCTAGACAGGAGTACTTATTCCTGCACTGATTTCTAAATTTTTTTTTCTCCTTTGTTGGAAAAAGCCAGATTGACACAATGCTCATATCCTGAATAATTTTAGGGTCTCAACCCTTCAAGGGTGATGTGAGGTAGGAAGACAGAGATTAATAACTTTGGAGGCCATTGAGGGTAGACTAAACCTCTGTTCCTTCCCTCTGGTAACACTGGAAAGAGAAATACTAAAACTGCCCTTCCTTAGAGTACAAATCATCATATGAAAAAGTGGGTCAGGGTTTTGTAGAAGTCCACTAAGGAGGGGCTACCTCCTCCTGGTCAAATAATGGAATTGCAGTTCTACCATTGGCCTTGGTTCAAACATGACATGTATTGCAAAGATAAGAATGTCACATATACTTTTCTACTTGCTTAAGAGGTTAATGAAGCTGGGCCTGCCAATCACCTAGACAGGAGTCTATCCACAGGAAAGTTAATTCTCTTAAAGGCACAGGATGTGCCTCCTCCCAGAACCTCCTACTCTGAAGCAGTGGCTTACAGAGCTTCTAGCACTGTTAAGCCTTCCCACATTAAGTCCTAACTCAAAAAGCATAACTTTTCCTCCTTTCTGTCTCTTTTTTACCCTCTACATGCTTGCGTTGCTACTGTGGACTTTGCCCTCTATATCTGAAGCTCCCCTGCCCCCTTAAATCACTCAGCCACTGGTGGCCCTCCATCGCTGAATCTTCTACAACTCTTGTTTTCCATCAGCTGATGAAACGTAAAATGTGCCTGCTTTGTTGTTTTTCTCTCAAATCCAATAAAATGGTTCTTGAGCTTCCTTCTCAATTTTGTTCTTAAATTCTTTTATTAACAAGACTAAGAACCCAGAAAAGTGAGCCTTGAATTTCCTGATGATGAACATTCTGATAGTATGTCAATTGAAATGTAATTTCAAACTGAAATGTTGAACATCCTCATAAGAATCACTGATGTCAATCCTTTTCAGGATCTGAATTAATAAGTAAAGTTTTATTCTTTTTTTTTTTGTCAGCCTGATCATTTCATGCATTGTCATGCTAATCACCCTAAGTAGCTTACATTTTGCCTTCTGAAGGTTTTACTTCTTAAAATCACAATGGCAGTGTCTGTTTCCTAAACTTATTTATACCTAAAACAATGATCTAAATATAATCAAGCAAGTTAAGCCCTAAAAAACGCCTCAGCAACTCTAGACAAGTAAGAAACACAGCAGAAAACTACAATTAAATATATTCTAAGACAAAAAACCTTATTGATAACAAAAGGTGTGTGCACAGTACAAAGCTTTAACAGTAAAAAGAATGTATGTGATTGTTATAATGTAAAATTAAACAGACACATTACTTACCTAAAAGTAAGATTATATCTTAATTCTGTATTGTAGTCACCTGGGCTTTTTATGCTAGTACAATTCATAAGACACACGAAATTTAAAAATTAAGCGAAATTGTGAGTTCCCTACTTGGTATTCTTATGGATTTTTCCAAGTGTTATAATCTGTTATTTGAATTGTTGAACTAAACCATAGGTCATGGTTAAAAATAAATTTCTAACCTTTTTGAATCGAGGAAGTTTTGAAAACACATTATAGTTCCTGATTCTTTGTTCCCACTAAAAAACAAAACAAAACATATTCATACTCATTAACATACACCCAAACACAGAAGTCCATAGCCACATAGACACTCAAGTACTTTCTTAAACATACACTAAAACACATGATCTCACATAAAACTTACACATACATGCAAACTTTTAGAGTCCATAATAAGAGCCCAGTCTTCAAAAGTATTACTTGACTTCCAGAGAAAAGAAAACTGGTCCATCTTCAGTGACTTGCATAGGTTTTAAAAACTTTTCATGTTTTATGACAATTCTTTTATCGCTTCAACTTAATACTCTTTCCCCTGTTAACATTCTGAAGGCAAATGGAAATCAATTGTTTGTGTTCTATATGATAAGAGTAATTCTCCTTGTCTGCTTTCCCATGTAGCAGGAATCTTAGGGAGGAGTCTTATTAATAAAACAAACCCAGAGCCAAGTATTGGGTGAAGCTGAGAGAGACAGAACAAGCCACAGCTAATCTCATCTGGCCAACTTCTCAGCTGGTCTTGCTTCCTCAGACTGGAGGCCTGAGTCCTCATCCAGAATGGGTCTCAGCTGAATTGCTGCTAGAAGCCTGAATGCTTAACCAGTCAAATGCTTAACCAGCCAAATGCTTCTAGTTTCTGGTCCTCAAGCCTTATATACCTTTCTGCTTTCTACCACCACTCCCTGGGATTAAAGGCTTGGTTTCTGGGATTAAAGGCGTGATGAGTCACCATACCAGTCTGTATCCTTGAACACATGGATTTCTGCCTCTGAAATGCTAGGATTAAAGGCATGTGCTACCACTGCCTATCCTTTATGTTTAATATTGTGGCTGTTCTGTCTCTGACCCCATATAAGTTTATTAGCATGCACAAAATTTGGGGGAATACAATACCACATTCCCACATGTTAAACCAATAAGTTAATAAATCTTGGGATCATATTTAAAAAGTTACACTGACACTGAAAACAGTCCATAAATAGTAGCTGAAATTATTCCGGTTTCTTTATCACTATATACTATCCCAAATAGTTCCCTATGCATATAATCCTAAAAAGTTACACATTCAGTATTTTCATTCCCAGGAAAAAGTTTAAAAGTGCAAAAGAGTTCAAAGAAACTCTCAACAAAACAAAACAGTTGTAAGAAGTATCATTGCCTTCTAATGTACAACTTGTGTTTGAATAAAAATGTTTTGAATGCAGATCTATGGAGATATTGCTGGAACTTCCACATTTGAAAAGTGTCTGTTAATCGAATCTAAGTGGAAGAGGCCATTTAAAGGAAAATTGCAGCAATAAGTTGTTGATTCACAGCACTATCTGTTTGCTATTATCTGATAGATCACAGTGAGAAGTCAATTTTTGACTATTAAATAAATATTACTTTCATTTTTGTTCCTGGTCCTGAATAGTTTTTTGTTGTTGTTGTTGTTGTTGTTTTGTTTTTTTCTTTTCTTTTTTTTTTTTTTTTTTGGTTTTTCGAGACAGGGTTTCTCTGTGTAGCTTTGCGCCTTTTCCTGGAACTCACTTGGTAGCCCAGGCTGGCCTCGAACTCACAGAAATCCGCCTGCCTGTGCCTCCCGAGTACTGGGATTAAAGGCGTGAGCCACCACAGCCCAACTGGTCCTGAATAGTTTTTATGTTAGTTACTTGTTTATTGCTGTGACAAAACTTCACGACTTAGACTCCCTGTGGAAGGAAGGGTTTATTTGGGTTTAAGATTGCAGAGGAGTAAGAATCCCTCACCATCACAACTAGGAGTGGGTAGTAGGGAGGCATGGTGGCTGGAGCAGAAACTTTGGAGCTCACATCTTGAGCTACAAACAGGATTCAGAAGGATTGACTAGACACTGCTTGTCTTTACACTCTCAAAGCCCATTTCCAGTGACATTTACCCGAACTGTCACCACAGACTCTTTTCTATCCCTCTCTCTGTGTGTCATGTGCTGTTCCCCATTTTCCTTTTCCTTCCCTGTCAAATATCTCCTCAAGAAGGCCATGTGTGCAGCATCTTGTTATCAATTAATACTGCATAGCTTCAAAAGGTTGAGCAGGCTAGGAAACTTGAAGCGAACGCATGGGGGGGGGGCACAGTAGAAGACGCAACAGTGAATTATAAGCCTGACTGAATGCCTCTGTGAACACTGCCCTCTGGACTGGAATCTGTAGAGGCAGAAGTGTTCAGGAATGATATGTGTACATAAAACCAGCTGGCTGAAACCTGCCTCATCAATATGTGCTAGATTGATTTAAAATTTCCTCAGCCAAAAGTTCACACAGCCTTAGTTTCCTGTGTGTTTTGAATGGTTTTTGTTTCACAATTCTGTTAAAGAATTTAAATGACCAGCAAATATACCTACTTAATGTGGGAGTTGGGGGGGGGGGGGGTTGTTAAGGAAGAAGATGACACTCTGAAGAGAAGAATAGCTACTGTACCTTAAAGGTACAGGCATTGAAAGCAAGCCTCTATTTCAAATCATCTGTTATTTGCATCCTCAATTCCCTAAGAAGTGCATATTTGACCTAGCTTTCACAGATGAGTGGCCACTATTTTAAGGGTTTTATGGGCTTGGGCCAAGATCACAAATCCAGCAAGTAGCAAAGTGAATTTTGATTTTTCTTTTGCTGAGATTCCTTATCCTAGTCTTACATTATGGCATAACAGGGCTTTTATGGGGATCAGAGTTCACTTTGTTTTTATACATACTAAGTGAAAAGTGAAAGAAGAAGCACTTGGGTAAAGCACGACATTGTAAAGACTAACATAAAAATTTAAAATCATCTTTTTTACTGTAAAATAAATTACACATGGAATTTATACTGTAAAATAATTACATATGGAAATAGCAAAGAAATACTAGACATAAACTGTTACACTTAGTTCCTATGAATGGATCCATAATTTTCATATTTCCTCTGCATTTAGATAAAGATCAAAACTCTCATTACTTCTATATTCTGTAAAAGGATATTTAAATCTACTTAAAATGATTAAAAGAAAAATTCTGCAAAAATGTTCTATAGAACTGAAAAGAATGTTCTTTTGAAATAATCTGATATATATATATATATATATATATATATATATATATATATATTGTGACTAAAATCAAAATACCTAGAAAGAGGACAGTAGGAAATTATAAATATTTTAAACACATATGTGTAATGAATATTGGGTCTTAGTTGCCACTGAATCCTGGAGATCCCAAGAAAGACTTTGGCTCTCTAGTTAAAGAAGAGACTTATGGGAAGTCAGGTGACTGAGTTTTGCTGAATTCCAACTCAGAGTAGTTCCAGTGTGCTGTTGAACTCATTGTATGTTTATTTTCCCAGTTCCAGAATGTATGATTATAGTGGCAACTAATGAGGCAATTCCCCATGGTTTATCTGATAGTCAAAAGAGGTTTATTTTGAGTTAACTTACAACAAGCAAGGCAAGTTGGTTACAGGATCCAGGAGAGGTGAGGCCTGGTCCAATACGGTTCTCTGGAGAACTCTCACTTGGTCTGTAGTACCAGCATCCAGCATCCAGGATCACCCCATAGCCAAGAGCATGAGCACATATGCATTTCAGGTCTTAAGGAGTCCTGTCTTGGCCATGCTCTGGGCAGGGGCAGGTACCTAGCAGTTACCTGCTGCCTACTAGGGCTAGTGTTTCAGGATTGAAGCATAGACAGCCATCTCTACATATGATTGAGGTAGAAATACTTAGAAGTTGTTGGAATTCCCATATTAGTTTGCTGATCTATGGAATAGGGAATACTATGGTTAGAAAGGCCAAGTGGAAGCCATTGTATTTGCATCTACCAAGGGAAATGGTGAAGAAAAACTGGTATCATATTTCTGGAGTAATTTTAGCTGTGATCCATGACTTGAAAGATGCAGGGGTGGTTGGTTGCACTATATCATTTTCTAACTGTCCTATCTGGCTTCTGAGTCTAGGTTGTAGGCTATTAATATGAATGTCTGACCATACAATTTTTTTTGAAGAAAAGTGGGTGATTTGAAGGTATTGACATAGGAAAGCTGTTGAATGCTGTAAGTTGTCTCAAATGGGCCTTCTAGTAGGAACTTGGAATATAGAGTGATGTGTCCAGATCAAGAGGTTTCAGAGAAAAAGAATATTAGCAACTGTGATAGCGATACTTCTTATGATAGTCTGGCAAAGAATGTGCCTGCTTTTTGTGCTTGTCCCAAGAATCTGCTTGAAACAAATTTGAAGAGTTTTACTCTAATTTCTTGGGCAGAAGAGATTTCATGGGAGCCTAATATTAGTTCTGTCATGTGATTATTTGTGATCATTATTATTTACATTTACAGTAAAAAAAAAAAAGAAGAAAAACAAAACAAAAAACAAAGAGCAAATGAGGCAAAAAGCAATACAAAATTTACTGTACAATGAGGAACAAAGCACCAGAAAATTTAATATTAGAGCCATGGTTTGTGCTGAAAGAGACATTTAGAATGGAATAAAGGGAATGGTATATTCAGGGCAAAATCCCACTCAGCTACTCCTGCAATTTGTGGGGGGAAAATCAAACAAAACAAAGTCCTAAACAATTATCTGTACCTAAAGAGCAAAATTTCAAAGTTTATGCAAACAATTATCTGTACCTAAAGAGCAAAATTTCAAAGTTTATGCAAATGTAATTCAAGGAGGGGCCAAGGAGGCAGCAGAACATCACCACTGGTCAAGCGGTTTTATCTTTAGAGTCATGAAGAACGAAAGAGTAAAGGGTTGTGGAATTTTCCTCATTAGTTAAAGAGAGTGGTTGAAGACAAGACTATGGCAACAGTATCCCTGCATAGAAGCCATAACAGACCATTGCATGAAACTGAAACTGAAGCCTGGATTGTGTGGAAAACCCCAGGATATTTGACCTATCAGAGCCAAGTGGTGTCTGCCAAGTGGTGCCAGAGAAAAGTGTGCTACAGTAAGCAAAGTTTAAAGGGAAAAACCATTAAGTCCTTTGACATCAGACATAAATCTCCAGGATTTGGAGTTGCCCTGCTGAGCTTTGGTTTTGCTGTGGTCCAGGATTTCCTCACTACACTCAAATTCCTCAGATTTGGATGTAGGAAGTAGCTAATTTGCATTTTGACTTTACAGGCGGCTACAATCAAGAGATGGCCTTGAGTCTCTCAGAAAAGACATTGGACTTTTATACTGTAATGAGATTCTAAAAGACTATGAGTACTTTTGAATTCAGGCTAAATATGGGGGCCAGAGAGTGTGATGTAGTTTGACTGAGAATACCTGTAGGCTCATATATTTGAATGTTTGGTCCTCAGTTGGTACAACTGTTTGTAAAGGATTAGGAGGTTTGATCTTCTTGGACAAGGTATGTCACTGGGAGCCCTAACTGGGGGTTCAAAGGTTCACACTATTTTCAGGTAGTTCTTCCCCTGCCTTGAGCTTGTGGATTGGGTATAAACTCTCCGTTTCTACTTCAGAGCCATACCTGGCTGACTGCTATCATGATAGTAATAGATATTAATGCTCTGGAACCATGAGCTCTTAAATAAAATGCTTTCCTTTATAAGCACCTTGGTCATATTTTGTTTTCACAATAGAAAAGTAGCTAAGACACACCTTAAAAATATTTTATATCCTGATGTATCGTTTACCAAGATTTATTCCTTTATGTAAAACTAAGCATGTTCATACCATTCATGTGCAAATTTGTTTTCAATTTATAATAAATTGTAAACTCATATGCATGCCAAATTATTACTTAAAATGAAATTAATTTATTGATCATCAACAATATGTTTGAATTGGATACTTATTTTATATACCTATATACCCAAGGTTTCTAACTAATTTCTTCAGCAGAAGGGGGTTGTTAGTGGAAAAACTGAAAAAGCCTTGCTCTAAATCACTTTATTTTAGCTCTTTGATGAATGAAATGAAAGATAGCCATTAAGATTTAGAGAGTGTTTATTCTCATTGTGATTTTACCTCCCTGACACTATGAAGAAACATGACATTTACTTTGTGACACATAACTACAAAAGATTCAAGTGCACAACTTAGTTGTATATCTCATCACCTGGAAAACTGCTCTATTCATTGTTTCCTTGCCTAAAATACAGTTATCCATCAAATAAACAAAAATCATTCCATGATTTTTGTTTTATAGTTATTGGATATTACATGAATCACTGTTTGTTGCTGCTTTCTTACAGAATGATTTCATTGAAAACTACTATTAAAGTTGCTCAATATCATGACCTTGGATGTGCTCTTTGAACAAAATAGTACTTATTTGTCCTTTGTTTCTAGACATGGTATAAGTGTATTTGAATACTATAGTTAAGGAATATTTTAGGTTTGCTCTCTTTCGAGCCTCACAAAGCAAAAAAGGAATATGGCTCCTAGACCTATTAGTGTATTGATTTTTGTGCATTCAATAAAGAAAATCAAGTGTGACCTAAGCAGCAAAAGTGCAGCTCACTTCGGTTCAGGTTTCCTTCCTGCATGACTCATGCCCCATGGATTGGGAAGGGAAAGAGTACTGGAGATGTGCCAATTGATTATGCTCTGTGGAGTCTCGGGAAAAAGGATGAGTAGAGCTAGCTGATAAAGGGCATTCTCATTTGTCTTCAACTTTACAGTATAGAGCAGTGGTTAAGAGCTTAAGCACCCTGTATTACAGGGATGCACACTTACTGTGTCTCCAATAGGTGCGGAGGTAACAACTTTCTCTGTAATTCAGTGTATCCTCTAGAAAAGCTGAACTGTAGGTTGATGTGTAGTGCTACAGCTGCAGGAACCAAGTTACACATGGAAGGTTTAACACTGTTCCATATGTAGGCTGAATGGATAACAAACGTATCCACACTTTAACAATCACCTCTATACATTTCACACCAGTGTAACCCATCTTTACTCTTATTACTGGAAAAGCTATTTTTAGCCTAGCTTGGACACTATTTCTAACCTCTCTGGAACTACCTCCTCATTGACAATTAAGTGTGAACAGAGGTTTTCTTCTCTTTGTTTTCTGCAATATCCTCCTCAGGGCAGGATTAGTGCCTGAACTACCTTGTCTTGCCTGTAAGTGTTTCTTGAAAAAATGAGTTATTGGTCAATTTTCACTGTCTCCATACCAGCAATACCATCCACAATACTCTATAGTACACAAAATGTTTCTTTTCAGCATCCACCATGGACATACTCTACTACATGCCAGCACTAAATCAAAACTTTCCATTTTTTTCTTTAGTCTAGTTCCTCCTGTTTACAATGTTCAACTAGGTCTAGAAATTTTTAAAACAACCACTTTTATACACCATTCAATATTTTGCAATTTGGACCATCTTTTATAAAACCACAGAAGCAATTTCTGCTAAGCCCTCCTGGTGTTTCCATATAAGGAGAATGTGAAAATAATAACAGCATTCATTATCTATACAGTGCTTTCTGTGCATTGCATTCTATTTTTTCCCCCTGAAACTTCAATCTCCTTCTGAAATCTTGGCAGGAGAAGAAATAATCTAAAATTTAAAAGAAAAAAGTTGTGTCTCTTCCATTCACTATCAATGTCATCACCTTTTCTCACTTGCACAATTAGTGTGCTTCATAGGCTTGTGGGAACCTGATCTTGAACCTGACCTAAAAAGAAATTATATGAAATGTTCACATCTTAAACATATCAAAAGTAAATCCAGATGATAACCTGTGAGTGGAAACTTCCAATATTAGCAGCATGAATTTCACTTTGATCTGCATTTTATTTTCTAGTTCATCTATATACTTGCCCTTTAATCCCATACTATGAAACAATAGCTTTTATATACTTCATTATTCTATCAATACTCTAAGAAAATTACAGCAAAATGATGGGAAAAACATAAATATTTACTTTGGGAAAGACATTTAGGAAACATTCACTGGAGAAGTCCAGTTCAGCCGTGGTTGTGATGATGGAAGGAGTGGGGAAAGGTGAAGACAAATGCATCAGCTAGAATGAATCACAAGGGGCATTCAGCAAGTTAAACAAGACAAGAAAAGGAACAAAGTCCTGAAATAACACAACTTGAGGGAAATAAGGATTCCTTGGCTGTAAGAACAATCTTTGCTGATGCCTTCAGACAGTTAATACTGGTCCTGCCTTTCCCATTGTGTTATGTATGGTACCTACCCATCAGTCTTTTCACCTCTTTCAATGTTGCATACTCATAACATATGCACTTACTCCAGAGCTCTAATTAACACTTCCAAATATTAACTGGCTCTCTAAGAGCATCTCATGCATTGTCAATTAGATGAACCAGGTTCATCTAAAGACAATGAAGAAATATTAAAACCAGGTAAATGGGAAGAGATTTTCTGAATCAGAGAAGAAATAAAAATAGGGAAGTGAAAGCACTTAGCAGAAATTAACTATCTCAATTTTAAACTTGAAGTATTGGCATGATTTTAACTGGATACTTATGGTAGTACTTATATATGTATTCAGAGGTTGATACAAAGGCACACAATTTTTTGTTCTGTAGGTTGAGAGAGACTGAGAGAAATGACCTCTCTTCCCTGAACATGCACACCTATGATTCATATCTAGATTATGAATAATATCGCTCAGTGTAAAAAGCCAGGACTCCTTGGAGCAATAGCTGACTCTAAGAATGAGGAAGAGCATATTTATTTTAATGACACAAAAAGGAAGACCAAAAGCAAAATAAAATTGAAATACATGATTAAATGACATCCAAGAGCCCGTGAGCCTGTGAGAAGAGGCCCTCATGCCATAGGAGGAACACTGAGGCAGTAAAACAAAGTTCTCTTGGATAACAAGGGAAAGCAAAATCTGCACTGAGGCAAACACATGACTTATCAAATTCATAAGGGTCGCAGAGATAAATCTTCCATACTGAATTTCATAGAACTTATTTGGATTTCTGCCTAAAGGAAGGGAAACAATTCCTTACTCCTCAAATGAGATGTATTCACAATGCCTTTCTTCAGGAGAGTCACGGACAGTTAGAAATGAGGAGAAAGAATAAGACAAGAGTGGAGGAATTTATATCACTACTTCCAGGTGTGATCAAGGTCAACCACAGATGACAAGGGTCTCCTGATTCATGCTCATTATGTGTACATTTGAGATGTGGTGAAAATAACAAGTTACTTTGTGGTATCTCTTAGCAACCATTTAACACCAACTTTTTCATGAAAGAACATCAGATAAACCTCCATAAGTGATCCTTCTACAATATAACTACAAGTACTCTTCAGAATTATCAAGGAAACAAGGGGAAAAAATGCCTGAGAAATGTTTTAGTCAAGTGGAGCTTAAGGAGACATGACAGTTAGATGAACATGGCTTTCTTGATGGAATTCTGGAACTGGCCATAGGAATTAGGGAAGAACTCAGGGCCAATTCTTTTGAAATCCATCTGTGACTCACTCTACTTTCTCATACTACTTCTTGCCAATTTTTTTTTTTTTTTTTATTGTTTGGTTTTTGAGAAAGGGTCTTGCTATTTGGCCCAGATCAGCCAGGAAGTAAAGATCTTTATGCCTTAAATATCTAAACAGTGCATCACCACAACTGTTCTGGAAGAATTGTTGTGAAGTTAATCTCAAGACTATCTGAAAAGTTGTATTCTGTAAACAAATTAGGATTCAGTAGACTGTGGCTTTCTTTTCCTGTCACTGGCTTTCGGTAGGTGCTGTAGGCCAGGCTCTCTTGTCTGGATCTTAATTCCCTGTCAGCTTTAGCTTCAGTTTTTGTAGTTGGAAGTTTTCCTGTGTTCCAGCTGGCCGGCGGTCGGGAGAAATCTCTCCTACTTGGGTCCCCCAAATAAACACACAGAAATTTATATTAATTATAACCGTTTGGCCATTAGCTCAGGCTTATTACTGACTAGCTCTTACACTTAAATTAACCTATAATTATTATTTATGTTTAGCCACATGACTTGGTACCTTTTCTCAGTTCTGCCTTGTCATCTTGCTTCCTCTGTGTCTGGCCGGCAACTCCTGATTCAGCCTTCCTCTTCCCAGAATTTTTCTCATCTGCTTGCCCCCTACCCACCATACTTCCTGCCTGGCTATGGGTCAATCAGCATTTTATTAAACCAGTGTACAAAAGCATTATCCCACAGCAAGTTTTGTTTATCTAAATTAAATCAAATAGGTCCACTGAAGGCTGAGTATCAGCTCTTGCTAAGAACTGCCTCAGGATACTCCTGGGAACAGTTTATCAACAAAAAAGTGCAGACTCAATATGCATGCATGAGATACCTAAAACACACAACATGATCTGATAGAAGAGACAGGTGGATGTTAACAATGCAATATACCATTTGTCACAAAACTTTAAGGCTAATATTTATGAATATGTTCCTGCATTGAGTAGAAGGAAATAGGTACCTGGAAGATACTGTTTTTAATGAAAACTCTAAAAGTCAAAGGATTGCCTAGAATTAAAAGATGAGCCCATTTAGGGACATGAGAAGCTGGTACCTGTGCGGGCTCTAACAGTTTTATGTAGTCTCATGGCAGAGTAGTTTCTAAACAGTAAAGTCATATGGCATGACTCATTATGACATCAGCATTTGCTAGGACTATCTCTTCAGGGAGAACAGGGACATCGAGGTTTTAGTCTTTGAGTCCCAATGTCTTATCTTCCACAGTCAGATTGGGATAACAGTAGATAATTTCTGCAAGTCTGAGGCAAATATGGAATAAACATACTCCGTTCTGATTCCTATGAATACAGCAGTAAAAGAATCAACACAATTATGTTTGTTATTTTGCTTAAGCAACTGAATCTGAGAAACGTACAAAAAGAACTTTCAAGTAACCAAGTAACTTTATTGATATCTCTTTATATAGCTAATAACAAATGAATTGGAGTTATTACTTTTGCCCCTTCTTTTTCAAATTATATGTGTTTGTGTGTATTTGTGTGTGTGTGTGTGTGTGTGTGTGTGTGTGTGTGTGTGTGTGTATGGGCACATATGGATGGGTATACATGAACACATGTACACATGCAAGTCATCTGGAATCATCTTTATCACTCTTCCACCTTTCTTATTGAGGCAGGGTTGCTCATTCGAGGCTGAAATTATAGATGGGAAGTCATACCCATTCAGCATTTGCATGTTGTCCTATTTTGCTTTCTGTTGCTATGAAACATACCATTATCAAAAGCAACTTGGGAGAGGAAATAGTTTATTTTAAATTATACTTCCAGGTCACAATCCATTGAGAGAAGTCAGGGCAAAAACTCAAGGGCAAAACCTGCATGCAGGAACCAGGATCAGAAACCGTGGAGGACCTGTGCTCATTGACACTCTCACTTCCTCCTGCAAAGCTGGCATTCTTTTGCTTTCTTTTGTTTATTTTTTGAGACAGGGTTTCTCTGTGTAGCTTTGTGCCTTTCCTGGAACTCACTTTGTAGACCAGGCTGGCCTCGAACTCACAGAGATTTGCCTGCCTCAGCCTCGAGAGTGCTGAGAATAAAGCTAGCATTCTTATACAGCTCAGGCCTGCCTGGTTAGGGACTGTGTTTCACACAGTGAGCTGGGACCTCCTATATCAGTCTTCAACCAAGACAATCTTACAAACTTGGCCAAAGGCCTATTTTATTAAAATGGTTTTTCAATTGGAGTTCCTTTTTTCCAGGTGATTCTAGGTTATGTCAAGCTAATATTAAGAGCAACTGCTGGGTGGTGGTGGCACACACCTTTAATCTGGAGGCAGAGGCCGGCAGATCTCTGTGAGTTCAAAGCCAGCCTAGTCTACAGAGTGAGTTCCAGAAGAGGCACCAAAACTACATGGAGAAATCCTGTCTCAAAACAAACAAATGAACAAACAAACAAACAAAAAGAAACCTGTGGACTCAGGATAGCTAACCCAGCTCTCAATCCTTAACTTTTCCCTGCTCTCCTAAGAACATCCAAGCATATTGTCAATGAAGCATGTTGATTGTAAACTTCTCAGTGATTATGATTAAGTTTGCCCTAGCTGTAAGCATCCCTTGTGAGAGGGCTTATCAGAGGAATGTTGCTGCTGATTTTTCAAATTACATGAAAAAAAGCAAAACAAAGAAAACTTACAGAGAGGCAGCTAAATTGAAGATCACCCTGCTTTATCATCACTAAATCAATAGAGGAATAACAATATTCTGAATTTTATGCGCCTTCCAAATTCTTTCTCAAATTTCCCAAGTTAACCATGTCTAAGTCACACACTCAAAAATGCTTATAGGAAAATCTTTTATTTTATGAAAAGTATTAGAAAATAGATTAAGTGAAATATTTTTGAACTGCACAGAATCTACTCCCATGTGTTTGTTTCACATAACTTAGTCTTGGCTAAAGCGTTAAAAGAGATTATACTCAAGTAGCTCTGTCTCAGAATGAGAGGTTAGTGGGGCAAATGGTAAGATGAAATGAGTATGTTGGAACTAAAGGGCAGGCAGACCAAAGGAAAAAGAGGTAAGTCACTTTGAATGCAAACTACAACAAAAAACAAATATGGAAATAAAGAATAACATCTGAGCATCTCTTCCTTCTCCTCCCTGTGCTCACTTTTCTCTTCCTCCTCCTCTTTTGGGTAAAGCATGGGTATGTATTACCTGTCAATCAATGAGTCATAAAAGAATTACATGGAAAAATAGTCCATTATGCAAGACTGTGTTACTCCTCAACCTTTGGAGAAAGAAATACATTCTTTTTTTTCCAGTTTTTTACCTTCCTTTTTTCCCCCTTTTATTTTATTTTACAATAACATTCAGTTCTACATATCAGCCACAGATTCCCTTGATTTCCCCCCTCCTGTCCCTCACTTCCCCCCAGCCCACCCCCCTATTCCCACCTCCTCCAGGGCAAAGCCACCCCCAAGGACTGAGATCAACCTGGTAGACTCAGTCCAGGCAGGTCCAGTCCCCTCCTCCCAGACTGAGCCAAGTGTCCTTGCATAAGCCCCACGTTTCAAACAACCAACTTATGCAAGGAGCACAGGACCCGGTACCACTGCCTAGATGTCTCCCAAAGAGATCAAGCCAATCAACTGTCTCACCTATTCAGAGGGCCTGATCCAGTTGGGGGCCCCTCAGCCTTTGGTTCATAGTTCATGTGTTTCCATTCATTTGGCTATTTGTCCCTGTGCTTTATCCAACCTTGTTTTCAACAATTCTCGCTCATATAAACCCTAATCTTTCTCGCTATTTAGACTCCCAGAGCTTCACCCAGGGCCTGGCCATGGATCTCTGCATCCAGATCTCTCAGTCATTGGATGGGGTTTCTAGCATGACTATTAGGGTGTTTGGCCATCCCATCACCAGAGTAGGTCAGTTTGGGCTGTCTCTCAACCATTGCCAGCAGTCTATTGTGGGGGTATCTTTGTGGATTTCTGTGGGCATCTATAGCACTTTGTTTCTTCCTTTTCTTATGTGGTCTTCCTTTACCATGGTCTCCTATTCCTTGTTCTCCCTTTCTGTTCTTCACAGACCTGGAAACAATAATATTCAACTTCATATGGAAAAATAAAAAACCCAGAATAGCCAAAAGAATCCTGTACAATAAAACAACCTCTGGAGGCATCACGATCCCTGACTTCAAGCTTTACTATAGAGCTACAGTAATAAAAAACAGCTTGGTATTGGCATAAAAACTGACTTGTGGACCAATAGAATCGAATTGAAGACCCTGACATTAATCCGCACACCTATGAACATATAATTTTTGACAAAGAAGCCAAAAGTGTACAATGGAAAAAAGAAAGCATCTTCAACAAATGGTGCTGGCATAACTGTATATCAACATGTAGGAAGCTGCAAATAGATCCATATCTGTCACTGTGCACAAAACTTAAGTCTAAATAGATCAAGGACCTCAACATAAATCCAGTTACTCTGAACCTGCTAGAAGAGAAAGTAGGAAGTAGTCTTGAATGCATTGGCATAGGAGATCACTTCCTAAATATAACACCAGTAGCACAGACACTGAGAGAAACAATCAGTCAATGGGACCTCTTGAAACTGAGAAGCTTTTGTAGAGCAAAGGATACGGTCAACAAGGGAAAGCAACAGCCTACAGAACGGGGAAAGGTCTTCACCAACCCCACATCTGACAGAGGACTGATATCCAGAATATATAAGGAACTCAAGAAATTAGACATCAAAATGACCAACAGTCCAATTAAGAAATGGGCTATAGAACTAAACAGAGAATTCTCAACAGAGGAAACCCAAATGGCTGAAAGACATTTAAGCAATTGCTCAACATCCCTAATCATCAGGGAAATGCAAATCAAAACAACTCTGAGATACCACCTTACTCCTATCAGAATGGCTAAGATCAAAAACACTGAAGACACCTTATGATGGAGAGGATGTTTGAACTACGGGAACTCTCCTCCACCGCCAGATGGGAATGCAAGCTTGTATAACCACTTTGGAAATCAATATGGTGCTTTCTTAGAAAATTGGGAATCAATCTCCCCCAAGATCCAGCTATACCACTTTGGGCATATACCCAAGAAATGCTCAATCATACCAAAAGAGCACTTGCTCAGCTATGTTCATATCAGCATTGTTTGTAAAAGCCAAAACCTGGAAACAATCTAGATGCCCTTCATCTGAAGAATGGATAAATAAATTATGGCACATATACACAATGGAATACTACTCAGCAGAGAAAAACAATGACATCATGAGGTTTGCAGGTAAATGGATGGATCTAGAAAAAATCATCCTGAGTGAGGTAACCCAGACTCAGGAAGACAAATATGGTATGTACTCACTCATAGGAGGATACTAGATGTGGAACAAGGATGACTGGACTGCTACTCACATCTCCAGGGAAGCTACCTGGAAAACAGGACCCCAAGAAAGACACAGGGATTGCCCAATGATGGAGAAATGGCTGAGATCTACATGAACAACCTGGACATGAGTGGGAGTAATGAAGGGCAAGGGTCAAGGGAAAAAGAGCCTGTGGGAGCAGGAGATTGCAGCTGGATCAAGAAATACATTCTAAGTTAAAAAGTTTGCAGAAAAATAATTCAAAGCAATTAGAAAATATATGAATAATATACATGTCAATATACACTGAAAAATTTGTAAAAGTTCTTTAAAGTGACCTCTACCTGTATTTCCTGTTTGTTCTATTGTTCCTACCATGAGTTCACAGTTAGTCTCATCTCAATTACAAGGTTCCGATTACGGTTTCTCAGTTAGAAGAAGAGGTGCTTTTCAGTTGCACTTCTGAAAGATTCAGTTTAGTGAGATAGTCTTCTTAAAGGCAATTAGATAACCAAGATAATTACTTCAACTGACATATATAGAGAATTATTGATTTGTCTAGTCCATAGTTTAAATTGTACTCTGTTTAAAAAATGAGGCTTTATAAAGCACCTCTACAAAGTCAATGGAGGCAAATTATCTGGCTCTTCTCATTTTATACTACTTATTTATACACAGGACACTTTCAAAATCCAGCAACATGTTCTATTCACCTAAAGAATAAAAAAATCATGTCATAAATCTATATTTAAATATTAATAACTAAATAATATTATTTTAAATATAGGTTAATATAATAAATTTATGATTATAGTCACAATCATTTCTGGTATATTCCAAAAATGCTTGATATACAACTGTATTCCTAATTCCTTATCTTATGAACAGAAAACATTTGGCTTTTGAAAAATTGCTCGCATTAAAGTTGAAAAAATATATAATGAACTCATTTTGAGTTACATCATATGGTAGTCACTGTAAAAATGTATTAAGTGAAAAGATTTAGACTCTTTCCAAATTATAGGATTTATTTTATGTAATTGTTAAATATAAATATAGACCATTCTATTTTCTAATAAAAACATGAGTATTAAAGATTGTGCTGAAGTCAGTTAGAAATGGTCAGAAGACTGGATTGGTGGAAGATGGCTTAAGAAACAAGAGGCTCATTTAAGGAGTCTAGCGTTTCAAGAAAGTGCTTCCGTGGCTCAGTTGGCCGGGGATTTTGGATTTGCATCCATTTGATTCTTTTGGCTTCTGCTCAGAGTATCAGAGGATGTCTATATTCTAATCTAGATGAAAGGGAAACAGGCACAAAGCCAGGCAGGCCCATATTATTAGAATAAATCAGATGCTATCTGAGAAACTGACTTCTTCTAGCCAGCCATATTAGCTTATTACCCTAACCTATGTGCCACAGGCACATCAGAATCTGAGGATGCCTTAGAAACAATTAATTAAGCTTATTTCACTATTCTGTGCCATAGTTGGATATTCGCTGTTTAGCAGTAGTGGTCATATAATATTATTTGCAAGTATGAAGCAACCTCTCTGCTTTACATTAGCAGCACTTGCCAAGCATTGTTCTAAATATCTCTTTGTTTGTTCTACTGGACTGTAAATCCTACAGTGACAGTTGATGTGCATCATTTTATCATTAGGTTTTAATGGAAGACTTAGTTTGGCAAGCACTTAAAAATAAACATTCATTTATAGAATGAGTTCTGAAATTATTAAACAATATTCATGCAGGCCCAAGGGGAAATTTTGAAATATATTCAGTGTCTCTGGAGAGGTTGAAGAACTGACTTAAAAAATATGGGGAGCAATAGAGTAAGAATGAATAAATGATTGCCAGAGTAGGGGAAGCTGCATTGTTAGGTATAGAAAAAAATAGGTCCAAGATTAAGGAATGTATCAAAAATCTATAATAACAGGGTTGAAAAAAACAAGAAATTCAATGGGCTACCACCAGGTCTGGAGCCAACTAAGAAGAGTAGGTGAAAGGAAGTGTCATAGAATAAGGTAGAGCCATACTTGATTTGGTAATGAAGCTTGGATCTAATATCTTTGTTAATATTAGGAACATTCTCTTCCCCTTTATGGAGTGTAATGTTAAACAGCATCTTCTAAGGCTCCTGAGATTTCTTATTTTATGTGACATTGTTCAGCATCTTATTAATTATTCTATTTTTATTCTAATCTTCAATTACATCCATGTAGGATGAACTTCTAAACAGTGTTCTTGTGATAGTTATTATTGGTTGTCAATGGTATCTTAAAAAAATCTAAATGAGAAACCTCTGGGTGGGGCTGGGTGGGAGTTTTGAGATTTGGGCAACTGAAGTAGGAGGACCCACTCCAGATGTACTTGATAGTACCCCATGGGCTGGAGTCTTGAACTGTATAAAACGGTGCAAGCAAGCTGAGCACCAGCATTCCTCATTTCGTGCTTATTGACTGAGGATGCAATGTGAGCAGATGCCTTCAATACTTACTGCTGTGCCATGTCCACCGTGATGGATCATATCCTCAAAGTGTGAGCCAGCATAAGCATTTCTTCCTTGATTTGCTTCTGTCAGTCATTTTGTTCCAGCACATAGAAAAGTAACTTACACAGCCCTGGAGACACACTTGGAAAACACATGTAAGTTAGGGGGATCCATCCTTAAGCCTCTCTATAAGTCATTTTCTCCCAACAAGTCAGGCCAAGAATGACTCTCCTGCTTTCAACTATCCTTCTCAGAGAAAACAACCTGTGCATCACCTAATATATATCAGCCACTGTGGGCCCACCAACCCCCATGTGTTTTCTCTGCTCTCACTCACAGGTATATGGCAACGTGGATCTTCCTAGGGGTGTGTTTTGGTCTTGTAACAGTCTTTGCTATGTGTTTGGCTGCACATAGTTACACATGAATTTGGTTTGATATCTATCTATATGACTGTTCTAGTTTTACATAATCACTTAGAAAAAAATCAAAAAATTATAATGCCCATTTGTTCTTATTTTAATTCTGCAAATACATTTTATTTCAAATTTACTATCATAGTTATTATCTAAACAACAGAATGTTTAAATCTGAATAAGTAAATGAAAAGTATGAATTGATCTTACTTGTGCTGTAAGATGTCTTCTAAATCACCAAATGGAGTAGTCATCTTAAAGAAAGGAAGCAAGAATTGCTTTAGGTTCATTTGAACAATTCCTTAAGAACCAGACTACATCTTCACATTTGTATCAAGTAAAAAGAATGAAAAATCTCATTGTATTGTCATAAATTGATGATTTTTTATAGTAATCCATTATTTGAATTTCTATTAAATAAAAAGATAATGTAGTACCCTATCTTTGACTACTCAGTAGTCACTGTTGGGAAGAAATAGCACTTCCTCAGTTTTCATATAGTAACAGTGCTCATCTCTATCTTATTCAGAACCTGGAAGGCTTTTGTGGATAACTGTATCACATATAACAAGAGCTTTGATAGTAGAAGTAATATTTCGTTTCTGAAAAAGATTTTTTTCTCATATTTTATATTATTGTACATATAGTTCTTACTCAATAATGTATTGTTTTTTTTCTCCTAATAATGTTGAGGTAGAGTGTAGCTTGAGTTTTTCTGCCTTGCCCATCAGGAAATCTCTGCCACCCGCCAGTCCCACAGCGCTCAGACAACAAGTAAACACAGACACTTATATTGCTTTCAACTGTATGGCGTGCAGGCTTTTGCTAACTGTTCTTTACCTTAAATTAACCATTTTTTTTATCTATGCTCGCAGTGTGGTGTTACCGCGATTCACATGTTCTTGTCATGGCGGCAGCTGCAGTGTCTTGGTCATGGGGCTGAGCGGCTGCAGGTTCTTCTGCTTATGTCCTTTATTTTCTCTCTGCTAGTCCCGCTATCTTTCTGCTAGCACGGCGATCAGGTTTTATTTATTAACCAATTAGAACAACTTGACATACAGACATCCCCAGCACAGCCAATGCAGACCATCTCAAACCTGCACTCAGCCATGGTCCTAATCATCTCCATAGGACTGCTGGGTAAGCCACAAGGAACCAAGAAGGCTCCCACAGGACATACAGAACACCCCACAGCAGTAGAGAACTCCAGATCTATAATTTTTACTTTTTAAAAGAAAATTGAATTCATCACAAAACACTAGAACTGCTGTAATGCTCTGGGAAAATAATCAGCTCAATATTTTCATATATTCGATTTCTGTCATTATATAGCTACATCTAAATAATCAATAAAAAACATGGACCTTAGTGGTGCCTTGGTATACCAAAAATGAAGTGATATGCTTATTAATGTAGAGTGAATTATAAAAATTTCTTCCACAGTAATAATTGTTAATTGACATTTAATTCTAACTTCTCTTGTATATTCCTAATGGAAGCTAAAGGCTAGGTGCTACTGACAATTGTACAGTCTTATGAATGATTTAATACTGAATTCTCTGCTTAAAATAGATAAATTTGGTGTTTTTCTGATATATGTGAGCAATTACTCTTTTAAACATACGGGGAAACTTGACGGTTTAAAGTATAAGAGCATTTGTTTAATAGGGCCTGATAAAGTTTCCTCCACATTGCAACTGTAATCTTCTTTGAAAGGAGAAAAGACTGAACGATATGTTCATGGTTCTTAGAACACTTTTATCATAGTATGAGATGTCACAGGAAATATTTCTACAATGTAAGCAGATTTGGGGACAGACGGAGAAACACCCTCCGGCATTTTTTTTTTTTTTAATATTTTATGTTGAGAAAAAAGAATTCTGTTCTAGAGGGAGGTGACAGGAAGCCCCAACATCCTGCTGCAGGTTCTACCATCTGGAGTAGAGGATAAAATTCCCTTCTTTTTGATGAAAACAGCTGCTTTGTATTTACAGAGTTTCAATACTGATTTAAGGAAATATATGTGCATGAGGAGTCATGCACAAAGATCCTGTCCATCTGTGAGACACTGTAAGTAGTATATGTGTTAGCATGACTTCTGTTCCTCAGGATACTTGCTGAGAATGCAGTGTGTATGACGAGTTTCGCGTTTAACCTGCTGCAGAAAATCAAGAGCTTAGCAGTGTTTTTGGCCCATGGATATTTCCACATGGTAGCATAAATGACAATCAGTTGCTTAAGATTTAGGGTAATTACTCAAGCCTAAGTTTATACCCTTCCCAAATAAAATTTCAATAATTATTGAAATACATCAATGCTGATACTCTCTCTGTAAGTCACTAACTTTTTCCTTGACAATTGAGCTAGGGAAATGATCATTGATTCATTTACAAAATAAGGACTAGAGAGATGGCTCCAAGGTTAATAGAACTGGCTTCTCTTCCTGAGAACCTAGGTTCAGATCCCAACACCCACATGATGGTTCACAACCATTTCTAAACCCAGTTTTAGGGGATTTGATGCACTTTTCTGACCTTATTGAATACAAGGCACTCACATGGTGCATGGACAGAAATGTAGGCAAAACATCCATGCACATAAAAATAAAATAAAACAAATAAAAAAGAATTTAATAATTCTCCTGCTGACATTCTAGAAAGAGAAAACTGGAGAAACTCAGCAAGAATATCTATTTTAATGTGACATTTTACAATAGCAATATTTAAAATTATATTTTCAAAGTTTACAAAACCATAGATTTATCTGTATAATATTGAGTTTACCTCTTTTTATATATTCCAAATTTAGAAGTGAGAAGACTTTTTTCAATGTCAAAAAATGTAAATACTATATATACAGATAGTAGAGTCTAAATATTAGTAAATTAGTAAAATGAGCAAATGTATTTGGCTCATTTCATATCATAGCATAAACTACTGTCTGAAATAAAAAAAAATATGGCAATGGAAAATACATAAGCTATATTTTTGTAAAAATAGATATTGACATGCTGTTATCATGTTGAATACAGGGCTAGGCTCAGTATCTAAAGTTCTTGCTCTGCATGCATAGGAACATGAGTTTATTCTCCAGAACACAAGTAAAATCTTCAGACAGGTAACACAGGGTTATAATCCAACACTGAAAAGACTGAGACAGGAGGATTCTTGGTGCTTTTCCTAGCAAGGCAGGTTTGACTAATTGGGAAGCTTCAGAGCAGTGACAGATCTTGTCTCAAAGGCAATAGAGATGGGTGGCAGAGGTTCTTCCTTAATCCCTACATACGTGCATAAACACACATACAAACACATACATAAACACAGATATTCAAGCATACATTCATGGGTATCTATACATACATGTAGACCAATACATAACACACAACCAAACACATATCCACTAGAATAAGATCAAAATGCATGTTAAATGTTGACGTGGTAATTGCTCAACCCATGACCTGCTAAATGGCCCTGCTCGAAGGAAGTGATGCTTCATGCTATTATACCTGATCTCTTAAAAGGAAAGGGAAAGAAGTCAAGAGAGCCCTTCTTCCTGCTTCCTAGTGTGATCTGACTGACAGGTGGATTTGCTTCTGGTCAGAACAGAGGACGACTTCAGCTGTTTACTTGGTTCTGTATTCATGACTATATTTCCTCACTTTATATCTTAATAAATCCCTATTACCCATTAAATAGACTCATGTGGTTGATTTTAACAAGTGCCAGCCAATATGGGGCATGAACCCAGGACCCTGAGATTAAGAGTCCCATGCTCTACCCAGGGCTGCAAACCTGCCTCATTAGCACTCCCGAGCTGTTCCGGTCCAGCTCTAGTCTTGGGGTGCCCCTATCTGCTTTCTACACTCCCATATCCACTGTATGTACCTACATTCCCTCACAGGCTATGGCAGCCTATGGGTGTGTGCAACTTGGAGCTGGATGTGAGCCAAGAGGGCCAGGCAGCACACGCAGAGGCAGTCTTTATAGAGACCCGATTGGGTCACAGCCTCCTGCCTGGTACCAACAAGCCGCAAAAATCCCTCAGCAAAATGCATTTAATCTGAAGTTTGGGCACAGCAGCACTCGACTCTGCTTAAGCACAGGGGCCCACAGGTCAGTGACTGCCAGCAGGCTGTTTCTTTTCTTTTAATACTGTCAGGTTTAGCCCAGGCTGGCCTCAAACTTGTGATACTCCTGCCTCCACCTCCTTCAGCAAATTCTATCAGCATGAACCACCACAATTTAGATGGGATAGAATATTGAGGTATAGGATATTAAGGCAGATTATTGTATCTACTAGTAAGCTAATTTAGAAAACTAACAGCCTTAGATAGTTTGCACTGATACGGATTCTTATATACTGATACAAATGTTAACTATTTTTCCTGTTCCTATTTAAGATAATTTATATATTGATACAAATTCAAAACTATGATTGTCATATTGTACACATGCTCCTACTCCTATTTGAAGTATTCTGTATATGGATACAAATATAAAAGTATATTATCATACTGTTTGTATTTTCTACCTCTGTTTAGGATATTTTGTATATTGATACATATTAAGGATATTGTTGCCATATTGTACTATACATTTCTACCTCCATTTAAGATATTTTGTATATTGTCACAATTTTGAAGTCATTGTCCTTATACTGTATATCTGCTTACAGACTGATTACCTTGTTTATGTGAAGCCTCAGTCCTTAGGTTATTTAGGTAGATAAGACTTACAGATTAATAGTCACCCATGAGTGTCATATCTATAGTTATGTTAGTTAGGCTTTCCAAATTTACAAAAGCATGTCAGATAGATAATCTTCAAACACTTCATAGACCTAGAGGATATGGCATTTAAATATTTTGATAACTTAGAATTCTGTTGATGTGAGACACAATTGCCCCTGGCAGCGCAGATCCTGAGAGAATGTTGAACTTCAAAGACATTCAATATGGAAATTTGTCTTCTTCTTGGCAAAAAAATAGCCTGCAGGGAAAAGAACTGCCCTTGCCTCCACTGCTGACAATATGAACGCTGTTCTGCTCAAATGAGAACACAAGGAAAAGCGACTACTGAAACTTGCCAAGACAGGGTAAGATGGTCTTTCAAAATTCCTGCTTCTAAAAATGGGCTGTCAGATATTCTAGGTCTGTAGCCAAAAATGAATGGCCGCAAGGCGCCAAGAATCATTAGGTGACTGTCCAGGCTGCCAGCTGTCTCTGCCAATTCTTGCAATTTTCAGAAGCTGCGCACTTGTGCTTCCTGTTTACTCGGGTGTTACTATTTTCCTTAGCAGGTCTTTGGTGGGTTGAAGACTAGATAGTCACAGTTACAATCCAACTTTGGGTGATTGTCCAGGCAGTAAGGTGTCTCTAGATAATATTACATCCTTCTGGGTCTTTGATGGGGTTTAAGACTAGACAGTTACAGTTACAATCCTCTCCTATCTTAGATAAGAACACATTAGGTACTGGAGTTACATTCTTCAGGATATGACAGCTATTGGGGTGATATCAGTAATTTGCCATTTACCTATGATCTGGACATTTAGCCTCTGTTTCGTATTTGATGTTGTTCTTGTTGGTTGTAGTTCCATTTTTATTTATGTTATTACCCTTTGCTTCTCCTGGATAATACTTGATAATCATTCTTACTGTATATTTTGCATTAGGTTTAGAATCTTATTTACACAAAAAGGGAAAATGTAGTGGTATTTGCTCTGCCCATGATCTTAGCACTTCTTCCTGCCTCCTGGCATGATAGGACTACCAGGTGGATTTGCTCTTGGTCAGAACAGAAGATGACTTCCACCTTTACTCAGTTCTATATTCATGAGTTCACTCATTTATGAATATGAAGTATTCATATTTCTTCAATTGGTATCTTAATAAATCCTATTACCCATTAAATACACTCACATGGTTGATCTTAACAAAATGTATCTAATATTTATAATAGGAAATACACACACACACACACACACACACACACGTGTGTGTGTGTGTGTGTGTGTGTGTGTGTGTGTGTGTGTAATTTTATTTTTGAGGCAAGATCTCACTATGGAGTCTATGCTGACCCAAACTTGTAATGCTTCTGCATTTGCCTCCTTGTAATGCTTCTGCATTTGCCTCCATAGTGTTTCAGGTTATGTATGTATGTACACATACTTGTCACATATATATAGCTGTTTTTTCCAAATATTTAAATAATTATCCAAAGTATCTTATCAGAATCTTCCTTTTGTTAATTTTGTTTTGTTTTTGTTTTTCAAGACAGGGTTTCTCTGTGTAGTTTTGGTGCCTGTCCTGGATCTTACTTTCTAGACCATGCTGGCCTCAAACTCACAGAGATCTGTCTGGCTCTGCCTTCTGAGTGCTGGGATTAAAGCTGTGCACCACCACCTCCTGGAATTATTACTTATATTGTGTTGTAGTGCATTTAATCATTTGGTTTTAAATCATTTTCAGACACATAAAACAATACAATTTAAAAGATAAAGTTAAAAGTCCATCTTATAAAAGCCATATTCCTGATGATAATTAAATCTTATTTCTGTAACCATCACTGACACTGTTTAGTATTTATCTGAGAGACACAAGTCTTGGGATTTTTGATAGATTTAAAGCACATTGGTAATCCTGCTGATGGTTATTCTGAAGTTTAAGGACATGTATTCCCTCTAGGTCTCTCTGGTCAGTAGAACCTACATGCTGCATCATCTCTTCCTTGTTTTCTTGATCAGTATGTGTAGCTAGAGTTTTTCTCGTCCTGCCTGGCCCACAGTCAGGACAAATCTCTCTAACCCGCCAGTCCCACAGCAGCTCAGACCCAACCAAGTAAACACACAAAGACTGATATTGCTTACAGACTGGCCATGGCAGGCTTCTTGCTAACTGTTCTTATATCTTATATTAATTCATTTCTATAAATCTAAATCTTGCCACATGACTCCTGGCTTACCAGCATCTTCACATGTTGCTTATCACGGCAGTGGCTGGCAGTGTCTCCTTCACTCAGCCTTCTACTTCCTGTTCTCTCAATTCTCTTCTCTGTTAGTTCCGCCTATACTTCCTGCTTGGCCACTGGCCAATCAGTGTTTTATTTATTGACCAATCAGAGAAATCTGACATACAGACCATCCCACAGCAAGTATGTATTTCCTGTGAGAGTCCACTAGAAAAAAATTATTAATTGGCTAAATTTGTAAAATTATTTTTGACCCTTTAGTCAAATAATTGTGAGATAAACCAAATGAGTTTATAGTTTTGTATTTCCCCCAACTCTCAATTTTCTACTAACATTTGTTTAAAATCCTAAAACTGCACAATCTGCACCTTTTTTTGAGGATAAATGGATAGGCTGTTTCATGGAACAATTCTAACATTGTTGCCATGAAATCATTGTAGCTATTACTGGGTTTTGAAAGGACACATTCATGTTTTGATTCTGGTCCCCCCAAATCCCTTCTCTCTATTGTCACATGTATCAGTTCCCTTTGTTTCCCTAGATATATTCTCATCTGATTTTATATCATATGAATTTGTATGATAATTAAACTTGATTGTGAATTTTATGGGATTTAGAATAAAAATGGAAACAAGTCTCTATACACTGAGTGAGGTAACCCAGACTCAGAAAGACAAATATTGTATGTACTTACTCATAGGAGGTTACTAGTTGTGGAACAAGAATGACTGGACTGCTACTCACATCACCAGTGAGACTACCTGGAAAACAGGACCCCAAGAAAGACACGAGGATTACCCAATGATGGAGAAATGGCTGAGATCTACATGAACAACCTGGACATGAGTGGGAGCAATGAACGGCAAGGGTCAAGGGAAAGAGAGTGGGGAGATCCCAGCTGGATCAAGAACAGAGAGGGAGAACAAGGAATAGGAGACCATGGTAAATGAAGACCACATGAAAATAGGAAGAAACAAAGTGCTAAAAAGGCCCACAGAAATCCAAAAAGATACTCCCACAATAGACTGCTGGCAATGGTTGAGAGACAGACAGAATTGACCTACTCTGGTGATGGGATGGCCAAACACCCTAATAGTTGTGCCAGAAACCCCATCCAAGGACTGAGGAATCTGGATGCAGACATCCACAGCTAGCCGCCCCCCCAGGTGGGGCGCTGGGAGTCTAATTATTGAGAAAAAGGAGGGTTTATATGAGCGAGAATTGTTGAAACCAAGGTTGGATAAAGCACATGGACAAATAGCCAAATGAACTATGAACCAAAGACTGAGGGGCCCCCCAACTGGATCAGGTCCTCTGAATAGGTGAAACAGTTGATTGGCTTAATCTGTTTGGGAGGCATCTAGGCAGTGGTACCAGGTCTTGGGCTCATTGCATGAGTTAGCTGTTTGAGACCTGGGACTTATGCAGGGACGCTTGACTCAATCTGGGAGGAGGGGACTGGACCTGCCTGGACTGAGTCTACCAGGTCTATCTCAGTCCTCGGGGAGTCTTTGCCCTGGAGGAGGTGGGAATTTGGGGTGTGCTGGGGGGAAGGGGAGGGGGCAGGAAGGGGGAAACAAGGGAATCTGTAGCTGTTATGTAGAACTGCTTAGTATTGTAAAATAAAATAAAAAATAAATAAATAAATGCCAATATAACTCTTTACAAACCAAGAAACAATACTCCATATGGAAAAACAAAAAACCAAGGATAGCTAAAACAATCTTGTACAATAAAAGTACTTCCAGAGTTAAAACCATCCTTTATTCTAGCTCAGCTACAGAGCTACAGGACTACCAACCACATGGTATTGGAATAAAAAAAGGCAAGTTAATCAATGGAATAGAATCAAAGACCCAGACTTAAATCTACACTTATGGGCACTTGGTTTTTGACAAATAAGCAGAATTATACAATAGAAAAAAAAAAAAGAATCTTCAAGAAATGGTGTCTTATCTAATGAGATGTCTGCATGCAGAAGAATACAAATAGATCCATATTCATCATCCTTCACAGAACTCAAGTCCAAGTATATCAAAGACCTCAACATAAAACTGGACATACTGAACCTGATATAAGAAAAATTGGTCAATAGCTTTGAATGAATTGGCATAGGAGACAACTTCCTGAAAAGAACACTAATAGCACAGTCACTAAGATCAACAATGAGTAATGGGACCTCATGCAATTGAGGTGCTTCTGTAAGACAAAGGACACTATCAATAAAACAAAACAGCAGCATGCAGAATGGGAAAACTTTTAATCAACTCCAAATCTGACAGAAGACATTTTCAAAATATATTAGATAACTCAAGAAACTAGTAATCAGCAAAACAAATAATCTAATTAAAAAATGGAATGGGGTACAGATCCTAACAGAGAATTCTCAACAGAGGAATCTCAAATGACTGAAAAACACTTAAAGAAATGTTCCCCATCAGGGAAATACAAATCAAAATGACTCTGAGATTAACGTCTTATATCTATCAGAATGGCTAAGAGCAAAACCACAAATGACAGCTCATATTGGTGAGGATGTGGAGCAAGGGGAACACTCCTCAATTTCTGGTGGGAATGTAAACTTTGGAAATGAATATGGTAGATTCTCAGAAAATGGGGAAGTGACCTACTTCAAGACCAGTTATACCACTCCTTGCGATATACCCAAAGGATGCTTTGTCCAACCACAAGGACACTTTCTCAATTATTTTCATATGTCCATAGCTGCTTTATTTATAATAGTCAGAACCTGGAAACAACCTAGATGTCACTCAACTGAAGAATGTATAAAGAAAATGTGGCAAATTTACACAATGGATTATTACCCACCTGTTAAAATAAATAACATCATGAAATTTGAAGGCAAATGGATGGAACTAGAAAAAAACAAAAAGGCCAAAAACATCCTGATGAGGTTGGCAGCCCAGACCACAAAAGACAAACACAGTATGTAGTTACTTATAAGTGGATTCTGTAAAGTAAATGATAATCATACTGCAATCCATAGACCCAGAGAGTTCAAGAGAGGAATGCATGAGTGCCCCTGTGAAGGATAAATAGAAAATATATAGAGAATATACTGGGGGCAGGTATGGATGTGAACAAGAGTTATCAGTTTGGGGGATGACAGTGGGAGAGAGTACTGTGAGAGACAACTGGAATTAGAGGGCACTTCAGGGATGAGTTAGAAACCTAGGGTAATGGAAACTCCTAGGAATCTATGGGGGTGACCATAGCTAAGACTCCTAACAATAAGCAATGAGGAGCCTGAACAGACCATCTCCTGCAACCAGGCACCAGAGGAGGGATCGGGCCACCCCAGCCACAAAACCTTTGACCTACAATTTGTCCTGCCTGCAAGATGTGCTGGGGTAAAGGTGGTGGAGAAATTGTAAGAGTGGCCAATCAATGATTGTTCTGGCTTGAGACCCGTGCCACAAGAGGGAGCCCATCCCTGACACTACCTGGACGGCCTGGACCCAGAAACTGGATAGCCCAGAGGTGTAGGATAGAACCAAACACTACTGGCCAATGGGGGAAAAGGTCAATAAAATGACTCCTAATGATATTCTGCTATACTAGTAAACAGGAGCTTAACATAGTCATCATCAGAGAGACTTCATCCAGCGACTGATGGAAGAAGATGCAGAAATCCACAGTCAAATACTAGGAGAATTTCAGCAAATCTCAGCAAACCCAGTGGAAAAGAAGGAAGGAGCCAGAGGAGTCAAGGACATCACAAGAAAAACCCACAGAATCAATTAACCAGTGCTCATAAGAGCTCACAGAGACTGAAATGACAATCAGGGAATCTGCATGGTTCCCAGATATGTCCTCTCTCTCAGATATATATGTCTATGACTCTTTTGCCTGCTTTTGGGACCCTTTTCTCCTTGTGGATTGCTTTGTCCAGGCTTAATATGAGAGGAGGTGCCTATTCTTACTGCAACTTGATATGTCTTGTTTAGTTGATAAGAGATTTTGTTTTTCATAGTGGCTGCATAAAATTCCGTTGTACAGGTATGCCATGTCTTTTTTTATTTACATGTCTGTTCAAAGCCAGCTAGGCTATTTCTATAACTTAGCTACTTTGGAAATTTCTGTAATGGTTATGATGGTGAAAGTACCTCTGTGATGTACTAATCTAGTGTGTTTGGGGGCAGATACCATGGAGTGGTTCAGCTAGGTCATATTGAGGTTCTCTTTGGGGTTTCTTAAGTCTCCTTAATGAAGGAATTTTAAAATGGATTCTAAAGGCACCTAAAAGTTAAAGTTTTAGAGTTTGAGATAAGACAACAGGGAAAGAAAGCTGTAAATTTCATCAGCTTTCAGGACAACAAATAGAAGAAGTAGAGCATGAGGAGGAGGAGGAGGAAGAGGATAAGGAAAGCCCTGTGTTTTTGAGTTGAGATCCACAAACACAGAAAAGTTCAGCAGGGTACATTGTTACTTAAACAGCTACAATGAAGGAGAAAGGTACAGCTTCAGAGTATATGAAATCCTAGAAGCTTAGGGAAAATATTCCCAGGATTTAGTCAGTGTCTAAAATAAACTGAGACTAGAAAGAAGGAGAAGGAAACAATGCTTTTTTTTTTTTTTTTTTTTTTTTTTAGTTAGAACTCAGAAAAATAGGTAGTCCTCATGGCTGAAGCTCAATAAGAAAGTCATCACACTTTCCATCTTATTAGCACATTTTCAGGTAAATCAGAATTGATCAGATGATTTACAGGTGAATTTACTCTTAAGGGAAGAGACATTAGTATGTAATGTTCTAAACTTTGGAGCAGATCAGAGTATCATGTCTCCATTTAGCAGCAGAGATAGATTTTTCCTCTTTATTAGGCAGAAGTAGCTGTCTCTTAATGGGCATCAACAAATTTGTGGTATCTCTACCATTTTCAAAGATATTTTAAATCCCAAGGGAGAGAAAAATCTTATGTTTCCTTTTCTTGTGTAACCAGCGAAATAGCAGTTATGATCCACAAATTTCCATGGACTAAGAGCATTTTCAGGTTTTGGCCAACGATGCTTACTGGGGCTCATACATCTATATTGCCTCATCCAGTTTCTCTGTCTCTTGTTCTCATCAGAATTGTGAATCTATTTTTAGTTTGTCAGTAAATGCTATACTGAGTTCTAAACTGGCTAGATTAGTTTATGCTCTCCTCCACAATGTGTCAGTTTTCACTGTTCTCAGCATCTTTGCCAACGTTTACTGATTGTTTTAATGAGAGCCATTCTCTCTGGGAAGGACTGGAATTCCCATGCTTTAATCAGTGTGTCTCTGCTCACATTGGATATTCTTTATTTAATAAGTTTATGTAGCACTTGTACTTTATTTACTACTGATTATCTGCTAATTTCATTGGCTAACATATTGATTTGATTGATTTCTTGTTGCTTGGGGTTATGAGTTATTAAGTCTCTTCCATATGTAATTAGGAAAGTTTATTTTTTTTCTCCCATTCTGAAGATTGTTCCTAGGTTCAAATAACTATTGACTTTGCTGTACAGAGATTTTTAATTTCATGAGACCCTATCTATCAGTTATTATACTTACTTCCCATGAGTAAATAGAAGTCTTGTTTAGAAAATCCTCTCTATGCATTTCCACAAAAATCAGGAATAACATGAAGTATACCCATTTTCTCCACTCTTAACTGATGTGATAACTGGTCTTAGCTAGTGCAATAAGACAAGATAAGGAAATAAATATGGCAAAAATAGAAAATATAAAATCAAAGTATTCTTATTTGCAGATGAATGGTTCTATATGCAAGAGATCCTAAACCCACCAGAAGATTCATACAAGTAATAAACATATTATTTAGTGATGGAAAACAACATCAACACTCAAAGTAGTTATTTTTTTCCTTTATCACTCATCTAAATTTGCAGAGAAACAGACCCAGAACTACACCATTCACAATAATTCAGAAGGTCCTTCTATTTCTCTTAATTATTATTTATTTATTTCCTTGAAATAAACAGCAAAGGAAATAAACACAACTGACAATGACAATGTTAAACACTCAAGAAAGAGTTGAGGAAACCGGCAGATGGAAAGATCTTCCACATTCTTAGAGAAGAATTAGTATTATTGTAAAAATGATCATATTGTTAAAAAGCAATGTGCAGATTCAATGCAATCAAATCAAAGTCCTAATGCCTTCCTTCATAGAAAAACAACTTGAAATTCATTTGGAGGCATAAAAGATCCCAAAGCCAAAACAATCCTGAGCAAAAAGAATGATGATGGACTTATCACACCTGACTTCTAGTCTGTCTATGAAGCCATAGAAACCAAAGTAGCATGTTGTATCTTTATCTGGTTTTGTTACCATGACAATAATGACTTTGTAAATTGTTCTGTGGCTTCCTTTTTTTTTTTATCATTTTATGCAAGTATTTGAGAATCAACACTTTTAATTGTCCTTTAAATGTCTTAATGAATTCAAAACTGAATCCATGGGGATCTAAACTTTTTTTTAAAACTGTTTCAGTCTCATTTATTGTTATAGAATCAGTGAAGTTGATACTGTGTTGTTTTACATTTTTTAGGGCACATGTTTCTACAAATTCATTCAGCTGTTTCAGATTTTCCCCTTTATTAGAATATAAATTTTGAAGTATATCTCTACTGGCTTTCAAAATTTATTTATCTCTTGCATTTTCTCTCTCTCAATCTATGATTTTATTAATTCAGTCATTATATGATTTTCATTTGGTAGTTTTGATGGTTTATCTTTTCTAAGTACCACCTTTTTGATTTACAGTTCTTTTCTATAATTTTATCTTTTGTCCCACAATATATGCCTTGATCTTTGCTATTTCTTTGTTTGGGGGTTTAGTTTATTCTTATTTGTTCAGTTCCTAAGATTCATTCCTATGCTACTTATTTGAAATCTATCTGACATTTTACTCATGTGTGTATTTACATACTAATGTTTGTGTGTGTGTGTGTGTGTGCGCGCACTCACATGTACAAATACATTTTCATGTGTGTAAAGGTCAGCTATGTGAGTTGTCCTAAATTTTGTTCTACAGTTTTAGAAAGGGTCTTTCACTGAAACTAGAATTCATCAATTTGGTCAAACTACTGGCTCGCGAACCTCAGAAATCCCCCTGTCTCTGCCTGCTCTGTACTAGGATTCTATGTCTGGCTTTTTAAATGGTCCCAGGATTATGATCTCAGTTAGTTATACTTGGGTTACAAGCACTTTAACAATGAATCCATTTCGGTAATCTCCAATTCTCTCTCACACTTTGTGGGTGTATGTCTGTGTGTATTTGTTTACATTTGTGTATTTTTTGTGTTCATGGGCCATATGCCTGTGTGCAGATGTGCATGCATAATATATATATATATATATATATATGTGTGTGTGTGTGTGTGTGTGTGTGTGTGTGTGTGTGTGTGCGCGCGTGCGTGCATATATTAGAAGTCTTTCTCAGGTGTCATTCATCAGGTTCTATCCACATCGTGTATGTGTGTGTGAGAGAGAGAGACAGTGTCTCTCACTGTGGTAAAAACTACTGCTTGTCTGTCTCATAGCATTGAGATTACAAGCTTGTAGTACCATGCATTTCCTTCAGTTTCATATGAATTTAGGAATCAAACTTGCCTTCAAGGCAAACACTTTACTTCCTGACCTTTCTCCCCTGTCTTTTTATTTTTATTTTTTTTTTCATTTTACATACCAACTACAGTTCCCCCTCCCTCCTTTCTTTCTGCTCCCTCTCCCACCTCCTACCCACCCCATCCCCCATTCACTCCTCAGAGAGGGTAAGGCCTCCCAGGGGGAGTCAACAAAGCCTGGCATATCAAGTTGAGGCAGGACTAAGCCCTTCCCCCTGCATCAAGACTGAGCAAGGTATTCCACCACAGGAAATGGGATCCAAAAGATCAATTCATGCACCAGGGATAAATCCTAGTCTGACTGCTGAGGGTCCTACAAACAGACCAAGCCACACAACTGTCACCCACATTCAAAGGGCCTAGTTTGGTTCCATGCAGGCTCCCCAGTTGTCAGTCCAAAGTCCATGAACTCCCACTAACTTGGGTCAGCTGTCTCCGTATGTTTCCCCATCATCATCTTGACCCCCTCCCCCTTGTTCATATAATCCCTTCTGCCTCTTTTTGACTGGACTCTATGCCTAATGCTTGGCTATGGACCTCTGCATCTGCTTCCATCAGTTACTGAATGAAGATAACTGATAACAATTAGGGTAGTCACCAATCTGATTACAGGAGACTGTATGACAAGAACTTTAAGTCTTTGAAGAAAGAAATTGAAGAAGATAGCAGAAAATGGAAAGATTTCCCATGCTCTTGGATAGGTAGGATCAACATAGTAAAAATGGCAATCTTATCAAAAGCAATGTACAAATTCAATGAAATCACCACCAAAATACCAACACAATTCTTTTTTTTTTCAACTATGTTCATAGCAGCATTATTTGTTTTTTTTTGTGATATATATTTTTTATTTTACAATACCATTCAGTTCTACATATCAGCCATGGGTTCCCTATTCTCCCCCTCCACACCCTCCCATACCCCAGCCCACCTCCATTCCCACCTCCTCCAGGACAAGTCCTCCCCCGAGGACTGTGATCAACTTGGTAGACTCAGTCCAGGGAGGTCCAGTCCCTTCCTCCCAGACTAAGCCAAGTGTCTCTGCATAAGTTCCTGGTTTCAAACAGCCAATTCATGCAATGAGCACAGGACTTGGTCCCACTGCCTAGATGCCTCCCAAACTGATCAAGCCAATCAACTATCTCACTTATTCAGAGGGCCTGATCCAGCTGGGAGCCCCTCAGCCTTTGGTTCATAGTTCATGTGTTTCCATTCATTTGGCTATTTTTTTTTCAATAATTGAGTAAAACTGAAATTTATTATATGCCACACAATTCTTTACAGACCTTGAAAGAACAATATTCAACTTCATATGGAAACACACACACACACACACACACACACACACATACACACACAAAAAAAAACCCTATGATAGCTAAACCTGTCCTGTACAATAAAGGAACTTCCAGAGACATTACCATCCCTGACTTCATTCTCTACTATAGACCTACAGTAATAAAAATAGCATGGTATTGGCACAAAAACAGATATGTGGACCCCTGACCTTTTTTTGAGGTTCTAAAGTAGGCATTCATGACTGTAAAGATCCCTCTTGGGTGTGCAATTTTTTTAATTACAGATTTGTATATATTGTGTTTTTATATATTTTTGTTAATTTTGTTAAGAATTAATTGCTTTGATTACTAGAATGACCAATTACTTTGTGGTCTGTTATTATAAGACTGTTTATTCTCTGTAGTTTTTCTTTCTAGTTTATTTCATGGCAATTGTACAAATACCAGAAATTCCTTCAATATTTCTATATTCTTTTTTTTTTTTTTTTTAAATTTTTAAGTAAATTTATTTTACAACATCATTTAGTTCAACATAATAGCCACAGATTCCCCTGTTCTCCCACTCTCGCCCCCCTCCCCTCCCCCATCCCACCCCCCATTCCCACCTCCTCCAGATCAAGGTCTCCCCGAGGACCGGATCGACCTGGTAGACTCAGTCCAGCCAGGACCAGTCCCCCCCTCCCACACCGAGCCAAGTGTCCCTGCATATGTCCCAGGATTCAAACAGCCAACTCATGCAACAAGCCCAGGACCCGGCACCAACACACGGCTGCCTCCCAAACAGATCAAGCCAAATGACTGTCTCACCCGTTCAGGGGGCCTGATGCAGTTGGGGGCCCCTCAGCCTTTGGTTCATAGATCCTGTGCTTCCATTCGTTTGGCTATTTGTCCCTGTGCTTTATCCAACCCTGGCTTCAACAATTCTCGCTCATATAAACCCTCTTCTTTCTCACTAATTAGACTCCCAGTGCTCCACCAGGGCCCAGCCATGGATGTCTGCATCCAGATTCCTCAGACCTTCTTTGGATGGGGTTTATGGCACAACTAACAGGGTGTCTGGCCATCCCATCACCGGAGTAGGTCAGTTCCTGCCGTCTCTCGTCCATTGCCAGCAGTCTTTTCTGGCGGTATCTTTGTGGATCTCCGTGGGCCTCCCTAGCTCTCTGCTTCCTCCCTTCTCATGTGGTCTTCATTTACCATGGTCTCCTATTCGTTGTTCTCCCTCTCTTTTCTTGATCCAGCTAGGATCTCCCACTCTCTTTCCCTCGACCGCGCTTAAAACCAAAAAAAAAAAAAAAAAAAAAGGGCCGGGCGGTGGTGGCGCACGCCTTTAATCCCAGCACTCGGGAGGCAGAGGCAGGCGGATCTCTGTGAGTTCGAGGCCAGCCTGGGCTACCAAGTGAGCTCCAGGAAAGGCGCAAAACTACGCAGAGAAACCCTGTCTCGAAAAACCAAAAAAAAAAAAAAAAAAAAAAAAAGGTTTGTTTGTGCTCGCTTCGGCAGCACATATATTTCTATATTCTTATTACTTATTTTATTTCATTTCATATAATCTATTTAGAAAAAGATTCATTTGTTGTTGAGAAGAATATCTTTTACAACATCTGGATAGAATGTTCTATGGGTATCTATTATTTCCATTTGATCTACATCATTTAACTCAGATAAGTTTTATTTCATTTTTGTTAGCATGACTTGAACATTGCCTAGCTTAAGGTCTGAAAGTCACTCACATTCACAATCTTTGTTTATTATGCAGTAACATTTATAAGAAATTGGGTACAAAAGTATTCAATACCTATGCATTTAAAATTAATTTATTTTCATGAATGAAAATAATCAGTAACAAGAAATTGACCAAATTTGATCAGAATTTTTTTATCAGTTATTATAGAGCAATATCTGCTTGATTCACAGTTCTTTGTGTAGGAAATGTCTATTTACATCATGTAATTCCAAGACTGTGTGTGGTGGCATTTTTGCTGAGCTGCACCTGGCTTGGTTCCAGAGAGTAGCATGTAGCCCTAATCCATTTTTTGTTTAACAGACACCTTTTTTTTTCCCCTTGTTGCCCTGTATGTGAATTTTGTCTCAGAGTTTCCTAAGGATACAAAGGCCTATGCAAAACTTGATTCCGAAAACCTTGGTACTCGACAAATCGAGGAATTTGCACTTGGCATTGTATTGTTGGGAGCTCCTTTCAGGTTGTTTTGAACATATAAAATTAACTGGCTAAACTGTAAAGGAGAGAATAAAACTGCCCTAGGTAAAGGGAAAGTGCTACAGTCCTTCAAGGCTGGACTCCCCTGCAGCCATGAAATGCTAGATTCTTTCTTAAGATGACTCTGAGTCTTCATTCCATGGGCCTGTGTGAACCCACACACCAGTGTCATGACCATTCAGGCTTTTCCTGGATCTGGGTGCTGCCTACCAGTAAGCCTGTCACAGAAGCTGCATCTAGGCCCCTAAGCCTGTCATGGCTAAGCTGTGTGGCCAAGCTATTTTGGGGCCCCTTCACACTACTACAAGTATTTTTTTTGCTGTGTGTGTTGTATGTAGGTCAGGAGTTTGTGTCAGCTGTCTTCTTCCATCATTCTTCATCATAAATTTTGACAGAGACTCACTGAACATGAACTTACTAACTCAGCTAGACCCTGGCAAGATTCCGTGAGGGATACTCATCTCTTTTTTTCCCCCAGTGTTGGAATGACAACTATGTGCTCCAATGTTCATCATTTTTATATGATGACTGGGAATCAAACTTGATTCTCATGTTTGTACTTCAAATAATTTACCAACTATGCCATATTTCTGGTTTAAAGACCAATCTACTACTTTGTATTTTTTGAATAGAAAGTGGGATCACCACTCTTTGTAACTATTATTGGAAAACATCCATTAATTCATGCATTTTATTGACTTATAATATTTTGTATGTTTTATTATTCCTCATTTGTTTCTTCTATAGTATAATTTGCCTTATATTTCATTATATTTCATATATTTATATATCTTTTTCTTTAGTACATAGTATTCCTTCAAGTATTCCCTATAGTGATGGCTTTACCATAATCAATTCTTTTGGCTGTTGCTCATCATTGATAGTTTTTTGTTGTTGTTGTTTTTTGTTTTTTGTCTTCAACAGTTAGTCATATAATTCATTGGATATAAGAATAATCTCATATACATAAATTACTGGTAGCTCTAGAATAAGAAGGTAGCTCATAAATAAGAAGCTCTAGAACAAAAAGTATAATAATATCCAAAATGAGTAGACAGCAAAAATTATCCAAATTATGACTGAAATTGAGAAAATCAAACGAGACAAACCAAACTAATTATTCAATGAATCAACCTGTTGATTTTTTGAGAAAATCAGTGAGATTGACAAACAGCCAAATCAACTAAAAGGCAACAGGAGAAGATACAAATTAAAAAAATTAGAGACAGGAATAGGCACATAACAACAGACCCAGAAGAAGTCTAAAGAATCATCACGGTATACTTTAGAAGCCTATACTTCAGCAAATTGGAAAATCTAAAAGAAATAAATAATTTTCTTGATAAACAGCACCAACCAAAGTTAAATGAAGATCAGATAAGCAATATAAACAGAACTATATTCCCTAGTGAAATAGACGCAGTAACAGCAGCAACAACAACAAAAAGAAAAACAAAAACCATAGCTGGATGTTTTATTAGTACAGAATTCTACCAGGCTTTCAAATGTGATTATCTAAATTGAAAGAAAACTAAAAGCCGTTCCACTAGAAATCAAGCGTAACCAACTGTCCCAATTATCCAGAGGGCCTGATCCAGTTGGGGGCTCCTCAGCCATTGGTTCACAGTTCATATGTTTCTACTAGTTTGGCTATTTGTCCCTGTGCTTTTTCCAATTATGGTCTCAATATCTCTCGCTCATAGCTCATACAATCCCTCATACAATTCCTCCTCTCTCTCACTGATTGGGCTCCCGGAGTTCTACCTGGGGCTCGGCCGTGTATCTCTGCATCTACTTCCATCATACACTCGATGAGAGTTCTATCATGACAGCCAGGGTGTTCAGTCATCTGATCATCAGAACAGGTCAGCTCAGGCACTCTCTTGACCATTGCCAGTAGTCTACAGTGGAGGTATCTTTGTGGATTTCTGGGGGATCTCTCTAGCACTCTGCTTCTTCCTTTTCCCCTAGGGTCTTCATTCATCATGCCCCCAGGCAGTGGAGCCAGGACCTGTCCTTTGTGCATGGGCTGGCTTTTTGGAGCCTGGGGCCTATGCTGGGATACTTTGCTCAGCCTTGGTCTTGGTGTAGGGAGGAGGGGACTGGACCTGCCTTGGCTGAGTCTACCAAGCTGGGCTGACTTTCCAGGGGAGACCTTGCCTTGGAGGAGGTGGGAATTGGGGGGTGGATTGTGGGGAGGGCTGGGCATGGGAGGAGGGAGGATGGGGGAATCCGTGGCTGATATGTGAAATTAAGTTAATTATATATATATATATATATATATATATATATATATATATATATATATATATTAAGCATAAAACATAAGGCAAGGATGTCCACTTTCTCCATACCTAAACAGTAAGTTTTAGCTACAGTAATAAGACAAATCAAGGTAATGTAAATAGAAAGAGAAGAAATTAAGTATTTTTATTTGGAAATGATATGATTACATATGAAAGTGACTTTAAAATTTGTACCAGAAAATTCTTGCAGCTGAAAAACACTTTCAGGAAAGTAGAACACAAAATTAGAACACTAAAATTAGTGACTTTCCTCTACAGAAGTAACAAGTGGACTAGAAAAGAAATTAGGCAAATTGGGGGAAACAATACCACTCACAGCATCCCTAAAAATCTAAAATATTTTGGGTTTTTAATACACAAATCCAAATCTATATAATAAAATCTAACCAAAGATGTGAAAACTTGTATGGTAAAAACTTCAAGTCTTTGAAGAAAGAACTTAAAGAAGATATCAGAAGATGGAAAGATCTCCATGCTTATGGATTAGTATGATTAATATAGTGAAAATGGACATCATACCAAAACAATCTACATAATCAATCTACTGAATGCAACTTCTATCAAAATACCAACACAATTCTTCACAGAATATGGAAGGACAATTTTCAGCCTTACAAAGAAATACACACACACTCACAAATAGAGGATATGTAAAACAATACTGAATAATAAAAGAACTGCTGGAGGTAACATATCCCCAGATCATAAGTTGTACTACAGAGGTATAGTAATAAAAACAGTGTGTTATTGGCATAAAAACAGACATGTTGATCGATGGAATAAAATTGAAGACATGGACATAAATCCATATACACACAGACACTTCATTTTTTGATAAAGAAGCCAGAAATACAGAGTGGAAAAAAGAAATCATCTTTAACAAATGGTGCTGGTTAAACTGGATGGCTGTACATAAAAGAATGCAAATAGATCCATACTTATGATTGTACAAAGTACAAATACAAATGGATGAAGGACCTCAACGTAGGTCACAAAAACCTGCATCTGACAGAAGAGAAAATGAGGAAAGTTTTTGAACTTATTGACACAGGAAATGGCTTTCTAAATAGGATAATGGTAGCAAAGGCTCTAAGAATAACAACAAATGGGACCTCATGAAACTGAAAATCTTGTGTGTGGTAAAGACACCATCATTTGGACAAAGCATCAGACTAAAGAATAGGAAGATTTGGGCTGGAGAGATGACTCAGAGGTTAAGAACACTGGCTGCTCTTTCAGAGGTCCTGAGTTCAATTCCCAACACCCATATGGAGGCTCATAACCATCTGTAATGAGATCTGATGTCCTTTTCTAAAGAAATAAATAAATCTTTAAAAAAATGGGAAAATACTATTAACAGCTATACAAAAGATAGAAGACTAATATATAAAATATTTAAATAACTAAGAAAAAACTGGCTATCACAAAATCAAAAGAGAAAATACTACGGCTGAGAAACACTGGACATGTCTAATGTTATTAGTCATCAAAGAAACGTAAATCAAGATTACTTGAATTTCACCTTACACCAACCAGGATTGTCAAGTTTTATAGATCTTTTGAATATATGTTATGGTATCTGGTTTTGTGGATTTTTTTTTTTATTTCTGTGAATGCAAATACGTGTGTATTTGCATCTATGTGTGTTTTTAATTTTTTAAAGCTTTTTCTTTTGTTTGGTTATTTTGTCCTACTCTGATTCGTTTGTTGTTGTTTGTATTTATTATTATTATTATTATTATTATTATTATTATTATTATTTGTCTGTTTGTATCCCAATGAGAGATGGGGGATAAAAATGACACCCCCTTCCTTTCTCTCTTCTCTCTTTCATTAGGATCCAAACAGTAGGATCTGGGTGGAGTTGGAGAGGAGAACCACAATCAGAATATATTATACTTTTTAAAAACCTTCATTTTTTTCCATTAAAACACCAACAACAAATAAACTAGACCAACTCCAGACTCCTGTGATCTTCTGGGACTGTATTAATCATGATTAAGGAAGACATGTAATGTAACTTAACCAGGAAAATCTGTGAGTTCAAAGTGCAGTCTGTTGGTCCTACAGAGCTAAACCATTGTAGCCTCCAGATTTTGGATCATCAAAGTAATGAGATAAATAAAAATTTATCCTTAAAAAAAGGAAGAAAATCACAAAGAGCACAAAAAATTGACTTAGTGATGCAACTCAAATTTAGGAGAAAGAAGAAGAAACTGCATCCAAAGCCATGGCACTAAAGGACATTATAGAAATCAGAGCACTAACCAAAGAAAGATAACAAACAACAACAATAAACAATGCAAAGAATAAGCACATTGAAATGTTGATTCTTTGAGAAGATACAGAAGATGGACAGACTCCTGCCCCAACTAAACAAAGGAAAGACAGTATGGGGAGAGATTATTGGACTTGTAGGGCACATATGGGTGCAATATGAAAACCTAGTGTGATGGAAACTCCCTGGAATCTATAAGGGTGACCCTAGCAACGACTCAGTAATGTGGGATACTGAACCTGAGCAGGCCATCTTCTATAACCAGGCAAGACTTCCAGTGGTGGGATTGGGATACCAACCCAGCCACACAAAACCTTCAACCTACAATATGATATGCCTATAAGTTGTGATGTGGAAATAGTAGCCCAGAAATTTGGGGGGTAGTCAAGCAATGACTTGTCCAAATTTAAGAGATGGATCTTATACCTGACACTTTCTGAATGACCAAGAAACAGAAGAAACTAGATAGCACACAAAGACTAGGATAGAACAAAACAGGACTGGCCAAAAAAGGAAAAAAAAAAGTCAATGAAATGCTTCCTAGTGGTATTCTGTAATATCAATAGATTGGAGCCTAGTCCAATTATCAACAGAGAGACTTCATCTAGAAATTGACAGAAGCAGATGTACAGACTAACAGTCAAACATTAGGTCCAGCTCAGGAAACCCAATGGAAGAGGGTAAGGAAGGATTGTAGAAGTCTAAGGTGTTGAGGACATGGCCCACAGATTCAACAGAGCTCATAGGGGCTTTCAGAGACTAAAGATTTAATCATGGACCCTGTATGGGTCTGACTTAGATCCTCTGTGTGTATGTTATAGTTGTATAGCTTAGTGTTCTTGTGAAACTCCCAATAGTGGGAGTGGGGTGGTGTCTCTGACTCTTTTTTCTACTCTTGGGACCCCTCTCCTCTTCCTAGGTTGCCTTATCCAGCCTTAATAAGGTTGTGCCTAATCTTATTGTAACTTGCTATGCCCTGTCTGGTTGATATAGCTGGAAGGCCTGCTCTTTTCTGTAGGGAAATGGACATGAAGAGGATCTGGGGAAGAAGGCGGGGCAGGTGGTGTGAAATGGGAGGAGTAGAGGGAGGGAAAACTGTGGTTTGGATATAATATATGAGAAAAGAATATATATTAAAGAATAGGAGGCCTGAAATGAACCGACTCAGAAATGAACAGGAAAATGATACAACAGAAAACAAAGAATTTACAAATATTATAAAGGGGGCCTGGAGAGATGGCTCAGCGTTTGAGAGCACTGGCTGTTCTTCCAGAGGTCCTGAGTTCAATTCCCAGAAACCACATGGTGACTCACAATCATCTGTAATGAGATCTGATGCCCTCTTCTGGCCTGCAGGCAAACACGCAGCCAGGACACTGTATACATAATAAATAAATAAATAAATAAATATTTAAAAAACCCAAATATTATAAAGGGATATTTAAAAACGTATACTTCATTAAGCTGTGAAAATGGATGATAAAAGAACATTATAGATGTATAAGATGTACAGATGATTGAAATAGGCAAAAAAAAGTCATGTTCTTTACTATTTACCAAAACAAACAAACTTATGACACATGTAATTCAGTTTACAAACATACATATAGAATTTTCATGAACTTCCTTATCTGGGCTGATAGTGTTCTCTCCAAGAACCAAAGACCACATAAGGAAAGCCCAACACAAGCCCTATAAAGACCTCTTTTGAGTTTTTGGCCAAGACTATCTTAAGAGACTCTCAAAATAAACAGTTCATTGTTGTTGCCCTTTCTTAACACCCAAGGGTGGAATGCAAGTTCCTACTGATCAAGACACCCAGCATTTCAGAAACACAGAACAGAAGCTCCCGAGGTAGAACTTCTCTGAATGCCTCCTCTCTAAAGACTGTATTTCATGGAAGCAGAGGATGCCATGTGGCTTTCAAAGGAGAGCTGAAACCAAAAGTCCCACCCAGCTATGATGTTAATGAACTCCATCAGTGACCAGCATGGCATGATAGCACTACTGTTGCAGCAGTCACATGTATTTCTTGGCCATAACCAAAGGCTTTATAATTGGATGCCAGACCCTCTCACCATTCAGGAAACCATGTTTGGTACTGAAAACCTAGTTAACCACTCAGTGATCGTGAAACCATAATTACTAGGGGAAAATCCACAACCACTATTTTACTAAACAAGCATAATCCATAAGAAAAACCTTTGAATATTTGTTTTTATACCTACAGCTAAGTATAATTTTCACAGTTCATTGAATAATATTCTCTTTACAATCAATGGAGACCACTGCAGAATATTATAACCAGTCATTTTATAGAGTAGTGTTGCTCAGTCCCATGGGTATGTCTGCAAGATACTCCCAAAACTAAGGCTTAGAAAACATTGTAGAACAGGGGGCAGAAAGAGTGTAAGAGCCAGAGGATCAGCAACTTTGCTGTGAGGTTCTGTTTCCTTAATAACATCAGAATCTATACCAATATGACCATAGAAACATAAGGATCAGAGGATAAAGGTCAGCCACTATTAGTAAAAACAGAAGTCATGCAATGTTAGCACACGCCCTTAATCCATCTGGATCTCTGTGGGTTCAAGGCCATACCAGGGAACAGAGCCAAGCGTGGTGATACATAACTTTAATCTCAGTATCAACCATAGAAACCTGGAGGTCTGTACAGACAGGCAGTGGTAAGGAAAGGAGGTGGGGGGGGGGTAAGAGCCAATGAGAGGGCAGAACAGCAAGGCAATAAAGGCACAGGTAAGACAGGAAGTATCTCACACTTTGGAAGCTCTGTCGTTGTTGTAAGGTAAGGTTAGCTGGTGGCTGTTCCGATTCCTCTGATCTCTGTCAGATTTTCACCCTATTTCTGGCTTCGTGTTTTTTATTTAATAAAACTGCTTAGAAATTCTTGTACACAACTACTTTCCAAAACTAGAATAATCCCTAACTGCACTCAATATCTGTTCATATACCCACAGATATATGTACTTCTCACTCTTCATCAATGAAACTTACCTTTGTAACAGAGTCCATCACAGAAAACCAAAACTAATAAAGACATAGGATTTAGAATCCCACTCCTCATAGATACATCTGCAAAACAACTCACATACCTAAGGCTCAGGGAACATTATGGAGATGGGCAGAATAATCATAAGAGTCAAAGAATTAGGGAGTTTTCTGTGAGACCGTGTTTCCTAGTAATCAAAATCTTCACCCATAGTCTCACCAACATGACTACCTAAATATGAGTTGAAAAAGGACAACAACAGACTTCCTAAAGTTGATGAAGGAAAGAACTACAGACCACTAAATGATGAAAATTACAGAGATAGTCTTCCTGAGGAAAGAGCACAATAACTAGCTATCCAATACTATATGATCAGCCCTGAAAACACAATACATGTAACATTATACAGACTGAATGGGTTGTTTAGAAATATATGTGTATATTTGCATTTATCATACATATATGTACATGTGCATGAAATAGCAATTAATGGAAAAAATAGACATGAATTTGAAAGAGAACCAAGAAAGGTATACAGGAGGACTTAGAGTGAGGAAAGAGAAGGAGGTGGATTATGTGATTATATTATAGTCTCAGAAATAAAAGAAAAAAAAAACCTATGAGGAAAACAGCAACAGCGACAGTATAGTATGTTGTAAAATATCAAGCCCCATGATTAGGGATGTAAGATAAACAGACATAACAATAAAAGAAGTAGTGGTATTTCAACAGGGAATACAATCCAGGAAGAAAAAAAATAAATTAAAGGTAAAATTGACATTTGTTAGGATTCTATAATTATACAGGTGTGGAAGGATACAGGCAAATAATAAAAAGCAGAAGATCTGAGAGAGAGTGAGAGAGAAAGATAGAGGCAAAGATAAATAATTTAATAATGAGGAAAAAAACACATGGATTGGGCATAAAAAGATACGTGGTGTATGCACAACAGAGTGATTACAGAAACATACAATAATAAAATGCTTTGTCCAGCCTTAACATGTGGGCTTTTGCCTTGTCTTACTGTAGCTTATTTTGTCCTGTTTGTCTGTTGAGACCTGCTCTTTTCTGAAGAGGAAAAGTAGGGGGATTATATCTGGAGGAGAGGGGAGGTGGGGGATAGGGAGAGTAGAGGGAAAAGAAACTGTGGTAGGGATATATTTTATGAGAGAAGAGTATTTTCAATAAAAAGAGAAAACAACAGCAGCAACAAGAAAAACAATAAAAGATAATAAAGGAAAACTTCAGAATTATTTATGGAAAAGTAAATATTTTTCATAAATGTCAAGGTGAAATAAAAGTAAATCAATTTAAAAATACACAGCATTCCAAGTTGGGGCAGGACCAAACCCCTCCCCATTGCATCAAGGCTGAGCCAAGGTATCCCACCATAAGGAATGGGCTCTAAAAAGCCAGTTTATATACCCAGGATAAGTCCTGGTCCCACTGCCAGGGGCACCACAAACAGATCGAGCCACACAATTGTCATCTATATTTAGAGGTCATAGATAGGTCCCATGCAAGTTCCCCAGTCTGTGAGCTCCCACTTATTATGCCAGGCTGTGTGGACTCCCCAAGAGAGGCCTTACCCCTTGTGAGGAGTGGATGGGAGTTAGGGTGGGGGAGAGAAGTGAGCAGAGCAGGAGAAGGGGAGGGAGAGGGAACTGAACTGTGGTTGATATGTGAAATGAAAAATAAATAAGAAACAACACAATATATACACCACCTGTTAGTATTCCTCTCTTGGTGGAATGGGTTTTAAATTCTCAACCTGTGTCATATGTAGCAAACTGCATTGATCATGGAGATATTGATTATTACTATCCTTCAAACTTATAAAAGCTGATTTGTGATTATTCCATGTCCCAGTGTCCTGTAACAGATGATCTTCAGGATAGAGATCTGGCATAGCCATGTGCAGTCAGTCCTTCAGTGTAATTCCCAATTCCTCTATATTTGCTCTCCCATAGCAGGGACAGGATGCTCAGCTTTTGGCTCACAGTGTCACACTTGAGCTTAGTGTTCACAGCTGCCTGTGATCTCTTATCTCTGAACTCCCAGTGGATCCAGCCCTTGGTCCTTTGCCATACCCTGCAGTCTGTGTTCCTCTAGCTAGCTGTTCCCACAGGGCCTGTGTGTGACTTGACCACTTCCTTTGCAGCTCTCGCTGGTGTCCACATGAGCTACGAGTGCAACTGGCACTAGCTCACTGTTGCTCTCATCTGCTTCTTTGGGGAGATCTTGCCTGGTCTATTTAATTTTAGGTCATACTTCCTGTAAGAAATGAGATTATTGTTCCTATAGTGGCTATTTTCACCAGTTTAGTGATACTGATGGGGCTCCCAATGCGCTATCTTCCTAGAAGTCCCAAGACTGATTTCTGGAAAGAAGCTTTAGATAGAAATAGATTCCACAGAGAAAACATTGTACTACCTTGGATTTCAGCTATAGGTTTTGCTAAATCTGTATTTCCCAGAAGAGGAAAGTCAGATTACATGTGGTTTGTAGACATGAACATTGCTTTGGATTATGTGTTAAATTTATTTCTTATCTTGGTTTCTGCAGCACACTGCCAGGCACATACTAGGTAGCCAATAAATATTCATGAGTTTAACTTACCAGTTTCCAAGTTAACTTGTCATTAAGCAATTAACTTGGCATTAAGCAATTAACTTCTGTTGAAGTAAACCTCTGTGTGAGAGAGGTTACTTAATTTTTATAATTCAGCTTATCAGGGACTCAGTAGGTGTTCACTAGCTCTATTGTAATGATGGATGGTATCTATTTTTATGCAAGACTTGATTTTATGTAGCTATTTATCAATTTTTTGATATACCTCTTTTGCATAACATCTCCTAGGGTTTTGAGACTAAGGTTCTTATTGCTGTTAGATTATCCCCTTTAATACTATTGAGAAGTTTCAGAATGTTTGTAACTCCATTGTACTTTCACAATCTGCTCATCTTCATAACAATACCATGGATAATTGATGAAAAAATGTTAAAATGTAATATAAAAACAGATACCAATAATTTCCCTTTAAAAAAGCTCATCATTCCTCTTTCTAGTTTAACACGGAGGTTGGAATTTTAGATATTGTTATTCCCAAAATAATACTGGCTAAAGGTTATAAATAAAGAGATATAATTAATGGCTTGTAGGTGGTAAACAGAATGTGGGTATTTAGAGTTTTTAATGTAAAACAATATATACCTTAAATGTAATGAATTAAATAACAGCTCAAAAGTAATTGCTCTTATTTCCTTCTCTACTGAATCTATCACTATTTTCTTATAAACATTCTTGGGAGTTAGAACTTTCATTCTGGGACTCTCAAATATCTGAACCTCTTCTTATTATTGATCGCTCTAAATTTTTCCAGGTTGCTCTCTTCCCTGGACACTGAGTCTGAAGCAAGCAACAATGAGGAGAATCATTTAGAAGCTGAGCACATGCTTTTACTTCAGCATTTACTACATCTACATAGGTTACTCCCTATAGTACTAGTCTATTTAATTATTACTTATAGCATTGATTTATGCACCTACATATCATAGAAATTTAATGTACTTCAGGAAAATGTTCATAATAACTTAGCAGAAGAATATCACACTAACAGTTTGATCCCTAATCCGTATTTAACTCTTTTAAAGAATTATGATCTTTTGTTGATATCTCTAATATATAAAAAACACTTTTCTAAGCTAAACTAATCATAATCTTCAAGGATATTTTTTACCCATTTTCCTGACTCTTCTAGGTTTGTCAGGGTCAAATGTTACATTCACAGTTAGTTGATTTAGGAAAAAGAGAAATTTTGATAACTAGTATGTGTTATTTGCCCTCATATTTTGTGTTACTGAGTTGATTAGATGATAATAACTGAGTTCTAACAATGTAATTCACAAGATCATAGAGTTCCTAAAATTCTTTCTTTTCACACTAGTCATATCCTTTCTGCATGATTCATATTACTCCCATTTTAAACTATTGTGCATATACTTACCATGGAGCAGACACTATTGAGAAATGGTGTACCTGTCTGGGAACAAAAGATGTTATCTGTTTCTCTTGGTGCCTATGGTCCAGTGAAAATAAAGATTTAAACTAGTGATTCCAAATCTGATTAATAATGGAGAAACAGAAACAGGTCCTGTTTAGGAAATTGCCAAGACTCTGTAGGATTTTTGTCAATGTTTGCACAAAAGGTAAAAATTCAAGAACTGTTCAAGCAAATGGGATCTCAGTTACATTTGTAAGTATGGTTTAGTAAAGTCTTATGTCACATATATAAAAGTATAATAGGATAATCCATGGTAATAAACAGATATGGAAAATATTAGCCTTTCTCTTTTTAGATACTGGTGGAAAATAAAATTATTTACAAGATTAAAAACTAGTGAAACTGAAAACTATATGTTCATTAAGGAACTGTCAAAAATAGAGCTGATCACAGAGGAGGAAGCTTCAATAATTTCCTTGAGTTAAATTGATGTCAAGAATGTTGGCTGGTTTCACTCTTAAACAGAGTTAAATGGTCCAAGACTGATGTCTGACTGGATGTCCTACTGTTGAGGATTTGGCAAAAGACATAACACAAGACACTCTCATTAAAATTAGTTTAAATGGGGACTGCTATTTGTTATTATTGTTTCAAAAAATCTTTACCAATTGGGAAGCAGAGGCAGGAGGATGGTGAGTTGGAAGCAAGCTTGAACTACACAGCAAAACACACACACACACACACACAAGAAAATCAATAATTAATTAAAAATTATATTAAATGAATAAGACAGATCTTCAGTGACTTTTATGACATTAGAGACTTATGTACCATTTGATACTAAAGTGTATTCATGTTTGATATTGAAGATTTATGAATAAAATCTTAAATAATCATTTATTGAAATACAACATTTCACAAAGTCTTTCATGGAATTATGTTAATTATCGGACTTAAAAATCAAACATTTAGGGCTTTTACAGTTGGTACAATTAGAGAGTTCATGTATTTGAAGATACCACATCTATAATATATTCTTAAAGCTTTCTTTCATCATTTCTTTCCTGGTTAGCTTTAAATCAACTTTAAACTAGTCAGGGTCATTTGGGAAGAGGAAAATTCAAGGATGCAATTCGAGTGTAATGCTTATGCAGTCTCACCGAGCAATCTCACTGGCTCTTAATTTTCTTTTATATGAGTAAGTTGTGTTTTTCTATGGTCTCTGATTCAGTTCCTGATTCCAGGACTTAAGTCTCTGTCTTGGCTTCATTCAATGGCTAGTGATCCAGGGCATGTAAGCAGAAATAGACACTTCCATCCCCAAACTGCTTTTGGGCAATGCTTTGTCATTAGAAGGCAGATTTAGACAATTTAGCTCAAGACAAGACATTTCTTGGGCAGCAACAAAATATGCTATTTAATAAATGAAATATGCATGTTCTGTCTATGATTGTTTCCTTCATCAGATAGTTCATTTAAGAAAAAAATAGATTTATATCTTACAAAACATATAGCTTTAGAAATATATTTTGAAGAGAGAGCTGTAACGATGACTCAGGTGTTGAGAGTGCTTACAACCCAAGTATGAGGATCATAGCTAAGATCTCAGAACCCACATACAAAGTTGTGTATGTTCATGTGAACTCCTTAACCCCAATAGTAAGGAAAGCAGAGCGAGCCAAGAGGATTATTAGGGTCTGATGGCATCCAGTGAAGTTGAAAAAGCGTGTAAAGGTCCAGGCTCAGGGAGACAACTTGCCTTAAAGACATAAGACAGAGAAGGAATAATTTTTGCCTATTCTGGCATCATGTACATTGTACACACGTTTGCATACACATACACTTTTTATTTATCTGAAAAGAGTAGCTGCTACACATAATTTATTGTAGTGATGCATGAACAGACTCACTACATTTAAGATGTGTTTAGTTTTCTCATTTGTGTCTTTCTATACTTCAGACTCTTGATTCAACTCTATAAACAAGGCTAAGGATAGCAGGAAATTAGGAAGAAATTCATAACAGTCATGGTGCTTTAATTGAGGAAAAGTGCTTCTGTTTTGAGACTGTTTTAAAAACTGTATTACTGTGTGAGAACAGAAATGGGTAAAAGTGACATTTTAAATTATAGTTCTATAACCAATTTTGAAGATAAAACAGGCAGCATTACAGCTGACTGGGGTATAATAGGAAAAATATTACTGTAGATATATTAATTTAAAATGGAATTAGATTGTTATAAACTGGAAAAAAAAAGTAACATAGGAAATAGAAATCTTTCTTTTGCTCCACTCAACTGAGGATTACATGGCAATTTCAGATAAGAGGATTTCTTGGTTTATTCAACTGGAGGTCATTGTGGAGATGCCTTGCTTCTATTTTCTTCCCCCCACCTCTTCTGTATTGACTGAGACATGACTAGCACTCTAAATGACTGCTTATTATAAAGAACCTTCCTATAGCATTTGTAGATATTGTCTTGTTTCTCTTCCTTGGCTCTGTTTATGTCCGAATAGCAGGCGTTCTGCTTTCTCCTACTCTTCTGTGAGTCAGCAGGCTGTGGTTTTCAAAATATATGCTTCATCTTTTCATTATTAGCTGGCGATTCTACTAAGAATAGTATTTCTTGACCTGGTTCACACAATTTACACATTCTTCAGTTAATGTTCAATATCATATTTGTTGCTGCTTGTTCACTAGAGAGTAGAAGATTGCAGGGAAAAAATAAACCCTGCTAAAACTGAGAACCTTTAAAATGCTTAGTGAAAGAATATCAATGGCATGATAGGCAAAGCAAGTAGAATTCTTCTATAGACCCATGAAATTTAAATGTGAAGTATAAAGATGAAAGTGAAATTCAAATTTCTTTAAACGACAAAATACTAAGAAAAATGTATTGAATTCAAAAGACAGCTCCTTCCCTTGCTTTCCAAAATGCTCTTGTTCTCAAATCTTCATTCATCTTTCCAGATTAGTTTCATTCATAAAACACTCATTATAATTTTCTTGAGTATTTCTTTCAAATGGCTTTTTTTTAAATGACAATTTTCTTTTTTATTTCTTAAAAATGTATTCTTTTAAAATGTCTAAATACATACAATGTCAATTTCCTTTCTCCAAACATGGGCTCACTCCCAAAATATCTGTCTCCTAATTTCATTCCTTTCGTTTGTTTGTTTTTTGTTTTTCATTTTTCAGCACAGAATGTACCTGTGTAGGTTCATTCACTGGGGAATGGACAACTTAGGAGTGGGCAGTTCTGAAGATTAAACTGACTTTTGCTCTTGCAGCAGCATGAACTGCTTGTAACTGCCTCAGCTAGGGGTGAGTCTTTGGGAGCCTCCTACTCATAATGGGAATTTTTTTTCAGTTGCCTTTGACATATTTCTTTGTCTTTTATTATTATTATTATTATTATTATTATTATTATTATTATTATTATTATTTCTTTTATTTTACAATACTATTCAGTTCTACATTACTATTCAGTTCTACATAACAGCCACAGATTCCTTGTTCTCACCCTTCCTGCCCCCTCCCCTTCCCCCAGCCCACCCCCCATTCCCACCACCTCCAGATCAAGGCCACCCCCAAGGACTGAGATCGACCTGATAGACTCAGTCCAGGCAGGTCCAGTCCCCTCCTCCCTGATTGAGTCAAGCGTCCCTGTATAAGTCCCAGGTTTCAAACAGCTATCTCATGCAGCGAGCCCAGGACCTGGTACCACTGCCTAGATGCCTCCCAAACAGATCAAGCCAATCAACTGTCTCACCTATTCAGAGGGCCTGATCCAGTTGGGGGCCCCTCAGCCTTTGGTTCATAGTTCATGGGTTTGCATTCGTTTGGCTATTTGTCCCTGTGCTTTATCTAACCTTGGTTTCAACAATTCTCTCTCATATAAACCCTCCTCTTTCTCACTAATTAGACTCCCAGAACTCCACCCGCGGGCTTAGCTGTGGATGTCTGCATCCAGATTCCTCAGTTCTTGGATGAGGTTTCTGGCACAACTATTAGGGTGTTTGGCCATCCCATCACCAGAGTAGGTCAGTCCCGACTGTCTCATGGCCATTGCCAGCAGTCTTTTGTGGGGGTATATTTGTGGATTTCTGTGGGCCTCTTTAGCACATTGTTTCTTCCTTTTCTCATGTGGTCTTCATTTACCATGGTCTTCTATTCCTTGTTCTCTCTCTCTGTTATTGATCCAGGTGGGATCTCCTGCTCTTACCCTTGACCCTCACTGTCCATTGCTCCCACTCATGTCCAGGCTGTTGATGTAGATCTCATCCATTTCTCCGACATTGGGTGAACCCCTTTCTTTCTTGGGGTCCTGTTTTCCAGAAAGCATCACTGGTGATGTGAGTAGCAGTCCAGTCATCCTTGTTCCACATCTA